>NW_006922153.1:1579284-1581498 GCF_000298275.1 Orycteropus afer afer | reverse complement strand
AAGAAATGGCCAGATGTGCAATTATATACAGATTCATGGGCTGTGACTAATGGCTTAGCTGGATGGTCTGGGACTTGGAAGGAGCATGATTGGAAGATTGGTGATAAGAACGTATGGGGAAGAAGTAGATAGATCTCCTTGAATGGGCCAAAGGAGTAAAGGTAGTTGTGTCTCATGTGAATGTCTACCAAAAGGTGACCTTGGCAGAGGAGGACTTTAACAATCAGGTGGATAGGATGACACATTCAGTGGAAACCAGCCATCCTTTTTCCCCAGCCACTCCTGTCATTGCCCAATGGGCTCACGAACAAAGTGGCCATGGTGGCAGGGATGGAGGTTATGCATGGGCTCAGCAACATGGACTCCCACTTACCAAGGCTGATTTGGCTACCTCCACTGCTGAGTGCACAATCTGCCAGCAGCAGAGACCAACACTGAGTCCGTAATATGGAACCATTCCTCAGGGTGTTCAGCCAGCAACCTGGTGGCAGGTTGATTACATTGGACCACTTCCATCATGAAAAGGACAGTATTTTGTTCTTACTGGAATAGATAGTTATTCTGGATATGGATTTCCCTTCCTTGCATGCAATGCTTCTGCCAAAACTACCTTCCATGGACTTACAGAATGCTTTAGCCACCCTCTTGTTATCCCACACTGCATTGCTTCGGATAAAGGGACTCACTTCACAGCAAATGATGTGTGGCAATGGTCTTATGCTCATGGAATTCACTGGTCTTACCATTTTCCCCATCATCCTGAAGCAGCTGGCTTGATAGAACACTGGAATGGACTCTTGAAACCACAATTATGGCTCCAGCTAGGTTGCAATACCTTGAAGGGTTGGGGCAATGTTTTCCAGGAGGCTATATATGCTCTAAACCAGCATTCAATATATGGTCCTCTTTCACCAATAGCCAGGATTCATGGGTCCAGGAACCAAGGAGTGGAAACAGGAATGGTACCACTCACTATTACCCCTAGTGACCCACTCAATTTTTTTTTTTGCTTCCTGTCCCTGCTACCGTATGCTCTGCAGGTCTGGAGATCTTAGTCCCAAAAGGAGGAACACTCCCACTTGGAGACACAATACTGATTGCATTGAACTGGAAATTAAGAATGACACCCAGCCATTTTGATTTCCTTATGCCTCTGGATCAACAGACAAAGAAGGACATTATTGTACTATCTAGTGTGATAGATCCTGATTACCAAGGGGAAATTGGATTGGCTTTACATAATGGAGGTAAAGAAGAATATGTCTGGGATACAGGAGATTCTTTAGGATGTCTCTTAGTATTGCCATGTCCTGTGATTAAAATCAATGGCAAATTACAGCAACCCAATTCTGACATGACTGCTCACTGCCAAGACCTTTCAGGAATGAAGGTTTGGATCACCCCACAAGGCAAAGAACCACAACCACCTGAGGTGCTTGCTGAGGTCAAGGGAAATACAGAATAGGTGGTGGAAGAAAGTAGTTCTGACTATCAGCTATGACCACGTGACCAGCTGCAGAAATGAGGACTGTGATTGTCATATTTCTTCATTGCATATGTGCATCAAATATTTTAGCTTTCTTCTGTTATAAATTATGAAATGTAAATAAGGTTAATGCACTTTGGTTGTATGTGTGTTAGCGTATCATGTTAGGCAAAAATATGACTTTATAATTGTCCTTATTTAGAGATTATATATGGTTAAGGAGATGTGTACCAAGTTGCCAAGTTGTCTCCCAAGTTGACAAGGGGTGGACTGTGATAGATGGAGCTGTGTATCAACTTGGCTGGACCACAATTCTCTGTGGTTTAAGCAGTTGTGATGTGGTTATTCCCATGATGGGATAAGATGATTATGTTTTGAGCAGGCAATCTGTTGAAAGGGTGTTTCTCTAGGGGTGTGGCCTGCTTCCAGTAGATCTATGGACCTCCTGGGAAAAGAAACATTCCTCTGTGGATTGGGATTCTGTTGTCCTGCCTGCAACTGTCCATGAGTGAAAAATCCACCATTCAGGCTGAAGATCTTGGATTTGTCATTCATTGGAGTAAACAGCCAGTACACTGCCTGGCAACCTTGAGCTCCTCAGCCCCTAGAGCTGCAAGAGTCAGGAAAAGCCTCCAGCTTAATGTTTGATCCAAGAACTTTGGACGTGCCAGCTTCTATAAGTGTGTGGGCCATTTTCCTAAGATAAATTTCTCTCTCTCTCTCTCTCT
>NW_006922153.1:1568098-1572209 GCF_000298275.1 Orycteropus afer afer | reverse complement strand
AAAGTGAGGATGACTTAAGGCACCTACTGATGAAGGTTGAAGAATACAGTCTGCAGTATGGATTACGTCTCAATATAAAGAAAACCAAAATCCTCACAACTGGACCAATGAGCAGCATCACAATAAATGGAGAGAAGATTGAGGTTGTCAAAGAATCCACATTGCTTGGTTCTACAATCAATGCCAATGGAAGCAGCAGTCAGGACATTAGACTATGTGTAGCATTGGAAGGTCAACCGCAAAGGAACTGTTTCAAGTGCTGAGGGGCAAAGATGTCTCCTTGAGGACTAAGGTGCACCTGACACAAGCCATGATATTTCCAATCACCTCATATGCATGTGAGAGTTGGACAATGAATAAGGAATCTGAAGAAGAGTTGATGCTTTTGAGTTGTGGTGCTGGAGAAGAATGCTTAAAGTACCGTGGACTGCTAAAAGAACTAACAGATCTGGCCTGGAGGAAGTGCACCTGAAATGCTCCTTGGAAGCAAGAATGACCATACTTCATCTTACTTATTTTGGTTATGTTGTCAGAAGGGACAATTCCTTGGAGAAGGATGTCATGCTTGGTAGGGTGGAGGGTCGATGAAAGAGGACGTGGCCTTCATCGAGATAGATTGACACGGTGGCTATGATGATGGGCTCAAGTATATCAGGCATTATGGAGCTGGCGTGAGATTGGCAGTGTTTCATTCTGCTATGCGTGGGATCACTATGAGTCATAAATGACTCGACAGCACTTAACAACAACAACAAAATCTTACATACATAAAAGGATTCTCAAGGAATTGGCAGTACCACTGTTCTGATTAAGAAAACACTATTTTTAAAAGAGCATTGTTAAAACAAGCTACTTATTAAATTTGATGAAACAGGGATAGTTAGGTACGAGATAAGGCTGATTAACAAAGTGATCAGTTCATTGGTATTAACATTGCTTATCTGTATGCATTCTAAATCTGTCTTTACAGTGGTATGATATAATCATGAGTATCTTTGGCATGTGATCTGAATCACTTTAATGTTTAATGGTCTTTCTCTTTCTTACACTATTTCTAAGAAAAGGGTTACATTTTAGACTTAAAAAAACTTATCTGAGTTGCTATGTAGAAGATATTCTACAATTAAATCAAGTATTTTATATTATCTGTCTTAGTTATGTAGTGCTGTTATAACAGAAATACCGTAAGTGGGGGTATTAAGGAACACACATTTGTATTTCATAGGAGGCTAAAGGGAGCTTTAGTGGCATATTGTCTAAGGTATTTAAGGTATTTGACTACTAACCAGAAGGCTGGCGATACAAATCCACCAGCCACTCTTCAGAAGCAAAGTTGGGTGATCTATTTCCTTAGTGATACCACCTCGGAAATCCAAGGAAGGGTCTCTATGAGTTGTTTCCGACTGGATGGCAGTGAGTTTGAGGAGTCTAAAAGTCTAATGTAAGTGTGAGCTCTGGGGAAAGGCTTTCTTTTTGTGTTGGCTAGAGAGGAAAAACAACAAAACAAACAAAAAAGCAAACAAACTCACTGCCATCTAGTTGGATTAGATTCATAGCAACCCCTCCTTGGGTTTTCGAGGATGTATCACCATGGAAGAAGATTGCCCAACCTTCCTTCCAAGAAGTAGCTGGTGGGTTTGAACAGCCAGCCTTCTGGTTAGCAGTCAAATGTCTTAGGCACTATGCTGCCAGAGTATTTCTTAGTTGTTCCTTTGATCTTCAAGTGGTGTTGTGTCTATCTTTTCCCATTTCTGTTTCCTTAATCTACTTCTTTAATATTTTGTGAAAGATTGATTCAAAACACACCCTACACTGATCTTGCCTCATTAACATAACAAAAATAACTCATGGCCAAGTGGGATCATAACTACAATCATGGAGATTAATTTACAACATATACTTTAGGGGCACCACTCATCTGTCAGTTTGTCGTATTGTGATGGCCTGTGTGTTGCTGTGATGCATACAAGAAGCTTAGCCAGAATGCTTCTTAGAAATAAGAACGGCCAGATTTCATCTCACGTGCTTTGTCATATTGTCAGAAGGGACCAATCCCAAGAGAAGGATATCACACTTGGTAAAATAGAAGGTCAGTGAAAAGGGGAAGAGCCTCAATGGGGTGAATTGACACAGGGGTTACAATGATGGGCTCAAGTATAGCAACAAAAATTGTGCAGATGGCACAGGACTGGGTAATGTTTCATTCTGTTGTATGTGAGGTAACTCTGGCTCAGAGCTGACTCGATGGCACCTAACAACAACAAAGTGTTGTTGTTGTTTTGCGCTGTCGAGTTGGACCTGACTCATAGCAACCCCTCCTTGGGTTTCTGAGGCAGTATCACTACGCAAGTAGATTGCCCAACGTTCCTTCCAAGGAGTGGCTGTTGGGTTCAAACTGCCAGCCTTCTGGTTAGCAGTCAAGTGCCTCAGGAACTACACTACCAGAGGTCTTGACAACAGTTTGGGAGGACACGATTCAATCCATAATATTATGATATTATCTTATAAAATATTTTTATATTTACAAACATGTATTGCAGCTATCACAAAGAGAGCAAATTAATATTAAGCTGAAGAGATATATATTGGCTGTACCTTTTAATAATAAAATAATAATGAAAACAATGTGTTTTATATTCTCCCTTCCTAGTAGCTTACCATTGTAACTGTGACTTACCAGATTTTGATTTATTTCCTTATACATTCTTACAGCTAATGGGTAACAAATTACTTATTACTCATGAAAGACACTAACTACCCAGTGTTGCAGAGAAAGAGAATATTACAATTTACATTTAAATGAGATTTGAAATGTTAATGAACAGATCCAGTATTCTAATTATCTCTGCAAATACGTTAAATTAAGGTGAACTTTCGTAGATGTATCATTCCTTTAGTATTTCTCAAGACTGCTCTACAGGGTTGCTTGATAGCATATAAGGCAAAGAATGTAAGCTTTAGATCTATTGTAATAAACATAAGCAGGCAAAAACCCTGATGTTCAATAATACACATAAAATTTAGTGTAATGAATATTTACAATTCCTACAAAAATTTTAAATCATAATATTATATATTACATCAATATAATATCATTGACTTTTGACTCATTTACTTTTTGAGGGGAAAAGAAAAATAACAGTTGAAAATATAGATAAAAAAATTTCCTTACAACATAGGTGTTTTTTCTAACCTTAATACAGCTCTTTCTATAATGCATAAACTAGTTTATAAGTAGTAAAAGAGATCAAAATTAAAAAAAATAACTTTATATGTGATTTTTCATTAATTGATTATACTTTGGACTACAAAAGAACATTGGTTCCATGTGAAACATTTTATTCAACTAAATGTAGTTACTCATAGAATAAAACACAGAATACAAACATCTCATTTTCCATATCCTAGTGTAAACATTTGCACTGTCCTAGAAAATGGTAAAGAAGCTCTGGAGGTGCTGTCATTAAACCATTGGCCTGCTAACCAGAAAGGTCATTGGTTCGAATCCACCAGCCCCTTCACCAGAGAAAAATGAAGTAGTCTTCTTCCTTGAAGATGTATAGCCTTGTAAACCCTAAGTAGTCCTATAGTGTGCCATATTGTTGCTATGAGTCTGAATTGACTCGATACCAGTGAGTTTGGTTTAGAAAAAGATTTTAAAAAAAAAGCCCTGGTGGTGAAAATGGTTAAGCATTTTTTTGAGAACTGAAAAGTTGGTGGTTTGAACCCACCCAGCAGCTCTACCAAGACAACTCAATGGGGCAGTTCTACTCTGTTGATAAGGTAGCTATGAATCAGAAACAACTCAACAGCACCTAAGAAAAAGAAAAGGAAGGAAGTATACTCTTATCTCAATTGCACGTAATTGTTTTGATAAATGTATTTGATGCAGAATGCAAAATATGAGTACATTTCCAGGTTATAAGAATCCATGTGATGACTGAAAAAGGACAATCTTAAGTAGTGAAAAGAAGTGATAGAAAAACTTCAAGGAATGCAGTTGTTGTTGTTGTTATGTGCTGTCGAGTCAAACCCGACTCATAGCGACCCCTCCTTGGGTTTCCGAGGCAGTATCACTACGGAAGTAGGATTGCCCAACCTTCCTTCCAAG
>NW_006922153.1:1563649-1567998 GCF_000298275.1 Orycteropus afer afer | reverse complement strand
TATATATATATATATATATATATAAGCTTTACTGGTTTTATTTCTCTAGAGAACCCAGCCTAACACAGCCATATTTACCAGTTGCTGGTGATTCTTCTATGTTTCTAGTTTTTGCATTCCAATCACCAGTAATAATCAACATATCTTGATTGCATGGTTGCTCAATTCATACTACAGAAGTTAGTAAAAATCTTAAATTTCCTCATCTTCTCATCTTTGACTTTGGTGATTGGTGAGTAAATTTGAATAATAATAACATTAACTGGTTTTCCTTGGATGTATATGGATATTGTCTTATCACTCACAGAATTTTATTTCAGGATAGATCTTGAAAGAGCCATTGTGACAATGAATGCCACACCATTTCTCTTCAATTTGTCAATTCCAGCATAATAGATCATATAGTTGCCTGATGTAAAATGACCAAAACCATTTCAGCTCACTAATGCCTAGGATATAGATCTTTATGCATGCCATTTCATTTTTGACAACTTACAATTTTCCTCAATTCATACTTTCTACATTCCACATTCTGATTACCAATGGTGTTTGCAGCTGTTTCTTCCCATTTTGAGTTGTGCCACATCATCAAATGGTGATTCCAAAAGCTTTACTCCATCCTGTCATTAAGATCAACTGTACTTTGAGGAGGCAGGTCTTCCTCAGTCATATTTTGAATGCCTTTTGACCTGAGAGACTTATATTCTAACACAATATCAGGCAAAGTCTCAGGACTATTTATTAGATTTTTACCAGCAAATTCTTTGAGAAGTAGATAAATCAAAAAATCAAATCACTGACATGGAATTAGATCCAACTTACAGCCACCCCTCCTTGGGTTTCTGAGGTCTTATCACTACAGAGGTAGATTGCCCAATCTTCTTTCTGAGGAGTGGCTGGTGGAAGTAGATTGCCCTTCCTTCTTCCGAGTCTATCTTAGGCTGGAAGCTCTGCTGAAACCTGTCCACTATGGGAGACCCTGCTGATATTTGAAATACCAGTTGGGATAGCCACCACCTTTAGAGCAACACACAAGCCACCACACAGTACAACAAGCTGATAGACAAGTAATGGCTGCAATTCCACAGGCTGAAACAAACATATAAGCTCGAGAGTAAAGAAAAGCACTGATTGGTACTAGAATATTTGTCTATACATTGCATACTCTCATTCTCCTCTTAGGTACACAAACACTTTTCCCATTTTATTACAGCTTGGTGAAAGGCATGGAAACTAAGTCCTTTTAGTAGTAAGTGGAAACATCAATTCATGGCTGCTAGAAGACTTCCCATAATCAACCTTTTTGAAAATTCAGTGCAGAGACAATAGTGATATTTGATTACCATATCATCCTATATAAATTATAAATTCTCATCTTATTAACAGAGTCTTTCCAATGCCCTTTAGTGAGATTGATCCAAATTTAGTTCTGGTATATTCAGAGGAGCAAAGATAATTTTGGAATTTTGTGTAGCAAATAATTCTAATGTCATGTGTGTTTCTGAGATTAACTGGGCAATTATCCTGTCTGATAATAGTTTTATAAGTCTATGTATGCCTGATGCTTCACCAGTCTCCATTTGAGTGTTATCTCTCTTTTGGATACTTCATGGACATGAAACATGAGTATGGTGGTTGGTAGTAGTGTTTCAATGGTACCAATATTGCTTTCCATGTGGGAGACCCAATTACATGACTCAGCCAACACATCTCTTGCATGGAACCACTCACCTGTCATTGAAGACTTACATGTAACTATGATGATGAGTAGGTTTCAGAGGTGCTTCCAAACTAAGATCAAGTAGGAAGGATTTCAATTTTTGATCATTATCTCAAATGCCTTGCATACTATCCTGAAAATAAATAGTGAAGAAAAACAAATTAAATGTAATAAAACAAAAGAATCAAGTCCACTGTAATGAAGTGCAATCTGACTCATAGCAATCCTATGGGACAGAATAGAATTACCCACAGAATTTCCAAGATTATATTCTTTATGGAATCAGCCTGCCACATCTTTCTCCCATAGAGCAGCTAATGAGTTCAAACTGTTGACCATTCAGTTAGGAAATGAATGCTGAACTACTATGCAACCTGCAGCCTGGGCTCTTTTTAAACATAACACCAAACATGAAAAATACAAAGAAACAAACAAACAAAAAAAAAAAGAACACTGCATCTGCAATTTTTTTCAGTGAAAATGGCTTTAGAAGTTGACACAGGAAGTAACAGAAATAACAACTTCTGGTAACATGATCAACAGGTATTTTTTGCCTACATATCATATTCTGATTATGTTACTAGGTTAAGAGGGAAAATATGAAAATAAATAAACAAAAATCAAATACTCTCTCAATACTCTAAGGTTATGAAGTTTATGTTTATTCATGTTCATAAAGTTTGGAGTATTTGTCTCACAGCACTTTATAACAAGTAAGGCATATAGATTTGCCATAAAAACATGACATAATTGACATATTTCAAATATAGCACACAAATATAACATAGAACAAAGTATAAAATGATAGTCACATATTTTAAACTAATAGATTCTCCTAATAATACCTCATCTTCAGAAATGAAGCTAGATATACCTTAAATATAAATGACTTTGTCCTTAATTTCAGCCAATTTTGATACCTTGTGGTGAGTAGAGCTCTTGTTAAAGAGATAACTTGATTATTTCCCCCAATAAAATATTTATTTGCTAGCCTTCTTTGTTGAAGCTGACAGAGATGCCAATTATAACCAGTATCAGGAGGAATCTGTTTTATAAAAGGAGAACCAAAACTGATAATAAGCATAAGAAGAAGGTGATGAGAAACTGGTAATCAGTCCATTGTAAGATTGATGTCCCTGACTAAAGCAACAAAAAATTCTCCATACAAAGAAATGAGACACGATATTTACAATATGTTGATTTATACATTTTAAATAATATTAAGTGAATAATACTAAGTGTTATTGAAACATCACAAAGTAGCATTTACTGAATGTAAAATATGTTCTAACTAATTAACATGTATAAGTTCCGGCGTGGAACAAATGCCTCTCTGGTAATGTAATGGTTAAGGCATTTTGCTAAACAAAAAGCTGGTGATTTGAAGCCACCAATTGCTCTATAGAAGAAAGATGAGGTAGTTTGCTTCCATGAAGGTTTACAGTCTTGGAAACCTGGAGGGGTTGCTATGAATCAGAATCAAACTGATGGCTGTAAGTGTGGTTCAGTTTTAGAGGTAGTGCAAATGGTTTGTGGGTGACTGCTAACATACAGGTTCGTGGCTCAAAAATATCCAGAAGTACCTACTGAATGAGAGAATTTTGGGCACTCTGATTCCACTGAGATTACAAACAAGATACATTATGTACCAGTTCTAACCTGTAATATGTGAGATCATCATGAGTAAAAATCCACCGGATAGCAGCTAACAACAAGTAAACTATCAGAACAAACCCACAAAACCCGTAGATTAGCATTTCCACTTTCCATATGAAAGAAATAAAATTCAGAAAGAACAAATAATATATGCCAAGTTTCTTAGCTAAGATTTGAGGATAGTAAATCTGACTCCCAATTTTATATGTTAACGATGGTATCATGCTGTCATCTCCAAAAACACAGTAAGTAGGCGGGCAGGTATAAATTGGAAATATGGTGAAAATATATTTATGTTTGATAAAGAACTGACAAAATGCTGATTTATTTTATTATTATTTTTACATCATGTTAATTTTACATACTATTTAAATCATATGCCACTTCCTGAAATGGATGAAGGTCGGCCAGTTCTTTTTGGTACAGTGATTCTGTGTATTCTTGCTATCTTCTCTTGATGTTTCCTGCATCATTCAATATTTTGCCCATAGAATCTCTCAATATTGCAACTCGAGACTTACATTTTTTCTTCAATTCTTTCAGCTTGAGAAATGCCTAGTGTGTTCATCCCTTTTGGTTTTCAAACTCCAGGTTTTGCACATTTCATTATAGTAATTGGTTTTGTTTGCTCTAACTGCTCTTTGAAATCTTCTGTTCAGCTCTCTTAGCTTGTCATTTCTTTCATTGGCTTTAACTTCTCTCCACTCAAGGGCAAGTTTCAGAGTCCCTTCTGTCATCCATTTTGGTCTTCTCTTCTTTTCTCATCTTTTTAGTGATATCTTGCTTTCTTCATGGATAATGTTCTTGATATCCTCCCACAATTCTTCTTGTTTTCGGTCATTGCTGTTCAATGCATCAAATCTATTCTTTAACTGATCTCTAAATTCAGGAGGGATATATTCTAGATCATATTTTGGCTCTCTTGGACTTGTTTTAATTGTCTTTAACTTCAAGTTGAACTTGCATATGAGCA
>NW_006922153.1:1545740-1558883 GCF_000298275.1 Orycteropus afer afer | reverse complement strand
CCCAACCTTCCTTCCAAGGAGTGGCTGGTGGGTTTGAACTGCCAGCCGTCTGGTTAGCAGGCAAGTGTCTTAGCCACTATGCTACCAGAGCAGTAGTCAGCCAAAACACTTCATGTTGGACAGAACTATAAGGTTTTTGTGGCAGAAACAAAAGTGGGCAGAAACAAAAGTTTAATACATCACAGTATCACAGTTATTACCTGCTTTAAGTAGGATTAAAATATTTGCAGTGAATTGAAGTTAATAACTATAATGAGATTGTGGATTTAATTGAGTCTTCCAAAAAGACATGTTGAAATCCTAATTCCTGGAACCTATAACTGTAACTTTGTTTGGAAATCATCTATGAAAATGTTATCAGTGAAATTAACTTAAAGTCACAGTAGTGGAATAAGGTAAGTCATAATCCAATCTGAGTGGTGCGCAAAAAAAGAGAACAACAGGAAAATAGACATAGAAACACACAAGCAAGAGATTGGTGTTAAGCTGCCACAACCAAGCAATACATCTGGCTACAGAAGCAGTCAGAAAGTAGACAAAGAATCTTTCCTTAGAGACTTCAGAGAGAGCAAGGCCTGATTGGAATGCTGAATTCAAACTTCTGGCCTCCAGAAGTGTGAGACAATACATTTCTGTTGTTTGAAGCTATCAAAATATGTGCTACTTTGCCATGGCTATACTAAGAAACTAACACCAACAACAAACTCGGAATTACTTAATGAGGCTTGTGAATAGCTTGTTTATGAAAAGGGGAAGTAGTACAGTAAACACTGAAGTTGTCTTTTAAATCAGTGTGGAAAAACAGAGAACAGGAAAATAAACCGCAGTTATCACCCTAACGCTGATGTTACAAAATTTCATTCTAAGAAAGATGATATATATCCTTCCTTATCTTCTCCCTAATTCAAAAGACACAACACTTTAATCAAATCCACCTCAGTCAAGGGAACTTCATTACTTTCACCTATTTTAGGTGCCTTATGTACTGTACCATTGCTATATTTATTAGGAAGCTAAGATACTTAAGTCTAGTAGGGTTTTTGCAGGTTTGTATTAAAGACATGAATAAGTAGAAATGGAGTGTCTTATCCAACCCTGTCTTTATCATGAGCTTATTGCAAAAATAAATAAATAAATAACCTTAAAAAATAATTCAGAGTGTTTAGGAAGACATATACAGTGGTCACAGAAAAGAAAGTAAGGAAATAAAGCAATCAAAACCTGAACTTTCTAACCTTAAAAAAATAAAAATTATTACTCATTTTTTTTCTTTTTACATGGATTGCAGTTCTCCACAGTGCAGCAGCTCTCTTCCCACTTCTTCCCCATAGTTACCTCTTCCTTGTGTCCTTCCCTCCCATGCAATCCCACACCCCTAGAAGTCTCCCTATGCAGACACTGCCCTTCTGTTCTCTCATGATTGATCACTTCAAGGAGTATATCTACCTAATGTGAATGTTCACTCCATATACCTGTCTATTGTTTGGCTAGAAGCCACAGGAGTGAGTTCAGTTCTAGACTGAAGGGTAACTCAGGGCCATAGTCTCAGGGGTCTCACCAGTCTCTTTCAGAGCAGCAAACCTGATCTTTTTTTTTTTTTTTTTGTAATGATTTTGACTTTGTTCCACATTGTTCTCCCATTCTATCCAGAATCTTCTGTACCAATGTTCCTTTCAGTGGTTGACAGTAGTCACTGGGCACTATCTAGTTCTTCTGGTCTCATGGTGATATAGGCTGAGATTCAAATGGTTCACTAGTATTTTGTACTACAAGTTTCCAGGTTTCTTTGGTTTTTTTCATTCTTCTTTGCTGTGCATGAGGAAAGACCCATTGCTACACCTAAATGGATGCTTGCAAACTTTTAAGACCCAGTCACTGCTCACCAAAGGAAAATGTAGAACAATGTTTTGTGTAGTATGTTATGCCAATTGAGCTTGCTGACCCCTGTGACCATGGTCATGAGCCTGCAAGTCCAACTACTCCCTTCCTCAGGGTAGCTTGGTATGGGCATGAAGCCAACAAAAACTTGCTCCTTGTCAGTTCTACTGTACACCCAGATATTCTTACAGCACATACAAATATGCATGTAGAAACATTGTCTGCAAAACCTATACATGATCATGAACAAAGTCCCCTTTGCTTAGGCATGCCCGATCATTCAGCCTATCTACCCATCTATCCACCTGTAGATCAATGCTTGTCATCATTGACAACATAGTACTGTACATGTAAAAAGGTTCATCTGTGTTGTCTGTACCTCCTACATGCCTCTCTATGTCTTCCTCTCCCTCAGTGCCACCATGTTAATCACTTACATTTTGTATATTGTCTTCTGCTCACCCAAATCAATACTTGTCTCTACCTATCTAGTAGTATTGAAATGGTTAGTGTTTAAGAGGTTTCCAACTGCTAAGAGAGACACACTTGTCTGTCAGTTTGTCATCCTGTGAGGTGTGTAAGTTGCTGTGAGGCTTGAGGCTGTGCCACTGGTGTTTCAGATGCCAGCAGAGTTGCACATGATGCACAGGTGTCAACACAGCTTACAGACAAAGACAGACTAGGAAGAAGAAGGAGGTCATCCACCTCTCAAAAACTGGCCAGGGAAAAACCTTATGGATAGCAGAGAAATGCTGTCTGATACATTACTAGTCAACTTTATGAATAGCTTGGAAACATTGTCTAACACAGTGCAGGAAGACTAGACCCTTAGGTTGGAAGGTACTCAAAATAGGACTGGGAGAGAACTGCCTCATTAGAGTAGAAACAACCTTAATGATATGGATAAAGTAAGTCTTTCAGGACCTCCATGTGCTAAAATTGAGTAGAAACAACTGCAACTATCCACTAATAATCAGAACATAGAATGTATGAAATATGACTCTAGAAAAATTTAGAGTTGTCAAAAATGAACTAGAGCACATAAAGATTGATATCCTAGGCATTAGTGAGGTGAAACGGACTGGTTTTGGCCATTTTGAATGAGACAACCATACGATCTCCTATGCCGGGAATGACAAATTGAAGAGGGATGGTGTGGCAATCATTATCATAAAAGATGTTTCAAGATTTGTCCTGAAGTGCAATGCTGTCAGAGGTAGTTTAATATCCATACGCCTACAAGGAAGACCAGTTAATACGATTATTATTCAACTTTATGCACCAGCCACCAAAGCAAAAGATGAGGAAATTGAAGATTTTTATAAACTTCTGAAGTCTGAAATTGACAGAACATACAATCAAGATGTGTTGCTTATCACTGGTTATTGGAATGCAAAAGTGCAAACAAAGAAGAATCACCAGTAGTTGGGAAATTTGGCCTTGGTGACGGAAATAACCCTGGAGATCGCATGATAGAATTTTGCAACACCAACAAATTATTCATTGCAAATACCCATTTTCAACAATACAAACAGCAGCTATATATGTGCACTTCACCAGATGGAGTACCCAGGAATCAAATTGACTACATATGTGGCAAGAGGTGATGGAAAAGCTCAATATCTTCAACCAAAACCAGGTCAGGAGCTGATTGTGGAACAGACCATCTATTGTTCATATGCAAGTTCATCTTGAAGTTGAAGACAATTAAAACAAGTCTACATGGTCAAAATATGATCTTTAAAACATCCCTCCTGAATTTAAAGACCATCTAAAGAATACATTTGATTCATTGAACACTAATGACTGAACACCCGAAGAATTGTGGGATGACATCAAGAGCATCATCCATGCAGAAAGCAAGTAGTCATTAAAAATATGAGAAAGAAACAAAGACCAAATGGATGCCAGAAGAGACTCTGAAACTTGCCCTTGAGCGAAGAGTAGCTAAAGCAAATGGAAGAAATGACAAGATAAAAGAGCTGAACAGAAGATTTCAAAGAGCAGCTCTACAAGACAAAGTCAATTATTAGAAGGAAATGTGTAAAGACCTGGAGTTAGAAAACCAAAAGGTAAGAACACACTTGGCATTTCTCAAGCTGAAAGAACTGAGGAAAAAAGGCAAAATATTGAATGATGAAGGAAGCATCGAAAGAAGATGGAAGGAATACACAGAGTCACTGTAAAAAAAAAAAAAAAAAAAACTGGTCGATCTTCATCCATTTCAGGAGGTGGAATATGATCAAGAACCAATGGTACTGAAGGAAGAGGTCAAAGCTGTCCTGGGGGAATTGGTGAAGAGCAAGAATCCAGGTATTGACAGAATAAGCATTGAAATGTCTCCACATACGGATGCCCCACTGAAGGCACTCACTTGGTTATGCCAACAGATTTGGAAGACAGCTACCTGGCCAACTAACTGGAAGAGATCCATATTTGTACTCATTCCAAAGAAAAGTGATCTCATAGAATGTGGAAATTATCGATGAATATCATTAATATCACATGCAAGTAAAATCTTACTGAAGATAATTCAAAAACAGTTGCAGCAGTATGTTGACAGAGAATTTCTGGAGGTGCAGGCTGGATTCAGAAGAGGACGTGGAATGAGGGATATCATTGCTGATGTCAAATGGATCTTGACTGAAAGTAAAGAGTACCAGAAATATTTTTACTTGTGTTTTATTGACTATGCAAAAGCATGTGATTGTGTGGATCATAACAAGTTGTGGATAACATTGAGAAGAATGGGAATTCCTGAACACTTAATGGTACTTATGAGGAACCTGTACCTAGACCAGGAGCCTGCCATTCAAATAGAAAAAGGGAACACTGTATGGTTTAAAATCAAGAAAAACATGTGTCAGGGTTGTATCCTTTCACCATACTTATTCAATCTGTATGCTGAGCAAATAATCTGAGAATCTGGATTATATGAAGAAGAACGTGCCATCAGGATTGGAGGAAGAATCATTAACAGCCTGCGATACACTGATGACACAACTTTGCTTGCTGAAAGTGACAATGACTTAAAGTACTTACTGATGAAGATTGAAGAACACTGTCTGGAGTATGGATAACAACCCAATACAAAGAAAGATTTAGTCTTTAATCTTCATCTGTAAATTCCTCAAGTCCCTTCACTTTCAGCAAGCAAGGTTGTGTCATCTGTGTATCACAGGTTGTTAATGAGTCTTTTCCAACCATGATGCCATGTTCTTCTTTATATAGTCTAGCTTCTCAAATTATTTGCTCAGTATAAAGATTGAATAAATATAGTGAGCAGATAGAACTCTGACACACAACTCTTCTGACAAGTAAACATCTTTCTGTCATCCTTTGCTTTCAGCCAGTATACATCTGACTTCAGAAATGTCATCCCTTATTCCTTGTCCTCTTTGGAATCCACATTTCATTTCTAAAAGTTCCCTGTCAAAATACTGCTATTTTTGAATTATTTTCAGCAAAAGTTTATTTGTGTGTAATATTAATGATTGCTGTTGTTGTTGTTATGTGCCATCGAGTCGGACCCGACCCATAGCGACCCCTCCTTGGGTTTCCGAGGCAGTATCAGTACAGCAGTAGATTGCCCCATCTTCCTTCCGAGGAGTGGCTGGTGGGTTTGAACCGCCAGCTTTCTGGTTAGCAGTCAAGTGCCTTAGCCACTATGCTACCAGAGCTTCCAATATTAATGATAGTGTTCACTAATTTCCACATTCTATTCGATCACTTTCCATTGGAATGCATACAAATATGGATCTGTTCTAGTCAGGTGGCCGGGGAGCTGTCTTCCAAATTACTTCACGTAGATAAATAGGCGCCTCCAGTATGGTATCCATTTTTGAAAAATCTCTCAGTGGCTATTCTGTCAATTCCTGGACACTTGTTTTTTGCCAATTTCTTCAGTGCAGCTTCAACTTTTTCTTTCAATACTATTGGTTCTTGATCATATGCCACCTCCTGAAATAGGTGAAACTGACCAATTCTTTTTTGTATAGTGATTCTGTCTTCCTTCTATCTTCTTTTAATGCACTTCCTGCATCATTCAATATTTTGCCCATAGCATCTTTCAATGTTGCAACTAAAGCTTTGAATTTTTTTCTTCAGTTCTTGAAGCTTGAGAAATGCCAACCACGTTCTTCTCTTTTGGTTTTCTAACTGCAGGTCTTTGTTCATTTCATTATTATAGTTGACTATCTTCTTGAGCTGCTCTTTGAAATCTTTCGTTCAGCTTTTTTACCTTGTCATTTATTCTATTTGCTTTAGCTACTCTCCACTCAAGAACATGGTTCAGAGTCTGTTCTGACATTCATTTGTCTTTTTATTTACTTTCCTGTCTTTTTAGTGTCCTTTTGATTTTTTCATGTGTATTGTTCTTAACAACATCCCTCAATTCATCTGGTTTTCGATCATTGGTGTTCAATGTGTCAAATCTGTTCTAAGAAGATTTTTTCTTCATTAATAGTGATAAATGTAACCTATTAAAGTAATTTATAAACAATAGTGAAAACTGAGTGTCAGGTGTATAGGATCTCTCTGTCATATTCATAATTTTTCTGTAAACCTGCAACTCTAAATCTGAAATTTTAAAATAAAAAATTTATTTCCAAACTGCCCAGATTAAATGGAGAGATCCAATAAATCAATTAATAGCTACTTAGACATTTAGCATTTTAATATTTGAGGCTTTCTTGCAACCATGACTGTGTTTACATATAATTTTAAGAAATACATTAAGCTGTGTATTTCACTGTAAGAAAGGTCATTTACTATGTGTATGTTTCTGTACCAGTGACGGTTAAGTTTATGGTCACCTGGGCTGGGCCTGGTGGAGTGGCTTGGCAGTGAGATGTAGTTATTCCCCATGGTGAGATTGGTAATTAACTCCATGGTGAAATATATTGTGAAGCTGAGTAGCTGCCTTAGGGATGTGGTCTGCTTCCCATATATAAGAAGCAGCTTTGGGAATGGTCTCCAGCTTATTGCACACTTCAACCCTGCATATAGCTGAGTTGTTGTTCAGCAGCCTACCATGCACTGCTGACTTTGAGACTTTCAATGCACTTGAATTAATGGCTTGCCATGTGGTTTGGTAACATCAGGACTGTACCTTTTTTTTTTTTTTTTTGTCGACTTTGGGCTTGTTAGCCTCAGCAGGCAGTAGTTGCTTGAGTGAAGAGATGCCTCTACCTTCAGTGGGTTGGGATCAAGAAGAAGAGCAGAAGCCCAAGGTCAAGGGGCTTTCATTCAGCTCTTAGAGCTTTGCACTTTGAATTTGGACTTTTAGCTTCCCAAGCTATAAGAGAACAAAACCCTGTTTGTTCAAGCCATCCACTGGTGGGATTCCTCTCAGAGTGGTACTAGGTTACCAGAACAGGGCCTAAACATAATATTGTAATATGTTGTTGTGTGCCATCCAATTAGTCAATTACAACTCATAGTGACTTTATATTACACGCTAGAACTCTAAATTCCTAGGCTGTAATCTTTATGATAAGGAGCCTTTGTGGCATAGTGGTTAGGAACCCAGCTCCTAACTGAACAGTCAGCTGTACAAACCCAACATTACCTCTGTGGGAGAAAAGACTGAAGAACAGATTTGGTGATCTGTTCTTGTAAAGATTATAAGCTAGAAACTCTGTGGGGTAGTTCTCTTCTGTCCTGTAGGGTCAATATGAGTTAGAATGAACTTTACAGAATATTAAAGAGAAATAAAAAGCATTTATGGATAAAGATTTCTAAGCACTTACATTTAGGTTAGTAGCCAAAAGTGAAATTGCCATATGTGGATAAGCAATCCATTGTGTTATCAAGATGATACTAATTTGCATAATTTTGCATAATCCTTTAAAAACAAAAACAACAAAAAAATGACATTGTATGTGAAATAAACACATATAAAGTTTCATATTTGTAAATATATTATAACTCTTTTCTATTTTTTTTTTTGGAAGTAATCTATTACTTATTTCTAATGAGGATCCTATTTGCTTCATATTTTCTTTCCCAAAGGCTCTCAGCACTTATACCTGTCCTTTGGCCATCTAAGCAACGAGATTTGGGAAACCTTAAGCTTTTTGCATCTGTTAACATTATTCTCATCCTTGGGATCTTTTCATTAATTGTAAATGTTTTTAGCAAAATATAGAACTCTTAATAATATGTCTTCTCTGTGATTTCAACTCTACATTTAATGTTTAAATATTTCTAAACACCAGACATTCAACTTGTGTATGAATTCCCTCTGTGGTATACATAACTGATACTTGCTCCTATCCTGAAAGCTAATTTTGAAAATGAGAAGGAGGAAAACAGTGCTAGAGGCAGTAGATCCAAATGGCAGGGAGGAACGCAAAAGACAGGCACAGATAGGGGGCTGAGGGTTCAACACTTCATAATGTTTACTGGGTAAGGAACTCGTGTTTTTACCCTGTATCCTCTACAAGGAAGATATCAGGCATGAGATGTGGACATGTAAATTCTAGAACGAGTCACATGGTTTTAGTTCTAAAACTGTCAGAACAATCAGTGTGGCTTTGGTGGTGGTGGTGGGGAAGTTCAGATTACACAGGAGGCTTTGTTGATTTTCACTGAATAGATAGTACCGTAACCAAAAACAACTAAGCTGCAGCTTTCAGTTCCATCCCAACTCACAGTGACATAATGGCACAGAGTAGAATGTTCCCATAGGGTTTCTCAGCATATGTATCTTCATAGAAGCAGCTTGTTGTATCTTTCTCCTGCAGTGCACCTGGTAGATTTGCATGGCTGGTCTGTCACTTGAGTTCTTAACCACTGCACCATTAAGGCTCCGGCAGTGTAGTAAATTATTTAGTATGGCTTTTCTACCCATAAGTCATTGTAAACTCAGTGGTGGAATGAGCAACTGAGGAGCTCCTGATTGTAAATGTTATCCACCTGGGTTATTTCTATTGGGCGTGGCACAACACAATGTTATGGGAGTCTCACTCTCAGGTGTTTAGAATTCTGTTGTTATGATTGGTTGGTTTGGCCACTCTGCCAAGCTCAAAAGGAGGCCTCCTAGAGGCAGAACTCTCTCTGACAGCTGGTTGAGGAAAGCGTGCTGCTGAAAGAGACACATGCTGCTGGGAAAGAGATGCAAGAGACACACATTGCTGAGTAAGACACTAAGGGACATGCACTGCTGGGGGATAGACTGTGAGAGACTTAGCTGAGAGACAGCAGGCTGGGAGAGACACTGAGCATTTTCCCTAATCTTGAATTGTAACCTGGTGCTTTCCTAATAAACTCCATAATCTGTGAGCTCTGTGTGGTCACTGCAGTGAATTATCGAACCCAGGAGAGAGATGATGGGTGCTTTAGAAGGAACAGTTGGAGAAAGGGCTGGAGGGAGGCAGCATGTCTGGCCTAGCAGGAATAGGCCTTGGGCTATTGGTGATTCTGTCTTCCTCTTGTGGGATTACAGGAGGTCAGAAGATGTTGCCTCCTTGCCATTTTTGCAGCTCCTTAGATATTACTTTACTCCTCAGCAATTTCTCTAGCTTGAAATTTTATCTAACCTTAAAACAGTTACCCTTTGCCAGAATGTAGGTCAGCAATTGGCCAAAGGTGAGTATTTTTCAGACAGAAATTCAGAATATGAACAGACTCCAAGAGTTAGGAAGACAGATTATTTTCCTCCTTCTGAAGTTTTTTTAATTTGAATTACCTAGTGAACTACTCTCATTTTTTAAAATATGCTTTTTGAATGTGAAATTCTCAGATACTTTATTCTAAATAAGCAAAGAAAAAGTGAAGCTATGGCTATCTCTAGGCTTTTTCACTCCATTTACAGTTCTTTTCTTCTCCCCATCGAGTTTTCATTTCGTAGTACAAAATAGAACAAATAAATGTGAATGGATTTGCCCATGTCTCAGTTACATACTGCTCTTGTAATCCAAGACACAGTTCCAGGGATTATTGCAATATTAAAATTTAGATAGAGCGGTAATGAAAAAGATGCATTGGACATACACAAGTAGCAATTATCATTAATTTTAAAGTTACATTTCACAGCAAGACATATTTTGCCTATAATGTTCTACCGTATGCATGAAAAAGACAATGAATAAAGGTATTGGGTGATGCTACTGTCAAGATAAAAGTATTGCATTGTATATATATTTGACTACATAGCTACATTTTCAAAAGTATTTTCTACATAAAATCTCTTTGACTTCAATTAAAATTTGCAATCTAAGTACACCATATGGCTTTGCTTAAAAGCAATGAGACTATTACATTTAATTGCTTTTTATATGTGCCTTGCATATTAAAGGTGCTTGTTAAAGGAGCAGCCACTACATAAGAATTATTTCTTGCAAAAATTAAAAACTAAGGAAATGGCTACTTTAAGGATGTCCATAACTGACAGGCAATCTTGAGGACAAGTGACTTCTCAGTAATACTAAAAAATAGTGTGCAGAGAACAATGCCACATTTCTAACTTCATCACTCCACAGTATCACAGTATTTGAATCTGATGAACTAAAGAGCTGATGCTGTAAAATAGAACTATTTCTTCAGCTTATAAATTTTGTTTTTTTTTTCTCTCTTTTACCCATAATAGAATAAAAAATTATATCCTTTATAACCAAAAAACAAAACAAAACTCACTGTCATCAAGTCAATTCTAACTCATAGTGACCCCCATTGGGCTTCTAAGTGGATATATCTTTACAGAAGCAGATTGTCCCATGTTCCTTCAGGGAGCAGCTGTTGGGTTTGAACCACCAACATTCTGGTTATCAGTCAAATGTCTTAGGCACTGTGCCACCAGAGCTCCTTATATCCTTTATAAAATAAAGGGAGGCATATTTATAACCTCACAGTCATTTCCCACCACTCATCTCATCTCTCAGCTTGCCCTACTGTGGTGGCTTGCATGTTGCTGTGATGCTGGAAGGTATGCCACCAGAATTTCAAATACCAGTGAGGTCACCCGTGGTGGACAGTTTTCAGGGGAGCTTCTAGACTAAGACAGATTAAAAAGAATGTGGTCAGGTTCACTTCTGGAAATAAATAAATATAACCAATGAAAACCTTATGGAAAGCAGGTAGACATTTTGCAATACTCTTCCAGAAGATGAGCCCCACAAGTTGGAAGGCATTCAAAATACAACTGGGGAAGCAAGACCTTCTCAAAATGGAGTCTACTTCAATGATGTGGATGGAGTAAAGCTTTCTGGAGCTTTTTGCTGATGTGGCAGGACTTCAAATGAGAAGAAAGAGCTATAAAGATCCATTAATAATTAGAATGTGGAATCTATGGAGTATGAAATTAGGAAAATTGGAAGTGGTCAAATTTGAAATAGAACACAAAAATATTGATATCCTAGACATCACTGAGCTAACATGGACTACTATTGGCTATTTGGATCAGACAATCATATGGTCTACTATGTCATAAATGATATATTGAAGAGGAATATCATTGCATTTCTCACCTAAAAGATCAATCTTGAAGTACAGTGCTGTCAGTGAAAGGATAATATCCATACACCTACATGGGAGTCCAGTTAATACTACTATTATTCACATTTACACACCAACCACTAAAGCCCAAGACGAAGAAATTGAAGAATGGAAATTCCAGAACACTTAATTGTGTTCATGTAAAATCTGTACATAGACCAAGTAGCATCCATTCAAACAGAAAAAGGATACTGCATGGTATAAAATTAGAAAAGTGTATGGCAGCATTGTATCCCTTCATCATTCTTATTGAATCTTTAAGCTGTGCAAATAATCGAGAAACCAGATTATATGAAGAAGATCATAGTGTCAGGATGAGAGGAAGACTCATTAACAACCTGCAGTAGCAGAGGACAAAACCTTGCTTGATGGAAATGAAGAAGACACTTGAACCACTTTCTGATGGATATCAAAGACTACAGCCTTCAGCACGGACCACATTTCAACATAAAGAAAACAAAAATCCTCACAACTGGACCAATAAGCAACATCATGACAAAAGAGAAAACACTGAAATCGTCAACACTTTCATTTTGCATATATCCACAATCAATGTCCATGGAAGCAGGAGTCATGATAAAAAATGTCATATTACATAAGATGAACCTACTTCAAAACACCTCTTAAAAACATTGAGAAGAAAAGCCATCATTTTGAAGAATAAGATGTACTGGATCCAAGCTATGGTATTTACAATCATCTCTTATATGTGGGAATGTTGGAGAGTTAATAAGGAACTGAAGAAGAATCGAAGACATTGATGCATGGTTTTGATGATGAATATTATATATACCATAGATTCCAGAAGAATAAATAAATCTGTCCCAGAAGAAGTACAGCCAGAATGCTCCTAGCAAGTGATAAGTGTGTAACTCCTTCTTTTGTACTTTGGACATGTTTTCAGAAAGGATTCGTTAGTGGGAAAGAACATAATGTTTGACAAAGTAGAAACAAACAAACAAAAAAACAAAAATGACTGTCAATTTGACTTATAGCGACCTCTTCTTGGATCTCCATGGTGGTGTCTCTGTGAAAGAAGATTGCCCAGGACCAACAAAAAGGAAGAAGACAGTAAATGAGATGGATTGACACAGTGGCTGTAATAATGCACTCAAAGCAATGATTGTGAGGATGTCACAGGACCAGGCAACATTTTATTCTGTTGTACATAGGATTATTATGGATCAGAACCAACTAGATGATAACTAAAACAAGAACAATAATATCTGACATACAATGTTATATGTACAATGTCATATATAGAAATGTATTAGTACAGTGTTGAACCTTCAGTGTTTTTGTTAGATGCTGTTGAGTTTGTGTGACATAAAGTGAAAGAGTAATGCACTGCCTCACAGGGTTTTATTGGATGTAACCTTTGCAGACACAGATCTCCAGTATTTCTCTTGTGGTTTTCTTGGCTATTACCTTTACAGAAGGCTGTTGGTCTTCCTCCAACAGAGCAGCTAAGTATTTTCAGCCACAAACTTTCAGGAGTTAGTATCCAAGTGCTTAGTTGTTTGAGTCAACATGGCTCTACTGAAAACTGGAAAACATCTGCCTTTTCTAAAGTATAATCTCCTGTCAGTTCCAGTATTTTTTTCTTCCATGCAATTTGTTGCATTTATTCTTAAAGGAAACAAGAAATCCATTTATGGAATAAGATTTTAAATTACGGCAAATAATGAAACAACATATAAGGAAACATGTGTATCTACAAGTTCAATATGGCTCTGGGGCTATCAGTTTGTTGTCTTTTTTTTTTTTTTG
>NW_006922153.1:1542329-1544940 GCF_000298275.1 Orycteropus afer afer | reverse complement strand
CAAGGGATATCATTGCTCATGTCAGATCTATCTTTGCTGAAAGCAAAGAATATCAGAAAGATGGTTACTTGTGTTTTATTGACTATGTAAAAGCTTTCAATTGCGTGGATCATAACAAATTATGGTTAACATTGAGAAGAATGGGAATTCCAGAATACTTAATTGTGGTTATAAGGAACCTGTACATAGATCAGGAGGCTACCATTTGATCAGAACAAGAGGAAACTGCATGGTTTAAAATCAGAAAAACAGTGAGTCAAGGTTGTATCCTTTAAATATACTCATTAAATCTGTATGATGAGCAAATGATCTGAGAAGGTGGACTATATGAAGAAGAATGTGTCATCAGCATTAGAGGAAGATTCATTAAAAACCTGCCACATACCAGCCAGAGACATGTAGAAGGTAGTGTCTGTGTGCATGGAGTGAATGCCCTGTGGACAGGCCTCAGTAAACCAGACCAAGACAAGCAAAGGTTGGTGTCTGTGTGAATGGAGCGCCCTGTGGTGGGTGGGAGGCTAAGTAAGTGAGCACAGAGGGGAAGGACAGGGAATGAGCAGAATAATTACGACAGCTAAGGAAGACAAACTTGTCTGTCAGTTTGTTGTACTGTGGTGGCTTGATTATTGCTGTGACACTGGAGGCTATGCCCCTGGTCTTTCAAATGGCAGTAGGATTAGCCATGATGGATAGGTTTCAGTGGAGCTTTCAGATTAACACAGACTCAGAAGAAGGGAGAAGCCATCCACTTCTCAAAGAACTGGCCAGTGAAAACCCTATGAATAACAGTGAACACTGTCTGATGTAGTACTGGTAAATTTTATGAATAGACCTAAAAAATTGTGTGATGTAGTGCCAGAAGATGAGTCCCTCAGTTCAGAACACACTCAAAAAACGACTGGAGAAGATCTGCCTTCTCAGAGTAGAGCTGACCATAATGACTTGGATGGAGTGAAGCTTTTGGGATCTCCATTGGCACCTCAAAAATGAGAAGAGATAGCTGAAAATATCCATAAATGATTGGAATATGGGATGTATGAAGTATGAATCTAGGAAAATTGGAAGTTGTCAAAAATGAAATGGGATACATAAAGATCAATATCCTTTGGATTAGTTAGCTGAAATGGACTGATTTTGGCCATTTTGATTCAGAAAATCATATGATCTACTATGCCAGAAATGACAAATTGAAGAAAAATGGCATGGCATTCATAATCACAAACAATGTACTAAAATCTATTCTGAACTACAATGCTGTCAGTGATAAGACAATATCCATATGGCTACAATGAAGACCAGTTAATACTACTATTATTCAAATTTATGTGCCAACCACCAAAGCCAAAGATGAAGAAATTGAAGATTTTTACCAACTTCTACAGTCTGAAATTGACCAAACATACAATCAAGATGTGTTTATTATTACTGGTGATTGGAATGAAAAGTTGGAAACAAAGAAGAATGACTGGTAGTTAGAAAATATGGACTTGGTGATAGAAATAATGCTGGAGATCACATGATAGAATTTTGCAAAACCAATGACATATTCATCACAAATACCCTTATCAACAACACAATGATGTCTATACACATGGACCTCACCAGATTAAATACACAGGAATAAGATTGACTACATCTGTGGCAAGAAATGATTGAAAAGCTCAATATCTTCAGCCAAAACAAAGTCAGGAGATGATTGTGGAACAGACCATCAACTCTTCATATGCAGGTTCAAATTGAAGTTGAAGACAATTAAAATAAGTCCATTAGAGCCAAAATATGACCTTGATTATATCACTCCTGAATTTAGAGACCATCTAAATAACAGATTTGATGCATTGAACGCCAATGACTGAAAACCAGTGGAATGGTGAGATGGCATCAAGAACATCATCCATGAAGAGAGCAAAAGGTCATTAAAAACACAGGAAAAGAGGAAAAGTCCAAAATGGATGCCAGAAGATACTCTGAAACTTGCCCTTGAAAGCAGAGTAGCTAAAACAAATGGAAGAATTGACAGAATAAAAGCTGAAAAGAAAATTTCAAGGAGCAGCTTGAGCAGACAGAGTCAATTATTATAATGAAATGTGCAAAGACCTGGAGTTAGAAAAGAAAAGTGAAGAGCATGCTCAGCATTTCTCAAGTTGAAAGAACTGAGGAAGAAATTTAAGCCTTGTACTGCAATATTGAAAGATTCCATAGGTAATATGTTGAATTATGAAGGAAACATCAAAAGAAGATGGAAGGAATACACAGAGTCACTATAACATAAATAATTGGTAGATGATTATCCATTTCAAGAGGTGGCATATGATCAAGTAACAATGGTATTGAAGGAAAAAGTTGAAGCTTCACTAAAAGGAATTGGTGAAAAAGAAGGCTCTGGGAATTGACATAATACTAACTGGGATGTTTAAACAAGTGGATGCTACACTGGAAGCACTCCCTTAGCTATGCCAAGAGATTTGGAAGACAGCTAGCTGGCTAACTGACTGGAAGAGATTCATATCTGTACCCATTCCAAAGAAAGGTGATCCCAAAGAATGAGCAAATTATCGAACAATATCATTGATAGTGCTGTTGTTGTTGTTAAGTGCCGTCGAGTCGTTTC
>NW_006922153.1:1523501-1529646 GCF_000298275.1 Orycteropus afer afer | reverse complement strand
AAGGAGGCTGCAATGATGGGCTCAAGTATAGCAGGGATTGTGGGACTGGTGTGGGATCAGGCAGTGTTTTGTTCTGCTGTGCATGGGGTCGCTATGAGTTGGAAATGAGTCAATGGTACTTAACAACAACAACAACAACCATATTTATTTGATCTGTATGCTGAACAAATAATCTGAGAAGCTGAACTATATGAAGAAGAACATGGCATCAGGTCTGGATGAAGATTCACTAACAACCTGTTATATGCAGATGACACAACTTTGCTTGGTTAAAGTGAGGATGACTTGAAGCACTTACTCATGAAGTTTGAAGATTAGTCTGCAGTATGGATTACACCTCAATATAAAGAAAACAAAAATTCTCACAACTGGACCTATAAGCAGCAACAATAAGTGTAGAAAAGATTGAAGTTGTCAAAGACTTCATATTACTTGGTTCTACAGTCAATGCCAATGGAAGCAGCTGTCAAGACATCAAAAGATGTATTGAATTTGGCAAATGTGTTGCAAAAGACATCTTTAAAGTGCTGCAGAACAAAAATATCTCCTTGAAGACTAAGATGTGCTTAATGCAAGCCATGGTATTTTAAATCACCCCATATGTTTGTGAGAGCTGGACAATGAATAAGGATGATTGAAGAAGAGTTGATGCTTTTGAGTTGTGGTGTTGATGAAGAATGCTTATGGTACTGTGGACTGTTAAAAGAACTAACAAATCTGGCCTGGAGGAAGCGAACACTTGGTCTCATCTACTTTGGTCACGTCATTTGAAGAGACCATTCCCTGGAGAATGATGCCATGCTTGGTAAAGTGTTCAACAAATAAGGGGAAGGCTTTCAATGAAATGGATTGACATGGTGATACGTGTGATGGGTTTAGGTATAGCAGGGATCATGATGCTGGTACAGGACCATGCAGTGTTTTGTTGTGTTATACATATATTTGCTATGAGTTGGAGACAACTCAATGGCACATAACAACAATAATAACATGTGCAGATGACACAAACTTACTTGAAGATGATTTAATGCACTTATTGATGAAGATTAAAGACTAGAGTCTGTAGTATAGATTATACCTCAACATAAAGCAAATTAAAATCCTTGCAACTGGACCAATCAGCAGCATCACAATACATGAAGAAAAGATTGGAGTTGTCAAAGTTTTCATGCTACTTGGTTGCACAATCAACAATGATGGAAACAGCTGCCAAGATATTAAATAATATATTTCACTGGACAAATGTGCTAAAAAATATTTCTTTAAAGGGCTGATGAGCAAATACATCTCTTGGAAGACTAAGGTGCACCTAACCCAAGTTGTGGTATTTTCAGTCCACTCATATGCATGTTAGGATGAGCAAAGGCAGCAGGGAAAGAACAGTCCAGGTACAGAATGAGAAGAGACAGCAGAAAGTGAGAAGACAGGGTGCATAGGTGGATGCAGGTAAGTGGGTAAGAGAGAGGCCTGCCCCAGACAACAGGAATCAAGAAGACAGGGAAGAGGGCAGGAATAGGTAAACAAGTGGTGGGGGGGCAGAAAGTTGCACAGCTATTTTGGAACAGCTAAGGGAGATGAACTTGTCTGTCAGTTTGTTGTACTGTGGTGGCCTGGCTGTTGCAGTGAGGCTGGGAGCTGTGCCACTGGTATTTCAAATGCCAGCAGGGTTATCCATGGTGGACAGGTTTCAGTGGAGCTTCTAGACTGAGACAGACTGAAAAGAAGGAAGAGGCCATCCACTTCTGAAAGAATAGGCCAAGTAAAGTCATATTAATAGCAGTGAAATGCCATCTGATGTATTACTGGACAATTTTATGAATAGCCCCAAAACTTCGTCTAATACAGTGCAAGAGGATGAGCACCTCAGGTTGGAAGGCACTTAAAATACCACCAAGTAAGAGCTGCCTCATCAGAGTAGAACTGACCTTAATGACATGGATAAAGTAAAGCTTTGGGGACCTCCATTTACTGACATAGCACTCAAAATGAGAAGAAACAGCTGAAAATATCCATAAATCATTGGAACATGGAATGTATGAAATACGAATCTTGGAAAATTGGAAGTTGTCAAAAATGAAATGGAACAGATAAATATCAATATCCTAGGCATTAGTGAGCTGAAGTGGACCAGTTTTGGCCATTTTGAATCAGACAACCATATGACCTACTAGGCTGGGAATGACAAGTTGAAGAGGAATGGCATGGCATTCATCATCGCAGAGCATGTTTCAAGATCTATCTTGAAGTACAATGCTGTCAGTGATAGGAAAATAGCCATACACCTACAAGGAAGGACAGTTAATACTATTATTATTCAAATTTGTGTGTACCACCAAAGACAAAGACAAATAAATTGAAGATCTTTACCAACTTCTGCAGTCTGAAATTGATTGAACATGCCAGCAATATGTGCTCATTATGACTGGTGATTGGAATGCAAAAGTTGGGAACAAAGAAGAATCAGTGGTAGTTGGAAATTTTGTCCTTGGTGATAGAAATAATGTTGGAGATCTCATGATAGGATTTTACAAGACCAATGGCTTATTCATTGCAAATACCTTTTTTTAACAACACAAATGACAGGTATACAGTGGAATTCACCAGAAGAAGTACACAGGAATCAGATTGATTACATCTGTGGCAAGAGGTGATGGAAAAGCTCTATATCTTCTACCAATACAAGGCCAGGCACTGATTGCGGAGCAGACCATCGACTGCTCATATACAAGTTCAAGTTGAAGTTAAAGACAAAACAAGACCACAAGAGCCAAAATTTGATCTTGAGTATATCCTTCTTGAATTTAGAGACCATCTAAAAAATAGATACATTGAACACTAATCAGAAAAACAGAGGAATTTTAAGATGAGATCAAGAACATCATCCATGAAGAAAGCAAAGAGTCATTCAAAAGACAGGAAAGGAAGAAAAGACCAAAATGGATGTCAGAAGAAACTCTGAAACTTGTCCTTGAGTGAAAAGTAGCCTAACCAAATGGAAGAAATGGCAAGATAAAAGAAGATTTCAAAGAACAGTTCAAGAAGATAGAGTCAGTTGTTACAATGAATTGTGCAAAGACCTGGAGTTAGAAAATCAAAAAGAAAGAACACTTCTCAACCTGAAAGAACTGAAGAAAAAAAAGTAGCCTCCAGTTGCAATATTGAAAGAATCTATGGTCAAAATATTGAACAAAATAAGAAGCATCAAAAGAAGATGCAGCAATACACAGAGTCAGTGTAACAAAAAATAATTGGTCTGTTCATCCATTTCAGGAGGTGGCATATGATCAAGAGCCAATTGTATTACTGAAGGAAGAATTCAAAGCTGCACTGATGAAGTGGTGAAAACCAAGGCTCTAGGAATTGACAGAATGCCCATTGAGATGTTTCAGCAAACAGATGCCACTCTGGAGGCACTTACTCGGCTATGCCAAAAGATTTGGAAGACAGCTACCTGGCCAACTGATTGGAAGAGATCTGTATTTATACCTATTCCAATGAGAAGTGATCCTACAGAATGAGGAAATTATCAAATGATATTGATATTACATGCAAGCAAAATCTTACTGAAAATAATTTAAAAATGGTTATGGCAATACATTGACAGAGAACTTCAGAAATGCAAGCTGGATTCAGAAGAGGATGTGGAAGAAGGGATATCATTGCTGATGACAGATGGATCTTGCTCAAAGAAAAGAATACTAGAAAAATTTTTACTTGTGTTTTTTTGAATATGCAAAAGTATTTGACTATGCTGATCAGAATAAATTGTGGATAACTTTGAGAAGAATGGGGATTCCAGAACCCTTAATTGTACTCTTGAGGAACCTGTCCATAGATTAGGAGGCTGTAGTTTGAACAGAACAAGGAGACACTGTGTGGTTTAATATCAAAAAGGGAATGCATCATGGTTATATCTTTTCCATGCTTATTCAATCTGTATGCTGGACAAATAATATGAGAAGCTGGACTATGAAGAAAATCATGGCTTCAAGATTGGAGGGAGGCTCATTAATAACCCACAGTACTCTGATGACACAACTTTGCTTGCTGAAAGTGAGAGTGACTTGAAGAACTTACTGATGAAGATTAAAGACTACAGTCTTCAGTATAGATTGCACCTCAATATAAAGAAAACAAAAATATTCACAACTGGACCTATAAGCAGCATCCTGATAAATGTAGAAAACATTGAAGTTGTCAAAGACTTCATATTGCTTGGTTCTACAATCAACACCAATGGAAGCAGCAGTCAAGATATGAGGCAACATATAGCACTGGGCAAATCTACTGCACAAGACCTCTTTCAAGTTATGTAGAGCACAGATGTCTCCTTGAAGACTTAGGTGTGCCTGACACAAGCCATGGTATTTTCAATCACCTCATATACTTGTGAGATCTGGACAATAAATAAGGAAGATGGAAGAAGAGTTTATGCTTTTGATTTGGGGTGTTGATGAAGAATGCTGAAAGTACCATAGACTGCTAAAGGAACTAACAAATCTGTCCTGGAAGAAGTGTAGCCAGAATACTCCTTGGAAGCTAGAATGGCCAGAGTTCATTTCACCTACTTTTGTCATGTTGTCAGAATTATCATTCTCTGGAGAAGTATATCATGCTTGGTAAAGCGGTTGTTGTTGTTGTTAGGTACCATCAAGTCATCTCCAACTCATAGTTCATAACAACCCTATACACAACAGAATTAAACACTGCCTGGTCCTGTGCCAGCTCCATGATCCCTGTGATACCTGAGACCATTGTTACAGCCACTGTGTCAATACATCTGTTGAGGGCCTTCCCCTCTGTTATTGACCTTCCACTTTACCAAGAATGATATCCTTCTCCAGGGAATGGTGTCTTCTGATGACATGGCCAAAGTAGGTAAGGTGAAGTCTGAGCAAAGCAAGCCCATTTCAGTTCACTAATGCCTAGGATATCAATCTTTATGCATCCCATTTCATTTTGACAACTTCCAGTTTTCCTAAAGTCATGCTTTGTACATTCCATGTTCTAATAATTAATGGATTTTTTTGGGGGGGTTTCTTTTCATTTTGTGTTGTGCCACATTAGCTAATGGAGGTCCCTAATGCCCTACTTTACCCATATCATTATGGTCAGCTCTACTCTCATGAGTCAGCTATTGCTCAATTGTATCTTGAGTGCCTTCTGACCTGAGGGACTCATCTTCCAGCTTTATATTGGACAATGTTTCAGGGCTATTCATATAGTTGTCCAGCAATATATCAGACAGTGTTTTACTGCTGTTCATAATGTTTTCAGTGGACAATTCTTTGAGAAGTGGATGGCCTCGTCTTTCTTCTGTGTCTTTCAGTGTGGAAAATTTGTTGAGACCTGTCCCACCATGGGCAACCCTTCTGGCATTTGAAACATCAATGGCACAGCCTCCAGTCTCACGGCAACACACAAGCCACCACAGAACAACAAACTGACAGATAAGTTTGTCTCTACTTTAGTCTCCCTCATACCTCTTCTGGCCTTAGGCTGCCTGCCACTTCCTGCCTGGGGTCTCTCTCTCACTTACCTGTTCTGGCCTTCAGCCTTTGCTGCCTCTTCTTGCCTAGTAAAGTGGAGGGTCAGTGAAAAAGCAGAAGGCCCTCAACAAGATGTATTGGCACAATGGCTGCGAAGATGGGTTCAAGTATAGCAGGGATCATGGAGCTGGCACAGGACAGGACAATGTTTCATTCAACTGTACATAGGGTCACTATAAGTCACAGATGACTTGAGGACACCTAACAACAACATATGCATATGTAAAGAGCTCTGGTGGCTCAATGCTTAAGGCATTTGAATGCTAACCAGAAGAACAGTGGTTCAAACCCACCAGCCACTCTGTAGAAGAAAGACTGGGCAATCTACTTCCATAAATATTTACCACCTTGGGAACCCAGTGGGGGGTTGCTGTGAGTTAGAATCACCTTGATGGCAGTGAGGTTTTATTCTTTTTTCCTTCATATTCATGTGAAAGATGGGCAATAATTAAGGAAGACCAAAGAAGAGTTGATGCTTTTGAGTTGTGGCGTTGGCAAATAATACTGAAATTACCAAGGATGGTTAGAAGAATGGGATCTCTGGTGGTGTAGTGCCTAAGGTATGTGATTGCTAACCAGAAGGTTGGTGGTTCAAA
>NW_006922153.1:1520680-1522501 GCF_000298275.1 Orycteropus afer afer | reverse complement strand
TGGTGGTTCAAACCCATTAGCCACTCCTTGGAAGGAAGACTGGGCAATCTACTTCCATAGAGATACCACCTCGGAAACCCAAGGAGGGCTTCTCTATGACTTGGAACCAATTTGACAGCATTTAACAGCAACAAGAACACCATAATGATGGTTCTTGCTGTGGCAGCAACTAACAACAACAACAAATAAAAACAAAATCATTATGAATAACTTAACCAATCCAATAGCTATTTCAGCAAAAGGGAAATAATATAATTAGGAGAGCACCTGGGGGGTATATATTTCTGCTAAGGAGATTTTGGAATCTCTAGTAATGAAGAGTGATAGAGTCCTTTTTAGAAGAGGAGAGAGAGAAGAGAAGATCACATGCCTAAGTACATCCTAGAAGGCTTACTTACACTCAAAGCTCATGGAACTATATTGTTCACTGGGCACTGTGAAGAAGAGATTTAGTCTAAGATCAGAAAGTGCAAGATGAGCCTGGAGACTCAGATGATGGCAAGAAATAAGGAAATGTTCAAAAAAAGGATGAGGTATTCCAAAATGCAGAAAACCCACAACCAAAAAGAGACCCAATCCTGAAGCAATTTGAGCAGCAAAATAAATAGCAATAGCATTGGACTTGTGGTTAGGTGCCATCCATTTGTCTCTGACTCAATGTACAATAGAATGAAACACTGCCTGGTCCTGTACCGTCCTCACAGCCCGTGCTATACTTGAGCCCAGTTTTGCAGCCCCTGTGTTTAGTATTGGAGTATAACAAATTAAATAAAATAGATAACTTTGAGTCTATTTTTACATTAATAAAGGAGTCAATAACTAAATATATGGAGAATGAGCACTTATTCCTTATGGAAATTTTCTAATAGATACAGGAAGAATAAGGGAAATATTATATCACTTTTAGAGTACCATTGTCAAAATTAGTGCAAGAAAAAAGGTTGAAGAGGAGCAAGATATGTGAATCATCTAAATTTGTCTCACCCAGAATATTCATTAATTGAAAAAGTGGAAAAATAATAGCTTCAGTGGAAGAAGTGACAAACATCACAATGGAGTAATTGGAGGTTGTATTAAATTATTTATGGCACAAGTACCTTTAAAAAAAAAAAAAAAAAAGAAAAACTTTTCCTTGTGATGTGGGTGAAAGTTTACAGAGTGAATTGGTTTCTCATTCCATAATTCACACACATTTTGTTTTGTGACACTGACTGAAATCCCCACAATGTACAAACATTCTTCCCACTTCCTCCCTACCCTTTATCTTTATCCTTCTTTCTTGTCCATTCCTGGCTTCTGAGCTTTATCCCTAGGCCAAAGCTGGCCTTGTGTCTTATGGTTGGTTGTTCCAAGAGGTGAACACCTCCCCGGTGGTATGGTGTACCACATAGGCTGAAAGTTGAGCTTAAGAATAAGGGTAATAATCTCAGGGATTTCACCATTCTCTATCAGACAAGGAATCCTGTTCTTTTGTATAATTTTGAGTTTTTTCCCACATTTTTCTCTCACTCTATTCCTCTATTCAGAATCTCCTATTGTGATTCCTTTCAGAGTACTTCACAGTGGTAGCTGGGCAACATCTAGTTCTTATGGTCTTTGGGCCATGGAGGCTGACGTTCACTTAGTCCACTAATCCCTTGGACCAATTGATATCATACATCTCTGATTTTCTTCACTTTACTTTGCTCTAGAGAAGAAAAAACAATAGCTGCACCTTAGATGGCTACTCACAAACCTTCAAGACCACTGTCACATCTCATCAAAATTGAATGTAGAACAATATATTTGTTAACATTATGTCCATTGATTTTGTGTCCTCTG
>NW_006922153.1:1519401-1519960 GCF_000298275.1 Orycteropus afer afer | reverse complement strand
CAGGCTCAGCTAAGTTGACACAAAAATTTAACTACCACACAGATCTTCTTGCCTGTCTTCTTAAGTATCCTACCACAGGTTAATGTTTGTTATCAATGATAATGTAGGATTGTGCATGTAATTGTGTTTACCTTTGTTGTCTGTAACTCTTTTGTATCTCTCTGTGTCTTCCTCCTTTTCCTTAGTGATATTGTGCTGGTCACCCACTATTTTTATATAGCCTTTTTCCTCACCCAAATTTATACATGTATCTTGCCTAGTTAGCACCCTCCCCTCTTATGCCTGGTAACCATCAAAGACTGTTTCTTTCCATGTGTAAACATTTCCTTGATTTTATATAACAGTGGATTCATAAAATATTTGTCCTGCTACAATTGCCTTATTTCATTTAACATAATGCCCTTCAAGTTCATCCATATTGTGAGATGTTTCACAAATTCTTCATTATTCTTTAATGTTGTGTAACATTTGGTTACAATGCTTTTTAATCCATTCACAAATTCATTTTAAAAGGAGAAATAAATTGCAATATTTTATGAGATTGGATAGAATTTTTTTT
>NW_006922153.1:1515430-1516616 GCF_000298275.1 Orycteropus afer afer | reverse complement strand
AGAGATGCAAATCAAAACAACAATGAGATATCATCTCACCCCAGCAATAATAGCAAAGTTCAATAGGTAAGAAAATAATAAATACTGCCGAGGTTGCAGAGAGATTGGAACCCTTGTGCACTGCTGGTGGGATTATAAAATGGTACAACCATTGTGACAAATGATATGGCACTTCCTTAAAAAAATGAAAATAGAAGTACCATGTGGCCCAGCAATTCCATTCCTGGGAACATATCCTAACGAGGTGAGAGATAGTACACGAAGAGACATATGTACACCTACGTTCATTGCAGCACAATTTGCTATAGCAAAGAGAGAGAAGCAACCTAAATGCCCATCAGCAGATGAGTAGATAACCAAATTTGGTACATGCACACAATTATTGAATACTATGCTACATTAAAGAGCAATGAGGGATACGCTAATCATCTCACAATGTGCATAAACCTTGAGGAAATTATGCTGAGTGAAATAAGTCAATCGCAGAAAGACAAGTACTGTACGAGCTCATTAGTGTAAAAAGACAAAGAAATGTTTGCTTGGGAAAGGAAACTCACTTAGTAGGTTACTAGGATGGGGAGGAAAGGGGAGGGATTAATTTCGGGCTAGTTGGGGCCCACACGCTGACATGGGTAGAGGGAGGGATATACAGGACGGATCTGTGAGCACTATGATAACAGGAAATGGGAGGACACCAAATTGTTCACATAAGAGATAGAAGACAGATGTTAATACCAAGCAATGTGTCCACAATACTGCATTGCTGTTAACACCAAACACCAGGCTACAGACAAACACATACACACCTAAGAGGATCAGACGGGGGTCAGTGAACAGAAGTACACTCTAGACCAAGGACAGATTCAGCAGGGGCTAATCTTGCACAGACAAGTGATACAAAATACCTGCATTCCTTACAAAAACAATGGAAGACAGACACAGAGTAATCCCTCACACACAACAAGACACTATGGGAGAGAAATCCAATAGATCTACCGTCTCAGGACCATAGTATTGGGGACACCAGACTCAATTGGCACAACAAAATGTATAAACGCCTTGCTCCACATCCTACATTGGTGAGTAGCGACTGGGGTCTTAAAAGCTTTCAAGCAGCCATCTGAAATGCAGCTAATGGTATTCTAGCGTCAAAAGTGAAGAAGAATGCAAAAAAAAAAAAAAAAAA
>NW_006922153.1:1502902-1514877 GCF_000298275.1 Orycteropus afer afer | reverse complement strand
TCTATGGCAGTGAGCTTTTAGTTTATCTCTGAAACACTGAGTTTTTACAATTATACCTACCAAAGTCCCAAAGGACTACTCTAATGATGTATGTGTAATATAGTATAGAAATATATTACCATTATTAGAAATAAACATGAGATGGACATATTTCCCATGGAATTCCACATGCCCGGATTCATATATTTCTGTTAAACAGATAGTACATTATTTTTAAGTATCATATTTCTTAGATTCACAAGCTTGTCTATTGATATATTTTTTGAATGATTATTTTTTTAAAAAAAGAAACTGAATTAGTTATGAAAAATTCTAAAGACCTAGGTTAAACATTTTAAATAGTTGATTATCCTGCTCTCTGCCATCTTCTTAATTTTATGCTAAATAATTCTTTATTTTATTTGTTAATAAAATGATTTGAGGCAACCCAAATAATAGCTCAAGTATGTTTTTTATTGTCTGTAGAAACATAATCAATGAATAACAAAAAACAAAACAAAAAAAATCACCCAAACCCACTGCCATTGTGTCGATTCTGACTCACAGCAAACCTGTAGGACAGGATAGAACTGCCCTCTTGTATATCCAGGGCTATAAATCCTTATGGAAGCAGAATGCCTTCTCTTTCCTCCACAGAACTGCTGGTGGGTTTAAACCACCTGCTTGGTTAGCAGACAAGCGCTTTAACCACTATGCTACCAGAGCTCCTGGATCACTGAAGAGCTGTGCAATTTTGCTTAATTTTTAAATATAATTGGAAATTCATTTCTTTTCTCTCCTTAAGTATATAAAACTTCTGTTCAATAGGCTCGAACCTATTGAAAAGCCAGTAATATATTTCGATATCTTAGAGATTAGAACTAAATTTTTGGTTATAAATTTGAAGATTATGACTCGTGATTGCTGCAAAGTTTTCGTGTAATAGAGAAATCCTACCACAACTCATCAGATCAATCCAATAATCTGTGATGTCATGGAACCAGATATAGAAAGAGCTTTGTGACTTTTTTTATGGTAGAGAGACTGAAGGAAAAAGCTCTTTTTTAACAATGAAGAAAAATGCATCAGTTGCCATTAAGTTGATTAGCTCATGGCTGCTCTATGTGTGTGAGTGGAACCGTGTTCCATAAGGTTCTCATTGGCTGATTTTTTGATAGCGGATCATCATGGCTTTCTTTAAACACACTGTGGTGGACTTAAACTTCTAACCTTTTAGTCCAAATATGTCAGCTATTTCAACTACCCAGGGAGTTAAGCAGCCTGCCTCTGCCCCAATAAGGTTGCATTTCTCCTAATTTTTCTGAGGTATTAAATTCCATCTCATGATATTATGAACCTACTTCACAATATATTCTACTTGATTTTGTATAAACCAAATATTTGCTCCTTGATTTATTGCCATTTCAGTAAAGCTGAACTATAATTCCTGCTTTGGAGTGAACCACACTCCATCCTGTTGTGATATATCCTCAGATTTAATTTAACTTGTCCTACCAACAGAGTATAATGTTATTTATAATATGGTAGATGCCATAATAGCTCAATCACGTCAAAGAGGAAACAGGCAGTCATGAAATTATTTCAAAGTCAATGAGTGACTCGGCACATAATGAAGCAGGAAACAGACATGCTAAATGATATGACTGAAACTCAGATAGCATTGGAACTGCCATGGAACAGCCTCATTCCAGCAAATCTAGTCATATTTGTTTTGGCTAAAATAGATATTTCTCTTGTTCAAATAATTAATAAAATAAATACATTATTAAATAGATTAAATTTTGTACTAAATAAACATTTTTATAGATTGAAATATATCTGAATTTCAAAAACCTATTAAAACTAATTATGCATCATTTTATACACTCCTCATTTGGGAGCTCTGGTAGCATAGTGGTTAAGGCACTTGACAGCTAACCAGAAGGCTGGCCGTTCAAACCCACCAGCCACTCCTGGGAAGGAAGGTTGGGCAATCCTACTTCCGTAGTGATACTGCCTCGGAAACCCAAGGAGGGGTCGCTATGAGTCGGGGCCAACTCAACGGCAAAATAACAACAACAACAACATTTTAATGTATATGCCTTGAACATATATGAATTATGATCTTTAAAAAGATATTAAGATATATTCACCTGTTTTTGTTGTTAAATTCAGTCAAGTTGGTTTTGACTCATAACGACCAAATGTACAACAGAAGGAAACACTGCCTGGACTCACACCATCCTCATAATCATTGCTATGTTTCAATACATGCTTTAGCCACTGTATCTGTCTATCACATTGAAAGTCTTCCTCTTTTTCACTGTCCCTCTACATTACCAAGCATGATGTCTTTCTTCAGGACTGGTCCCTCCTGATAACATGCCCAACTTACAGGATATGAAGTCTCACCACTTTCATTTCTAAGGACCATACTGTCTGTACTTCCTCCAAGACAGATTTCTTTGTTCTTCTGGCAGTCCATGGTGTATTCAATATTCTTTGCCCAGTAAAATTGAAAGGCATCTGTTCTTCATTGGCTCCCTCTTTTGTTGTCCAGCTTTTAAATACATGAGTCAACTGTAAATATCATGGCTGGGGTAAGTCCTAAAGGTGATATTTTTGTTTCTTAAACACTTTAAAGAGGTGTTTTGTGGTAGACTTGCCCAGTACAATATATTGTTTGATTTCTTGACTGCTGCATCAATGAGTGCTGATTGTGGATCCAAGTATAATGAAATTATTGGCAACTTCAATATTTTCTGTTTACTATGATGTTTTTTATTGGTCTAGTTATAAGGTTTTTTTTTTTTTTTTTTTATGTTGTGATATAAGGCTTACTGAAGCTTTGATCTTCTTTAACTTGTCTTCTCATATTCCCTTTCAGCAAGCAAGTTTGTGTGATCTGCATATTGTAGATTGTTAATGTGTCAACCTCCAATCCTGATGCTATGTTCTTCTTTACTGAGTCCAGCTTCTAAGATTCTATTTGTTCTTCATACAGACTAAGTATGGTGAGAGGATATGACCATGACACAGACATTTCCTGATTTAAACCATAGCTTATCCTTTTGCTGTCTTTAAACAATTTCCTCTTGGTCTATGTAAAGCTTCTCCACAAGCAATTAAGTGTTCTAGAATTCCTATTCTTTGAAATATTATCTATCATTTGTTATTATGCATATAGTCAAATGTCTTTGCCTAGTCAATGAAATACCATTAACTCCTTTCTGGTGTTTTCTGCTTTCAGTCAATACTCATCTGACATGAGCACTGATGTTCTCCTTTCCACGTCCACTTCTGAATCTGGCTAGAATTTCTGACAGTTCCCTATCTATGTACTGCTGCAACAATTTCAAATTATCTTCAGCAAAATTTTATTTTTTGTATGATATTAATGACTTTGTTAGATACTTTCCACATTCTGTTGGATTGTCTTTCTTTATAATGAGCATAAATATGTATTTCTTAGAGCAGTTGTCCAGGTAGCTGTCTTCCAAATTTCTTGATATGGATGAGCACCTCCAGCATTGCATTTGTTTGTTGAAACACCTCAATTAGTGTTCCTTAAATTCCTAAGGACTGATTATTTTCATCACAGCCTTCAGTGCAGCTGAGACCTCTTCATTATATATCATGATTTAGTGATCATATGTTGACTCCTAAAATGGTTTCATATTTACAGGTTCTTTTTGATACAGTGGTTCTATGTGTTCCTTCTTTTTTCTCTTTTTATACTTCTACTCTCATTGAACATTTTGTCCATAGACACTTTCGTTATTTCAAACCAAGACTTAAAATTTTTCTTCAGTTATTTTAGTTTGAGATATGATGAACATGTTATTCTCTTTTGGTTTCCTAACTCCAGGTCTTTACATATTTCATTATAATAGTTTCCCTTATCTGCTTGACCTGGTCTTTGAAATTTTATGTTCAGTTCTTTTATTTCATCATTTCTTCCATTTGGTTTAGCTACTCTACATTCAAGAGAAATTTTTAGAATCTCTTCTGACATTATGGTCTTTGCTTTCTTTCTTGTCTTTTTAATGAACACTAGGAACCTGTACAAATGATCTTATTTGGAAAAGTTTCTATGCAGATGTAATTAAGTCAGGGATGTTAGATGAGATCATACTGGTTTTAGTATGGGCCATAATTTAATGACCTGTGTCCTTATAAGAAAAATGCAAAGGTAGCATTGAGATATGGAGAGAAGAAAATGGGAAAAGCAGAAGTGAAAATAGAGGCAACAATTGAGACAAGGTGTACATAAGCCAAAGAATATCAAGGCATATCTTGAACCCCAGGAGTGAAGAATGAAATAAATTGCCCCTCCAGATATTAAGAAGAAATAAAGCCTTCTGGCAGCTTGATTTGAGACTCCTGTAAGATGATAAATTTGTGATTTTAAGCCATCTCCTTTGTGATTCCACTACTCCTCTGTCACTTTGTCATACTGTGGTTGCTTGAGCATTGCTGTGAGGATGGAGGCTATGCCACCAGTATTTGAAATATCACCAGGGTCACCCACGGTGGAGAGGTTTCAGTGGAGTTTCCAGATTAAGACAGACTCAGAAGAAGGAAGGGGTCATCCACTTCTCAAAAATTGGCCAGTGAGAACCTTATCAAAAGCAGTGAAACACTGTCTGATATATTGCTGGTAACTTATAAATAGACATGAGACACTGCCTGATATAATGCTGAAAGATCAGCCTTGCAAGTCAGAAGACACTCACAATACGACTAGGAAGAGCTGCCTTCTCAAAGTACAGCCAACCTGATTGATGTGGATAGAGTAAAGCTTTCTGGATTTCCATTTGCTGATGTGGCACAAGTCAACATGAGAAGAAAGAGCTGCAGATATCCACTCATAATCAGAACATGGAAAATACAAAGTATGAACCTTGGAAAACTGAAAGTTATCAAAAAATGAACTAGAATGCATAAAAATTGATGTCCTAAGCATTAGTGAGCTGAAATGGATTGGTTTATGATATTTTGAATCAGAAAAACATGTGGTCTACTATACCAGGAATGACAAATTGAAGAGGAGTGGTGTGGCATTCATCACAAAGAATGTTTCATAATATATCCTGAAGTACAATGCTGTCAGTGATAGGATAATATCCATATGCCCACAAGGAAGATCTTTGAATATTATTGGTATTCAAATTTACTCACCAACCACCAAAGCCAAAGAAGAGAAAATCGAAGAATTTTACCAACTTCTGCAGTCTGAAATTGACCAAACATAAAATCAAGATGTGTTGATTATCACTGGTGATTGGAATGCTGAAAGTGGAAACAAAGAAGAATCACTGGTAGTTGGAACATATGGCCTTGGCGATAGAAATAATGCTGGAGATCACATGATAGAATTTTGCAGAACCAATGACTTATTCATTGCAAATACTTTTTCTCAACAACATAAATAGTGGATATACATGTTGATTTTGCCAGATGGAGTACACAGGAATCAGATCGACTACACTGTGGAAAGAGGCAATAGAGAAGCTCAATCTCTTCAGCCAAAACAACACCAAGAGCTGACTGTAGAACAGACCATCAACTGATCATATGCAAGTTTAAGTTGAAGCTGAGAATAATTAAAAAAATCCATGAGAGTCAAAATATGACCTGGAATATATCCCTCCTGAATTTAAAGATGATCTAAAGAATAGATTTGATGCATTGGACAACAATGACTGAAAACCAGAAGAATTGTAAGATGACATCAAGAACTTCATCCAAGAAGAAAGTGAGAGATCATTAAAAAAAGAAAAGACCAAAATGAATGTCAGAAGAGACTCGGAAACTTGCCCTTGAATGGAGAGCAGCTAAAGCAAATGGAAGAATTGGCAAAATAAAAGAACTGAACAGAATATTTCAAAGACCAACTAGAGAAGACAAAGTAAGTTATTATAATGAAATGAGCAAAGACCTAGAGTTTGAAAACCAAAAGGGAAGAAAACACTCAACATTTCTCAAGCTGAAAGAACTGAAGAAAAAAAAAAAATAGTATTGAAAGATTCTATGGGCAAAACATTGAATGATTCAGGAAATATCAAAAGAAGATGTAAGGAATACAGAGAGTCACTATACCAAAAATAATTGGTCAATGTTCATCCATTTCAAGAGGTGGCCTATGATCAAGAGCCAATGGTATTGAGAGAAGAAGTTGAAGCTGCATTGAAGGAATTGGTGAAGAGCAAAGCTCCAGGAATTGATAGTATACCCATTGAGATGTCTCAACAAATAGATGCTATACTGGAGGTACTCACTCATCGATGTCAAGAAATTTGAAGGAGAACTACCTGGCCAACTGACTGGAAGAAATCCATATTTGTACCCATTCCAAAGAAAGATGATTCCACAGAACATGGAAATTATCAAATGATTTCATTAATACTACATGTAAGCAAAATCTTACTGAAGATAATTAAAAAATGGTTGCAGCAGTATATTGATAGAGAATTTCCAGAAATGCAAGCAGGATTCAGAAGAGGGATATCATTGCTGATATCAGATGAATTTTGGCTGAACACAAAAAGTATCAGAGAGATGTTTACTTGTGTTATGTTGACTATATAAAATTATTCAATTGTGTGGATCATAACATATTATGGATATGATTGAGAAAAATGAGACTTCCAGAACTGTTAACTGTGCTCATGAGGAACCTTTAATTAAACCAGAAGGGTGTTGTTCAAACAGAACAAAGAGATACTGAATTGTTTTAAATCAGGAAGGGAGTGGGTCAGGGTTGTATCATTTCACCATACATATTCAATCTCTATGCTTAGCAAATAATCCAAGAAAGTGGACTATATGAAGAAAATCATGGCATCAGAATTGGAAGGGGACACATTAACAACTTGTCAGTCCAGATGGCACAGTTTTGCTTGCTGAAAGTTAGGATAACTTGAAGCACTTACTGATGAAGATTTAAAACTACAGTCTACAGTATGGATCACAACTCAATATAAAGAAAACAAATATCCTCACAATTGGAACAATAAGCAGCATCATGGTAAATGGAGCAAAAAAATGATTGAAGTTATCAAAGACTTCATATTACTTGGTTCTAAAATCAATGCCAATGGAAGCAGAAGTCAAGAAATCAGATGTCATATTGGACTGGACAAATAAGTTGCAAAAGACCTCTTTAAAGTGCTGAGAAGCAAAGGTACCTCTTTGAAAACTAAGATGAACCTGCCCCATGCCATGGTATTTTCAGTAGCCTCAGGTGCATGTCAGAGCTGGAGAATAAATAAGAAAGATCAAAGAAAAGTTGATGCTTTTAGAGTTGTGGTGTTAGGAAAGAATACTGAAAATACCATGGACTGCCAGATGAACTAACAAATATTTCCTGGAAGAAGCATAGGCAGAATGGTCCTTGGAGGCGTGAATGGCCTAACGTTGCCTTGCCTATTTTGGTCATGTTGTCAGAATAGACCATTCCCTGGAGAAGGATATCATGCTTGGTAAAGTGAAAGGTCAATGAAAACGGGGAAGGCCCTCAACAATATGGGTTGACACAGTGGCTGCAACTATGGACTGAGGTATAGAAGGGGTTGTGGGGCTGGTGTAGGACTGGGCAATCTTTCGTTCTGTTGTACATAGGATTGCTATGAGTTGGAGCTGACTCGATGGCACCTAACAAGATAAACAATTTTGTCATATTTGTTACAGTAGTCCCAGGAAACTAAATGATCTTTCTTTTTTTTTTTTTTTTTTTTTTTTTTCTTACATTGTCTAGTTTCACCTCAAGATCCTAGTGTCTAGTCATTCTATATCTTTCTTTGCAGGTCCTAATCAATGGGTTACTTCCTTTGTCTTCCTAAAAACACCAGCATTATAGGTGTACTATATGTGTGTGTTCTGCCAAGTCACCTTGCTTATTCAACAAATCCTTATTTTGTATGCTTAATAGACATCTAAACATTATACAGATGATGAAAGTGAGCCTTAGAACAACAAAGTTGATTGTTTTCAGTGAAGTATCATGGTATCAATCCAGGCTGTCTCAATCCACAGTGTAATTATATTACAGAATTCTATTATAGGATGTCTCAATCAATCATTATCCATTACAAGTCAGGAATCTTCAGCTTACATAGGATATTGTCATTGATGATTATAATGTTCTTAATCTTTCAAATGATTTGAAAATATTTACCCCCCCTTTTACACACACACACACACACACACACACAATCAGGATATTTGCCGAGTGTCCTATAACAAGAATTGAGTTCTACAGATTTGTAACTGTCTTTGTAGAGATTTCTACTTTAGAATCAATATAAACTGACATTCAGGACAGGAAACTAATCTACATTATGCCTAGTAAAGTGAAAATTCAACTTTCAAAAGGTCCTGAGACAGGAAAAAAAAAGAAAAAAGAAAAAAGTGATAAAATCAAAGATCAGCAATAAAATTGAAGTAAAAGCAAATTATCAACACACTCAGATTTGGTGGAATGGATGGGAGAAGCAATGTGGTAAATCAAATTTCATGTTTTGCACCAGAAATTGTCACATTTAGTGCCTTGTTTTTTTCACCATATTCGTTGATGTAAGCATGGTAGGCTGGTAATTGTTTTGTTTAGTTGCTGTTGAGTTGGCTCCAATGCGTAGCCAAGATACGTAAAACAGAACAAAACACTGCCCAGTCCTACGCCACTCTCACAGTACTTGCTATATCTGAGCCCATTGTTATAGCCACTATGTCAATGCATGTCATTGAGGGGCTTCCCGTTTTTCATTGACCCTCAAATTTACCGAACATGAATCTTTCTCCAGGGAATAGTCCCTTCTGACAACAAGACTAAAGTAGGTGAGGCAATGTCTGGCCACTCTCGCTTGGAAGGCACATTCCGGCTGCACTTCTTCCAGAACAGATTTGTTATTTCTTCTAGGCACTCATGGTATTTTCAGTATTCTTTGCCAACATCAGAATTCAAAAGTATCAACTCTTCTTTTGTCTTCTTTATTCATTGTCCAGCTTTCACTTGCGTGAGGCAATTGAAAATACCATGGCTTGCTTTAGGTGTACCTTAGTCTTCAAACTGACATCTTTGCTCTTCAGCACTTTAAAAAGCTGCAAATTTGCCAGGTGAAATATGTCTTCTGATTTCTTGACATTCATTGGTATTGCTGATGGAACCAAGTAATATGAAATCTTTGACAACTATAATCTTTTCTCCATTCATCATGATGATGCTTATTGTTCCATTCATGAGGATTTTCATTTTCTTTATTTTGAGGTGTAATCTATACCACACACTGTAGTCTTTAATCTTCATCAGCAAGTGCTTCAAGTCAACCTCACTTTCAGCAAACCAAGTTGTGTCATCCGCATATTGCACGTTATTGAGTCTTCCTCCAATCCTGATGTCATGTTCTTCTTCACATAGTCCAGCTTCTCAGATTATGTCCTCAGCATACAGATTGAGTGAGTATGGTGAAAGGCTAAAAGTATGTCACAATTTCTTCCTGATTTTAAACCATGCAGTATCTTCTTGTTCTTTTCAAACAACAGTCTCTTGATCTATGTACAGGCTGCTCATGAGTAGTTAAATGTTAAGGAATTCACATTCTTCTCAATGTTATTCGTAATTTGTTATGATCCTCACCATCAAATGCTTTTACATAGTCAATAAAACACAAATAAACATTGTTCTGGTATTCTCTGCTTTCAACCAAGATCCATCTGATATCAGAAATGATATCTTTCATTCCATGTCCTCTTCTGAATCTGGCTTGCATTTGTGGATGTTCCATGTCAATGTACTGCTGAAATTGGTTTTGAATTATCTTTAGCAAAAATATTTAGTAAATATCTTCAATTTCCTCATCTTTGGTTTGGTGGTTGGTGCATGAATTTGAGTAATAATAGTATTAACTGGTCTTCCTTGCAGCCATATGGATATTACGCTATCACTACAGCATTGTACTTCAGGATAGATCTTGAAATATTCTTTGTGACCATGAATGCCAAGCCATCCCTCTTCAATTTGTCATTCCCAGCATAGTAGATCATATGGGTGCCTGATTCAAAATGGCCAAAATCAGTCCATTTTAGCTCACTAATGTCTGGATATAAATCTTTATGTGTTCCATTTCATTTTTGAAAACCTTGCATTTTCCTAGATTCATACTTTGTACATTCCATGTTCTGATTATTAATGGATGTTTGCAGATGTTTCTTCTCAATATAAGTAGTGCTACATAAGCAAATGGAGGTCCCAAAAGCTTTACTCCACCCACATCACTAAGTTCAGCTCTATTATAAAGAGGCAGGTTTTCCCCAATTTTATTCTGAATGCCTTCTGACCTGGGGGCTCATCTTCAGGGACTATATCAGACAATATATCAGGGCTGTATATAAAGTCTTCACGTATATATCAGACAGTGTTTCACTGCTATTCATAAGGTTTCCACTGGCCAATTCTTTGAGATGTGGATGGCCTTTCTTCTTTCGAGTCTGTCTTTGTCTGGAAGCTCCACTTAAACCTGTCCACCAGGGTGACCCAGCTGATATTTGAACTACCAGTGGCATAGTCTCTGGTCTCACAGCAACACCCAAGCCACCACAGTATGACAAACTGACAGACTAGTGATAGAAGCTGATAATGGCTTCAAAAAATATGTCCATACCTTATCTCTCGACCCTGTGAATATCACCCAGTATGGTGAAAGAATACCATTGCAAAATATTTGACTAAATCAAGGATTTGAGAGGAGGAGTTATCCTAGATAATTCACGTAGACCCGGAATATAATAACACTTATCCTTACAAGAAGGAGACAAAAGGATTTTAGAGACAGGTTTATATACAATAAGATAATGTGGAGAATGGAGTAATGTGACTACATCCAAGAAATATCAGAGAATGACAGCATCCATCAGAAAGTGAAAGAGGCAAAGAATAGATTCTCCCCTTGAGAACATTAAGGATGCATAACTCTACCATTTTTTAGACTTCTACCTTTGGAAATTGTGAATTAGTATGTTTCCTTTATTTATATATGTATTTGAGAAGCTCTGGTAGTGTAGTGCCTAAGGCACTTGAGTGCTAACCAGAAGGCTGGTGGTTCAAACCCACCAGCCACTCCTGGCAAGGAAGGTTAGGCAATCTATTTCGGTAGAGATGCTGCCTCAGAAACCCAAGGAGGGGTTTCTATGAGTTAGTCTGACTTGGCGCCACATAACAACAACAACACCATGGAGTTGAATCAGACTCATAGCAACCCCACCTTGTGTTTCCAAGGAGGTATCAGTACAGAAGTAGATTGCCCAAACTTTCTTCTGAGGAGTGGCTGGTGGGTTTGAACTGCCAGACTTCTGGTTAGCAGTCAAATGCCTTATGCACTATGCCACCCCAGAGCTCCCATGTTGTGAGCAGATCATCAAAAATGAGTCATGAAAATCAGCACCCTATGCAAATAGTAAAAATGCATCTGTTTGATGACTCATTTTACAAAAAAGTATTCCAAGAAACAAACAAAAATAAATAAACAAATACAAGCTCTGTGATATTATTATATGCAAAACCAAAACCAAACTCACTGCCGTCCAGTTGGTTCTGACTCATAACTACAGCTCCTTCGGTTTCCCAGGTGGTATCTCTATGGAAGTAGATTGCCCAGTCTATAGTGTTAGATTTAACTCACAAAAGCACATTTAAGAACAACTATGTAGTGCCTAAGACACTTGACAGCTAACCAGAAGTCCAGCAGTTCAAATGCACCAGCCACTCCTCTGAAGGAAGGTTGGGCAATCTATTTAGGTAGTGATACCACCTCAGAAACCCAAGGAGGGGTCGCTATGAGTCGGTCTGACTCCGGCATATAACAACAACCCATGTGGAAATGGAAACTAACTTTAAATGCAGCTACTTCTCTTAATGGAGCAATGTTAGTACAACATCTTTTTTTGGATTTTCAAAAAATTATTAACATTTTCCTATACAAATTTTGTAGTTTTCATTT
>NW_006922153.1:1496692-1497554 GCF_000298275.1 Orycteropus afer afer | reverse complement strand
ATATGAACAGATTTACAATACAAAAGAAAATAAATACTCTCTCAGACAAACACCTGGGAAGACATGTTCTTAGAACTTACCTAGAATACCTTTTCACATCCATACTTGCCTGCTCTTGAATCTTTATTTCCACATCTTTAAGTATTTAAAATTATTTCAGTTTTTCTCCTATATAATAGTCTATAATTTTTATTTTCATATATTATTAAGATTTTTTTAAACTCAAGAATAAAATCAGCACTTTTTATAATACTATTTCAATTTCCAATGAATGGCACTTTTTTCAATATATAACACAGAAACATTCAACCTACTGAATCATGATGCAGCTGAAAATACAAAGCATTACGTACTTTGATTACTAATTCAGAACTACCTTGTGTATGAGCAGATGTTTGCTACATTTTGCCAGGCAATTAAAAGATGTTAGTACAGCTGAGTTTTGCACCTGGTTGAAAGATGAACAAAGTGGTTGTCAAGATTTATAGCATTTGAAAATTGTGCATTGGTGCTAATAATTTCCATGAAGCAAGACTATTCAAATATATTCCACAAGCCAAAATACAGAGTATTCAAAATTAATAGTGAGTAAAGCCCAAATAGAAAATCCTTGAATATATTGCTCAGTAACACTAAGTATGTGTGTCCAAATGAAGGCTTTCTACCACAAACCTTATATTCCTTCAAGAATTCTAAGGCTATAAAATGTCACTTGATATCAGTATTAGCTGTCATATTGAAATACCATTTTCACTAATCACACAGATATTTTCCAGTCTCATTTGCTTTTAAGTCATTTATCTAATTTAAACAATTTCTTTTCTTAAAGTCAAAGAGTCATCTGTATTACTATTTCACTAAA
>NW_006922153.1:1494964-1495532 GCF_000298275.1 Orycteropus afer afer | reverse complement strand
TACTGGTGATTTACTTTTTTAAAAAAATGATCAGTGAAAAATTTGTGAATAGCAGTGCACCATTGTGTGATACAGTACTGGAAAATGAGCCACTCAGGTTAGAAGACACAGAAAATATGACTGATAAAGAGCTACTTCCTCAAAGTAAAGTCAACCTTAATCATGAGAATGGAGTTAAGCCTTGAGGATTTTTATTTGCTGAGGTTGCATGGCTCAAAATGAGAAGAAATAGTTGTAAACATCCTTTAATTATCAGAATGTAGAATATACATAAAAAATGAAATGGAATGTATAAAGATCTATAGCCTAGGCATTACTGAGCTAAAATGGACTGGTATTGACCATTTGAACTGGACAAACATATGGTCTACTATGTTGCAAATCACAAATTGAAGAGGAGCAGTGTTAGATTCATCATCGAAGAGAATATTTCGGCATCTCTCCTGAAGAACACAGCTGTCAGTGATAGCATAATATCCTTATAGCAATTAATACAACTATTATTCATATTTACACATCAACCATTAATGTACAAATTATTAAGGATAAAGAAATTGAAGATTTTTAT
>NW_006922153.1:1493231-1493822 GCF_000298275.1 Orycteropus afer afer | reverse complement strand
AGATATGGACCTCTTCCAGTCAGTTGACCAGGTAGCTATCTTCAAAATGTCTTGGAATGTCCAAGTGAATACCTCCAGAGCAGTATCTATTTGTTGTAACACCTCAAATATATATATATTTGTTGTTGTTAGGTGCTGTCGAGTTGGCTCTGACTTGTAGCAACACTATGCACAACAGAATGAAACACTGCCGGGTCCTCCACCAGCCACACAATCCTTGCTATACCTCAGCCCATCATTGCAACCACTGTGTCAATCCATCGTATTGAGGGATTACCCTTTTTCATTGACCCTTCACTTTACCAAGCATGATATCCTTCTCCAAGGAATGGTCCATTCTGACAACATGACTAAAATAGATGAGATGAAGCCTGGCTATTCTCACTTCCAAGAAGCATTCTGGCTGCACTTCTTCCAGGACAAATTTGTTAGTTCTTCTGTCAGTCCATGATACTTTCAGTGTTTCTTATTTATTCTCCAGCTTTGATATGCATATGAGGGTATTGAAAATACTATGACTTGAGTCACATTAGTCTTAGTTTTCAAGTGGTACCTTTGCTTTTCAGCACTTTAAAAGGTTTTTTTTTTTTT
>NW_006922153.1:1489795-1490651 GCF_000298275.1 Orycteropus afer afer | reverse complement strand
AACAACAACAACAACAACAACAACTCCAGGTCTTTGCAGATTTCATTATAATAATTGACTTCATCTTCTCAAGCTGCTCTTTGAAATGCCTTGTTCAGCCCTTTTATCCTGGTAATTCTTTCATTTGCTTTATCTACTTTCCATTCAAGGGCAAGTTTTAGAGTATCTTCTAACATCCATTTTGGTCTTTTTTTCCTTTCCTGTCTTTTTAATGACCTTTTGCTTTCTTCATGGATGATGTTCTTGATGTTATCCCAAAATTCCTCTGGTTTTCGGTCATTGTTGTTCAATGCACCAAATCTATTCTTTAGATGATCTCTAAATTCAGGAGGGATATAAGCAAGGTCATATGTAGATTTGTTTTAATTGGCTTCATCTTCAACTTGAACTTGCATATGAGCAGTTGGTGGTCTGTTCCATAGTCAGCACCTGGCCTTGTTTTGGCTAAAGATATTGAGCTTCTCCATGGCCTCTTGGAACAGATGTAGAAAATCTGTTCCTGTGTAATCTGTCTGGTGAAGTCCACATGTATAGCAGCCCTTTGTGTTGTTGAAATAAGTTATTTGTGATGAAGAAGTCATTGGTCTTGCAAAATTCTATCATGCAATCTCCAGCATCATTTCTATCACCAGTGCCAAATTTTCCAACTCTTGGTGGCTCTTCATTGTTTCCAAGTTTTGCATTCCAATCTCCAGTGATAACTAACACATCTTGATTTCATGTGTGGTTACATTTAAACTGCAAGAGTTGGTAAAAAATTTTCAGTTTCATCATCTTTGTGGTGGTTGATGCATAAATTTGAATAATAGTAGTATTAACTGGTCCTCTTTGTAGGCATATGGATATCATCCTATCA
>NW_006922153.1:1482939-1486665 GCF_000298275.1 Orycteropus afer afer | reverse complement strand
ACCCTAAAGGCAATTATCCTTCAACTGTTTATGTGCTCACAGCAGATTCTACCATGAAGCTGGGTACAATCTCATCATAGGGAATAACTCCATCAAGCTGGCATGCCACTCAAAATCACAACCCAATCCAACTGACACACACCCTTAATTACCACAAAGAGGTACCACACAATCAACAACCACTGATGTTGAAAGAAGTCCAAGATGAACTGAAGGAATTGGCAAAAGAAGGCCCCAAGAATTGATGGAGTACCCATTGTGATATTATGTTAAATGGAAACAGTACTGGAGGTGCAGATTCCTTTAGGCCAAGGATTTTGAAAGAAAGCTACTTGGACAACTGACTGGAAAAGATCCGTATTTGTGCCCATTACAATTAAAGATGATCCAACAGAATGCAGAAGTTACAGAACATTATTACTAATAACACATGCAAGTAAAATATTCCTTAATGATAATTCAAAAACATTTGCAATATTATATCCATAGAGAACTGCCAGAGATTCATCCAGATTCAGAAGAAGGCATGGAACAATGGAGATCAAAGCTGATGTCAGAGGGATTTTGTCTAAAAGCCAAGAGTACCAGTGTTTTGGTTACCCAGTGCTGCTCTGACAGGAATATACCACAAATAGGATGGCTTTAACAAACAGGAATTAATTATCTTGCACTTTTGAGGCTTTAAGTCTGAGTTCAATGTGTTGGATTAAAGCCCCTTAACCTTGGGCTTCAGCTCTGCCTCCTACTCTCAGCCCACTGAAGCTAGAAGCTTTTCTTCACTCAGACAGCTGCTGGCTACTGAGGCTGACAAACCCAAAGTTAAAAAGTGAAAAGGCACAGTTCCAATATCACCAAACAACATGGCAAGCCACTAATTCAAGTACAGAAAAAGTCCCAAGATCAGCAGGGCATAGCAGGCTGTCAAACAATGACTTGGCTACATGCAGGGTTCAAACATAACAAAAAGCTGGAGACCTTCCTCAAAATTGCTTCTTATGTACTGGGAGTAGCCCATGTCCCTAAAGCAGCAACTCAGCTGCTCCAGTAGATTCCACCATAGACTTAATTATCAGTCTCACCATGGGGGATAGCTACATCCGTCTGCCCAGCCACTCAATCAGGGCCAGCCAAGTTCACACACAAACTTACCTACCACAACCAGAAAGATGTTTACCTGTGCTTTATTGACTACGCAAAGGCATTCAACTGTATGCATCATAACAAATTATATACAGTATTTCTAAAAATGTGAACAACAGAACACTTAATTGGGCTCATGAGGAACCTGTGCATAGACAAAGAAAAAGTTGTTCAAAAAGAAGAAGGGGTTATTGAATGGTTTAAAATCAGGAAAGGTGTGTGTCAGCATTGTATCATTTCACTAGAGTTATTCAATCTGTATGTTGAGCAAATAATCCAAGAAACTGGACTATATGAAGAAGGATGAGACATCAAGATAAAGACTTGTTAATAACCCATAGCCTGCAGATGACACAAGCCTGCTTGCTGAAAGGGAAGATGATTTGAAGCTTGTACTCATGAAGATCAAAGACTACAGCCTTCAGTATGAATTATTCCTCCACACAGAGAAAACAAAACAAAAATCCTGACTACTGGACCAATAAGAAACATCACAATGAATGGAGAAAAGATTTAAGCTGTCAGGAATTTCACTTTACTTAGATCTAAAATCAAGGCCCATAGAAACAGTAACCAAGAAATTAGAGGATGCATTGCACTGGTTTAATATGTTGCAAAAGACCTCTTTAAAGTGTCAAAGAGCCAACTTTGAAGACAAAGGTGCACCTTACCCAAGTCATGACCCAATAGCTTCATATGTATGTGAAAGCATTACCATGTATAAGGAAGATAGGAGAAGAATGGACACCTTTAATTTGTGGTGTTGGTGAAGAACACTGAAAATAACGTTCCCTGCTAGAACAAACAGATTGTCTTAGAAGAAGTACAGTCAGAACATTCCTTATAGAAGTGCAAATGACCAGACATCTTCTCAGGTACTTTGGTCTTGTTGTCAGAAAGGACCAGTCCCCGGAAAAACATATCACACTTGGTAAAGTACCAAAACCAAACTAAACTCACAGCTGTCAAGTTGGTCTTGACTCATAGTGACCCCTTCTTGGTTTTCCAAGGTGATGTCTCTACAGAAGTAGCTTAATCTTCCTTCTGAGGAGTGGCTGGTGGGTTGAACCTCTAGCCTTCTGCCTAGCAGTCAAATGCCTTGGGCACTACCACAAGAGCTCCCTTGATAAAGTAGTGTCACTGAAAAAAGAGAAGACCCACAATGAGATGGATCAACAGAGTCATTGTGAAAATGGGTTCAAGCCTAGCAAAGATTGTGAGAATGGCAGAGGACTGAGCATGGATTCATTCTGTTGTACATAAGGTTGATGCACATGAGTTGGAGGTGACTCAATGACACTTAGCAACAACAACAACAGAAATTATAGATTACAGGTAGATATAAAAATATTGTTACTGTATAGCTTTATTCTCTCTTTGTTCTTTTTTTTTTATTACTGAGACACATATTACATAATACATACATACAGCTATATATGTGGTAAATTACACACTAATTTGTATAATTATTACATTATATAAATTTCACCTTGTAAAATACAACAAACCCCTGCAAAGTGGGGTTCTCAGTTACCAGAGATTATACAGTATAATATATCATGCCTGATTTTCAACAAAAATAAAATTATATAATTTGTCTCAAAAACTGGCCTCAAAACTAGCACTTATCAGGAAAAAAATAAATAAACCTAACTGCCATAGTGTCAGTTTAGATTCATAACCATCCCTCCTTGGGTTTCCGATGTGCTGCTGTCTCTACAGAAGTAGATTGCCTTCCAAGGAGTAGCTGGTAGGTTTGAATCACCAGCCTTCTGGTTAGCAGTCAAATGCCTTAGGCACTATACCAACAGAGCACCTACTTATCAGATTGTGGGTGTCTTTATGCCCCGGGTGATTGTCAAAAACAATAGAACATTCATCTAGATTTAATGAAGGCTAACAAGTTGGCAAGACACTAAACGTGGCAGAAAGCTTAAGAAAAAGCAGGAAGAGAAACAATCAAAGAGATTCTAGCTAAAATGTGATGATCCCATGGTGTCTGGACACATTCCTGAGCTTGAATATGTTTCACATTTGGAAGAAAAGCCTTCCATAAAATTGTCCTGCTTATTAACTAACAAATAAATAAGCAAACCACAACAACATCCAGTCCCTGGAAAATAGGTTTAGTTTTCAGAGACACTAGATTATATTTTATAAAATGCCTACTTTTCAATGATAAAAAATATTTATGAGACATTCAAAGGCAAAAAGTATGACATATACAGAATGAAAATAGGACAACAGAAATTGTCTTTTGAAGAGTAAAAGTGCCTGATTTAACACACAAAGACTCAAAACAGGTATTAAAAATATACTAAAATATTAAAATAAAACACTTAAAGAAGGAGAATTATGATGTGTCTCCTTAAATAGAAAACATTTGTAAATTGATGAAAATTATAAAAAGAAAAATCAAATGGAAATGGATACTAACATATTTTTAAAAAATATGTAATAGAGGAGCTCAACAATTCATTGGAACAGACAGAAGAATACATCAGTAAAGTTGAAGATAGAACAATGGGAATTATGCATTCCAAATAAGAGAAGAACTAAATGACACACACAGTCACATAGACACAC
>NW_006922153.1:1481884-1482839 GCF_000298275.1 Orycteropus afer afer | reverse complement strand
ATAATGTTGAAAAAGTAGTGGCTCAAAAGTTCCCAAATTTAATGAAAATTATCAATCTACACATCCAAGTATCTCAATGCACTCCTAGTAATATAAATAGAGATTCACAAGCATATCCATCATATTGAAAATGTTCAAAAACAAAGACAAAGGTAAAAGTCGTGAAAGCAGCAAGTTTCAATAGTTTACACATAGTTTACAATGTAACTTGAATAAGATAAATACATGACTTATAATCAAAATGATAAAGACCAGAAGGCATTGACATGATATACTTAAAAGGTTGAAAGAAAAATAAAAGCTATAAACTAAGAACATTATAACCAGCATAAACTGTCTTCCAATATTGATAAAATAGTATTGAGTCTTTTAGTAGATCAGTCACAAGGAGAATAATTTTTTACAAAACAAATATCTGACAAATGATTGTCCTTACAAATAAAAACAACATCACAAATAGCCTAATAAACTGAAGAAGAGATTTTACTACATATTTCTTAAGGAGATAGGCTGTACTGTAGGCTTATAATTTCATGAGCTGCCTTGACATTTTGAACCTCACACTGTTGTTATAGTGACCCTATGCACAACAAATGAAACATGGCTCTGTCCTGCGCCATCCTCCCAATATTTGCTGTGCTTGAGCCCATCATTGCAACCATTGTGTCAATCCATCTCCTTGGAGGGCTTCTCTTTTTTCACTGAACTACTACTTTACCAACCATCATGTCATTCTCCAGGAACCGGTCATCACTTCTGACAACATGACAAAAACACTTAAGAGGAAGTCTTAACCTTCTTGCTTCTAAGGAGTATTTCAGCTGTAGTTTTTTCAAGACTGATTTGTTTCTTCTTCTGGTATGCAATGGTATTTTCCATATCTTTGACTAAAACTACATTTCTAATGCACCAATTCTTCTGTGGTTTTCCATATTCATTGTCCAGCTCTCCCATG
>NW_006922153.1:1480432-1480939 GCF_000298275.1 Orycteropus afer afer | reverse complement strand
CTCCACCTGGTCTTCTATCTTATTAATTTTAATTTCCAGCAACCCACAAAACAAGCTAATCATATCCTTCTTCAGTAACTAGGGATTATGCCATCCTTTGGTTACTCTAAAGCCAATAATCCAGTGCCCTTGCTTCATCTCTTACTCTTGAATGTGAAACCCTTTTGCTCCTGAATGGTGTATCATGTTTTCCTCTTCAGGGATATGAAAATGTGTGACTAATAAACTTCAGTACATCTCATCTGTCCATTGTGGGTGTCATGTGTTTGACCTTCTTATGCTATTTAGTGTGAAGAATCTCTCCTTCATCACTGGGTTGAAAAGAAGGTGAACAGAAGATATGCTAGCACCCAATAAGAACACATGCAAACAAAATTATATCCATACCATTTATCATCCAGAAAATGCAAATTAATCAATAATGAGATACCAGTACACATCCACCAAAACAATTAAAATTATAAAATATGACAACATAAAATGTTAGAGAGGATCTGAAGCAATAAA
>NW_006922153.1:1476120-1477167 GCF_000298275.1 Orycteropus afer afer | reverse complement strand
GAGATTCACCCCTTAACAATCAACCAGGAGGTGTCAGAAGGGTAGCATTTGCATAGAGGGAACCTAGACAAACAGGAATGTATACATTAAAAAAAAAAAAAAAAAAGGCACAGGGAAGGAACAGGGAGGATATGGAAGGAAAGATTTTCATAGTTGAGGATTGTAATGGGGCCATGACCCAAAATGTACATGAACCGTTGTGGGTAAAACAAATCTGCTTTGTAAATTGGCACCCACATCACAATAAACAAACAAACAAACAAACAAATAAAGTTGTGCAGGAATGTTTATAGTAGTTTTATTCCTGTCAGTCAAAACTGAGGATTTAGAAGTCTGACATATTTATGTAATAGCATAGTTCTCTTTATTAAAAATAATGAACTTCTGATTTGCAAAACCATGCGGATGCATTTAAAAAATGAAGAAACAAAATATAAATACTGAATGAATAAAGCTTTCTCCAAAGCAGATACACTGTTTTGAAATAGTCCAAACTAACCTCTGGTGGAAAAAAAAAAAAAAAAGGAATAGAGTTGTTTCCATGTTTAAGGGTGAGAGAGGAGTCTGAGAAATTTCTGGGGCATTGGGAATGATCCATATCTTGATATACTTTTTGTTTATATACATGTATGCATTTGTCAGAAATCATCTAGTGGAACATCTAAGTTTATACATTCCATTGAATTTAATATATTTAACTACTCTTCAGTATCATTTATACTTTATTTTTATGCCAATATATGGAACATTAAATGTTTTTTGCAAACCACACAACTTCCTAGCATGTTAATTTCCTGTGCATACTATGTGTGTTATATGTGTGCTCACAACATTTATATGGACACATAATATGTTGAAAATTAATTAGTAATATGTAATTAATGATATTCATAATGAAACATATTGGGGAAAGTGTACTGAGATCTTCAGTTTATTTTAAATGTACAGCATAATGTGAGACATAATACACTGATGGACAGATGGATGGATGGATAGATGAACAGAGTGCTAAAACCCATTGTCATCCAGTAGATTCTGACTCACAGC
>NW_006922153.1:1473412-1475340 GCF_000298275.1 Orycteropus afer afer | reverse complement strand
TATTTTTCTCTCTGCCAAACCTTTCAAATAATGGACCACTGTTTTTCAATTTCTAGATTTAAAAATCTAGAAAACTTTGAATTATATGAAAAACTTTGAATTATATGAATACATAATCAAAATATTATAAGTGATCTCTTCCTTGTTTGAAAGGTATCTTTCAGAGTATATTAAATGCTTTCAGTAATTGATCGTATAATTAAGAATCCTGGTGGCTCAGTGTTTAAGAGCTTGGCTGCTAATATAAAGGTCAGTGATGTGCTCCAAAAACATCATCTCCTAGGAAACCCTATGAAGCAGATCTACTCTGCCATGTAGGGTCACTGAAACTCAGAATCGACTCATTGTCACACTACAATAACAACAGCATGTGATTTAATAAAATCCTCATTTTTCCCACCAATGACTCTCCTCTATGTACTTAATAATTTATGTGAGATCACTGTGTACAACCAGAATAGTGCAGTGTATCATCTTTTTCACACCTGCATGGCTTGTATAATGAAATTTATAGGCTCCGAAGTCATATGCAAATAAGCACTGATTGAGGTTTATTGTAGTTGACAGATGGGTGAGGAAAAAAAAAAAGGTGAAGAATTCTACCAAAATTGAAAATTCATTTCCACAATATTGTAAAAGATAACTGTCTAATTCCCTCACCAGCAAGTTAAGCCCTTTATCTCCAATTAAGGAAGAATATTGGAGTGAGAAAAATTATTTCCCAAATCTGTTATATCCACTCATGCATTTGTTCAATAAGCAGTAACATTTATACTCAAGGAAAATGGAATAACATTGAAGTCATTGATAGGACAGTCATTAGAAATGCTCCTCATACCTCTGAGAGTATTGTCAATGGTCATATCATCATTTGTTTACAATTCTTTAGTGACATAAACAATTTTTTTGTTTCTTCTTATATCTTCATCTTTATAAAAGTTCAGTAAAGTAGAACAAGGGTTATGGTTTCCTACCATACATTCCAGAACTTCTAACGCTTGGTTTCTTTCAATAATTATGTAATTCAATAATAAATTAATCAGTAGCAATAATTTTTCACAAATACAACATAAGAGTCAAAATGTGGTGATATTGTTTGAGGAAAAATAAAATAAAATAAGATAAACATTGTTTATAAAGTAGTGGGTCACTTTGTGCTATGTTGGTGAACGTAATCATTATCTATTATTATTGAATAATCTATGTTGAAAGTAAATATAATGTCTTCTGAGTATTTGATGTGACAGAACTTTCAACTTTTAAAAATGTATATTAAGATATTTATAACTTCTATTATTTTGCAACATTTCAGAAGAAAATATTCAAAAGAGAAAGTAGCTCCATTCTGTGTTCTACTTCATTTCTTTGGCAGCAAATTCTCATAATTTAGAATGCTGGATTTCAGATAATCACACTCTTCTTTCAGAATTTTGTTTTATTTGCAAGTTCAGATTGACAGTCAAAAGAAATGAAATGTGAATATTTTTGTAAATCTCTTTTAAAAATAAATCTATTGCCACTAAATTATATTATAAAAAATGCAGAACCTTCACAATTATGTAGCTGAAGTTGGTAGGTAGCATAACTACCTAGTCCTTGACACTCTAATTTACATATGATAAGACAGTTGCTTCATATCTCACTATGATAATTTAGGCTTAAAATAACTAAAAAGAAAAAAAAAAACTTTTCCAACTTACACAAGGAATCATATATATGCACTATGCTTATTGATATTCAAAATATCCCTCTTCAAATGTAGAATATATTAATGTCATATAAAATTTACAAAATAAGAAATGGAATTATAGAGATAAATAGTAATATTTCTTGATAATAAGGAAACTGCTAACAGTATAATTTTGATTTTAGGGTCCACCATTTCCAGAAGGCTGGTGGTTCAAACCCACCAGCCACTCCTCAGAAAG
>NW_006922153.1:1463575-1472232 GCF_000298275.1 Orycteropus afer afer | reverse complement strand
CTGAAACTTGTCCAGCATTTGTGACCATGCTGGTACTTAAAATACCAATGGCATAGCCTTGAGCCACAAAACAACATGCCAGCCACCAGAGTATGATAAAATGACAGACAAGCGGTGAAGGACCAATTAATACAACAATTATTAAAATTTATGCACCAACTACAAAAGACAAAGATGAAAAATTGAAGATTTTTGTTAATTTCTACAACTAAATTTGACCAAATACACAATCAAGATGTATTGATAACTATTGGTGACTAGAATGCAAAAGTTGGAAAGAAAGAAGAATCATCTGGGGTTGAAAAATATGACCTTGGTGATAGAAATGACTCCACAGAGTGCATGGTAAAATTTTGCAAAACCAGTGGCTTATTCATCGCAAATATCTTTTTTTCCACAACATAAATGGCAGTAATAAATGTGGACCTCACCAGATGGAATACACAGAAATCAGAGGAAGCTCAATAGCATCAGTCAAGACAGGGCTAGGAGCTGGCTGTGGAACAGGCCATCAATTGCTCATATGCAAGTTCAAATTGAAGTCGAAGACAATTAAAATAAGTTCACAGAGCTAAATATGACATTTATTATATACCACCTGAATTTAGAGACCATCTTAAGAACAGATTTGACACTTAGAAAGGTAATGATCGAAGATCTGATGAATCGTGGAATGCATCAAAAATATTATACATGAAGAAAGCAAAACATCATTTAAAAGACAAGAAAGGAAGAAAAGACCAAAATGGTTGTCAGAAAAGACTGCAAAACTTGCTCTTGAATGGAGTAGCTAAAGCAAATGGAAGAAATCACAAAATGAAAGAGCTGAAAAGATTTCAAAAAGAACTCTAGAAGGCAAAGCAAATTATTATAATGAAATGTGCAAATACCTGAACTTGGAAAATTAAAAAGAAAACACCCATTTGGCATTTCTCAAGCTGAAATAATTGATGAAAAAATTCAAGCCTCAAATTACAAAAGAAGACGGAAGGAATACACAGAGTCACTGTACAAAAAAATGATAAGTCTATGTTTATCTATTTCAGAAGGTAACATATGATCGAGATCCAATGATTTTTAAGGAAGAAGTCCAAGCTACACTGCAGGAATTGATGAAAACCAAGACTCAAGGAAATGATGAAATGCCCACTGAGACATTTGACCAAATGGATACATCATTGGACATGTTTAATCTTTTATGCAAAGTAATCTGGAAGACACTGCCTGGCCAACTGACTAGAAGAGATCCATATTTTTGTCCATTTCAAAGATAGGTGATTCAGCAGAATGTGGAAATTATCAAAAAATATCATTGATAACACAGGGAAATAAAATCTTGCAGAAGATAATTTTAAAATGGTGGCAGCAATATATTGACAAGGAACTTTACAGAAATTCAAGCTAGATTCAGAACAAGTGGAATAAGGGATATTATCACCGATGTTAGGTGGGTTTGGTCAAATACAAAGAGTACCAGAAAGATGTTTACCTTTGTTTTATTGACTAAGCAAAGTCGTTTGACTGTGTGGCTCATAACAAATTAGGGAGAACTTTGTGAAGAATAAGAGTTCCTTAACACTTCATTATATTCATAAAGAACCTGTAATGAGGAAGTCCTTTGAACAGAGCAAGCAGATACTGTGTGGTTTAAAATCAGTAAAGGTGTGTGGTTTCAGAGGAGCTTCCAGAGTAAGACAGGTTTGGAAGATGAAAGACACCATTCACTTATCAAAGAACTGGCCAATTAAAACTTAATGAATAGCAGAGAAACACTGGCTTATATATTACAGGAAAAATTTATGAGTAACCCTGAAACATTGTCTGATATAGTGCCAGAAGATGAGCCCCTCAGGTTGGAAGGCACTCTAAATACAACCAGGGAAGAGCTGCCCCCTTAGAGTAGAGCTGACCTTAATGATGTGGATAGAGTAAAGCTTTCAGGATCTCCATTTGCTGATGTGGCACAACTCAAAATGTGAAGAAAGAGCTGCAAGCACCCATTAATAATCAGACCATGGAACACACAAAATATAAATCTAGGAAAATTGGAAGTTGTCAAAAATGAAATGGAAAACATAAAGATTGATATCTTAGGCATTAATGACCTGAAATGGACTGGTTCTGGCCATTTTGAATCAAACATACATGTGATCTACTATTCCAGTAATGATAAATTTAAGAAGAATGGTGTCACATTCATCACCAAGATAGATCCTGAAGTACAATGCTGTCAGTGAAAGGACATCCATATGCCTACAAGGAAGATCAGTTAGTACTACTATTATTCAACTTTATGTACCAACCATCACAGCTAAAGATGAGGAAATTGAAGATTTTTACCAAATTCTACAGTCTGAAATTCACCAAACATAAAATCAAGATGTGTTGATTATCACTGACGATTGGAATGCAAAGTTCAAAACAAGAAAGATCACCAGTAGTTGGAAAATATGGCCTTGTTATAGAAATAACACTGGAAATCACATGATAAAATTTTGCAAGAATGACTTATTGATTGAAAATGACTTTTTTCAACAACACAAAAGAAGACAATACAAGTGGACTTTGCCATATGGAGTACACAGGAATCAGATCGACTACATCGAGGTGTTCAATATCTTCAACCAAAACAATGCCAATACCTGACTATGGAACAGACCATCATTTTCTCATATTCAAGTTCAAGTTAAAACTGAAGACAATTAAAATAAGTCCATGAGAGGCAAAATATGACCATGAGTTTATCCCTCCTGGAATTAGAGACCATTTAAAGAATAGATTTGATGCATTGAATACCAATGACCAAAAACCAGAGGAATTGTGGGAGGACATCAAGAACATCATCCAAAAAGAAAGTACAAATCATTAAAAAGACAGGAAAGGAAAGAAAGACCAAAATGGATGTCAGAAGAAACTCTGAAACTTTCCCTTGAATGGAGAGTAGCTAAAGCAAGTGTGAGACATGACAAGATAAAAGGGCTGAACAGAAGATTTCAAAGAGCAGTTCAAAAAGGCAAAGTTAATTATTATAATGAAATTTGCTAAGAGCTTGTGTGAGAAAAGCAAAAGGGAAGAACATGCTCAGCATTTCTCAAGCTGAAAGAACTGAAGGAAAAATTTAAGCCTTGAATTGCAATATTGAGAGATTCTATGGGTGTGGTAGTTAAGTTTGTGTGTCAACTTGGCTGGGCCTGGTTGAGTGGCTGAGCAGCTGGATGTAACATTCCCCATGATGAAACTGGAAATCAACTCCATGGTGGAATCGACTGTGAGAAATTGAGTAGCTGCCTTAGGAATGTGGTCTGCTTCCTGTATATAAGGAGAAACCTTGGGGAACGTTCTCTAGCTTATGGGACCCTTTAACCCTGGATGTAGCTATGCCATTGTTCAGCAGCTTGCCATGCTCTGCTGTCCTTGGGACTTTCAATGGAATTTAATTAATGGCCTGCCGAGTGGTTTGGTAACATCAGGACTGTGCCTTTTTACATGTCAACCTTGGGTTTGTCAAGATTTGTCAGTCTCAGCACTCAACAGCTATCTGAGTGAAGAAAAGCCTCTAGCTCCAGTGGGCTGGGAGCAGGAGGCAGAGCTGAAGTCCAAGGTTGAGGGGATTTAACCCAGCCCCTAGAGCCTGGAACTTTGATCTAAGACTTAAAGCCTCCACATTGTAAGAGAATAAACTCCTGTTAGTTCAAGTCATTCCATTTGCGGTATATTCTTCTCAAAGTAGCATTAGATAACCAGAAAACCATCCCATTTGTGGAATATTCTTGTCAGAGTGGCACTAGGTAACCAGAACAATGGGCAAAATATTGAATGATACAGGGAACATCAAAAGAAGATGGAAGGAATACACAGAGTTACTGTACTAAAAATAATTGATCAATGCTCATCCATTTTAGGAGATGGCATAGGATCATGAACCAAGGGTATTGAAAGAGGAAGTCAAAGTTGCACTGAAGGAATTGGCAAAGAACAAGGCTCCAGGAATTGATGGATATCCAGAGAGATATTTCAACAAATGGGCACTGCGCTGGAGGTACTTATTCGTTTATGCCAAGGAATTTGGAAGACAGCTACCTGGACAACTGACTGGAAAACATCCATATTTGTACCAGTTCCAAAGAAAGGTGATCCCACAAAATGTGGACATTATCAAACAATATCATTAATATCACATGCAAGTAAAATCTTGCTGAAGATGATTCAAAAACGGTTGCAGCAGTATTTTGACAGAGCACTTCCAGAAATGCAAGCTGGATTCAGAAGAGGATGTGGAATGAGGGATGTCATTGCTGATGTCGAATAGATCTTAGCTCAAAGCAAAGAATTCCTGAAATATGTTTACTTGTGTCTTATTGACTATACAAAAGCATTTGATTGTGTAGAGCATAAAAAATTATGGATAACATTGAGAAGAATGGGAATTCCAGAACACTTAATTGTGCTTATGACATAGACCAGGAGACTTTCATTAGAACAGAACAATAGGATACTGCATGGCTTACAAGCAGGAAGGGATGGTGTCAGGGTTGTATTCTTTCACCACACTTATTCAGTCTGTATACTGAACAAATAATCCAAGAAGCTGGATTATATAAATAAGAATGTGGCATGAGAATTGGAGGAACAATCATTAACAACCTGTGATAAACAGACAACACAACTTTGCTCCAGAAAGTGATGACTTGACGCACTTACTGATGAAGATTAAGATGAAGATTAAAGACTACAGTCTGCAGTATGGATCTCAACAAAAAAAAAAAAAAAAATGAAAATCCTCAGATCTGAACCAATAAGCAGAATCACAATAAGTGGAGAAAAATTGTTAAAGATTTCATATTCCTTGGTTCCACAATCAACACCAATGGAAGCAGCAGTCAGGACAGCAGACGATGTATTCCACCAGGCAAATCTGGTGCAAAAGACCTCTTTAAAGTGCTGAAGAGCAAATATGTCTCCTTGAAGACTAAGGTGTGCCTAACCCAAGACTAACTCAATTGTATTTTCAATTGCTTCATATGTGTGTGAGAGTTGGACAATGACCAAAAAACACCAAAGAAGAACTAATGCTTTTGAGTTATGTTGGCAAAGAATACTGAAACTACCATGAACTGCTGAAATAAATAACAAATCTGTCCTGGAAGAAGTGCAACAGGAATGCTCCTTGGAGCAAGAATGGCCAGACTTCATCTGACCTACTTTGGTAGTGTTGTCAGAAGGGACCATTCCTTGGAGAAGGATATCATGCTTGGTAAAGTGGAGGGCCAGAGAAAAAAGGCAAAGGTCCTCAATGGGATGGATTGACACAGTGGCTGTAACAATGGGATCAGGTGTGGCAAGGCTGTGAAACTGGAAAAGGAGTAGATAGTGTTTCATTCTTTTGTACATAGGGTGTCTATGAGTCAGAACCGACTTGATGGCACATAACAACAATAGCAACAACAAAGGTTTGTGTCAGGATTGTATCCTTTCACCACGTGTATTAAATCTGTATGATGAGCAAATAATCCAAGAAGTAAATTATAAGAAGAACATGACATCTGGATTGAAGGAAGACTCATTAATATTTTGCAATATGCAGATGACACATCTAGATTTTTGAAAAAGAAGAGTACTTGAAGCACTTACTGATAAAGATCACAGACTACAGTTTTCAGTATGGATTTTACCTCAACATAAAGAAACCAAAATTCTCACAATTGGACCATTAAGCAACATTATGATAAATGGAGAAAAAATAGAATTTTCCAAGGATTTCATTTTATGTGGTCTGCAATTAATACCTATGGAAACAGAAGTTAAGAAATCAGACTTCATATTACACTGGATAAGTTTGATGCAAAAGGCCTCTTAAAAGTGTTGAAGGGCAAAAATGTCACTTGGAAGACTAAAGTGTGCCTAACCCAAGCCATGGTATTTTCAGTCATCTCATATACTTATGAAAGATAGATGATGAATAAAGAAGACCAAAGAAGAGTTAATGCTTTTGAACTGTGGATTGGGTGAAGAATACTGAAAATTACATATACTCCCAAGAGAACACACAAATCTGTCCTGGAATAAGTACAGCCAGGATACTTCTGGAAAGTGAGAATGGCCAGAATTTTCTCACCTCCTTTGGTCATGTTGTAAGAAGTGATCATTCCCTGGAGAAGGATGTCATAGTTGTAAAGTGGAGGGTCAATGAAAAAGGGGAAGGCCTAAAAAAAAATGGACTTTCAAAAAAAATAGTGGCTGCATTAATAGCCTCAAGGATAGCAAGGATTGTGAGAATGGGCATGACTGGACAGTGTTTTGTCCTTTTGTTCATAGGGTAGCTATGACTGGGAGCCAACACTATGACAATTAACAACAACAACATATGATTTCCTACATTTTTATACAATTGTACTCTGAAGCTAGTTTGTATCTTGACTAAGCAGCAATTGTTCAATAACCCAAATCTTGTATCAATATACACTTTAATCTCTCTCTTTCTTTCTTTTTTTTTTTTTTTTTTCACTCTTTTGTAGCTTTGGGTATGTTAACATAACAACAAACTTAGAAAGGGAAGGGATCAAAAACTCTTAAAGTTTTAAAACAGGGAATATGGGAAAGATTAAACTCATAGTACTATTATATTTAAAACTAATTTTTGATATAAAAGTCATTCTTATTTTTGGATTATTTTGATAGATAATTTGTGTTCTATGTTTTATAAATTGTTTAAAGGTTATTTTTTCGACTGCTATACTAAACTGTCATTTCAACTCATAATGACCCCTCCTTGGGGTTCTGAGGCAGTGTCTCTAAAGAAGTAGATTGACCAATCTTCCTTCTAAGGAGTGGCTGGTGGGTTTGAACAGCCAGCCTTCTGGTTAGCAGTCAAATGCCTTAGACACAAGGCCACCAGAGCTCCCCTGTAATACTAGATTGAGTTTAAATTAATTTTTAAAAGGTTTTATTAAATGTACAAAATCTGATATTTTTACCTCACAAGTTTTCCTTCATTTTTTTTAAATATATATGTATATATATGATTAAAAAAACATTGTTTAAATATAAGTAACATTGTGCAAAAATTTATCTGATCATTAAATAATTTATACTCTCAACTCATTAAGAAAAACCACTCAGGCATTATATAAGGCATGAGCAAAGAAGAGAAGTAAGGAAAATCCATAAAATAAAATAAAGGACACTTGCCAGAAAACAAGGAAGAAAAAAATAGAAAGGAATGAATTAATTTTTTTAGGATTGGATAACATGTAGGTTCAAAAAATTAATGTCATTATGTGAAAAAAATGAGCTGATGTTTTCGTTGAATTAGTATGAATGCCATGTGTTCACATGTGGGTCACTGACAAATATGGGCTGTGAATTTTGTAGCCAGATGATGCATCATATTTGTAACCAGAAATAGTAGAAGTATAAATGCATGAAATGTCCAGGAGCCAGGCAGGACATGACTAGATGATACAACCATTACTTTGATGGACTTTAGACATTTGTTGTACCCTCTCTCTTGCTGTTGACAGACTCTTACTCATGTTTCTGCAATCTAAAGTTAATAACAGATTTAGGGAGACACAAAAGTTGGCTTAGGAATTAGAATACTCAAAAGATAGATGATTAAAATACACTTTAATATTCCTTTCACAAAACTCTTGTCCTTTGGGCATAAATCCATAAATCTATTCTACAGTTTCTTCCCCTTCAGGCTATTTTCACTACTTGATCTTTACTTATTTTGTTATGTGTGCAACATCCATAGTAGGTATAATAATTTTAGTTGGAACTATGTTGTGAGCTGTTTGGGAGCAATTCAACATCTCCTCACTTAGTAAATTGTACTATGGTTAAGCGTTCAATTACTAAATGAAAAATTGGTGGTTCAAACCCACAAGAAGCCACTTTAGAAGTTAACTTAGGGAGTTTTGTTCTAAAAGTCACAGCCTTGAAAACTATAAGTTGCATTTCTACTTTGTATGCATGGTGTTGTAGTAATTTTGAATTGACTCATGGGCAACTTGTTCTTGGTCTTTATTTTGGTGAAGATTATGTTCAAACATTAAGGTTGTTATTGAGAGAAGAGACTATCACTTCAATTGCATGTGTCTAAAGCAAATCTGAGCATATTGCTTAGTGTTCCACTGCCTTCAGATTGATTCCAACTGAAAACAAACCTACAGAAAAGACTTCTCTGTCAGGTTGTCATATATTGCTGACTTGCACATTACTGTAACACTGGAAGATTTGCTACCAGTATTTCAAATACAAGGAGGGTCATTCATGGTGGATAGTTTTCAGTGGAGCTTCTAGACAAAGACAAGCTAGGAAGGAGAAGCTGGAGATGGATTTCTGATAAATGGGTCAATAAAAATCATATGCATAATAGAGTGTCTGATATAATGCCAAAAAATTACCCTCTCAGATTGGAAGGCACTCAAAATATGACTAGAGAAGACCTGCCTTCTCAAACTACAGCCAACCTTAATTCATGCTTGGGCTAAAGCTTTCAGGATCTTAAATGGTTTATGTAGCACAATTTAAAATGAGAAGAAACAGTTGCAAACAGAAGTTAACAATTGGAATGTGGAATAGATGAAGTACGAATATAGGAAAATCATGAGTCATTAAAAATAAAAATAGAAAGCATAAAAATCAATGTCCTA
>NW_006922153.1:1421827-1457315 GCF_000298275.1 Orycteropus afer afer | reverse complement strand
GTCACCACAGTAGGACAAACCAACAGACAAGTTTGTCTTGCTGTTGGAGACCTCTCGTATCACCCCCACCTGGGTCCCTGTGGCTAACTGTTCCTCTGTCTGGCTTCCTGTCTTTTAATCCCGTTTCTCTTCCTCTTCTGGCCTGCTGCTTTGGGCGTCCCTGAGTTGTCCCTGTGGCTGACTGCTCTTCTGTCTGGGTTCCTGGCTTTTATCCCCTTTCTCCTGCTCTTCCGGCTACTACACGGTTTAAAATCAAGAAGGGAGTGCAACAGGGTTGTATCCTTTCCCCATATTTATTTAATCTATATGCTGAGCAAATAATCCGAGAAGCTGGACTTTATGGAGAAAAACATGGCATCAGAATTGGAGGAAGAATCTTTTTTTTTAAATAGTTTTTTATTGTGATTTGGGTCAAGATTTACAGTGCAAATTAACTTTCCATACAGCAGTTTCCATAAACTTTGTCTTATGTCATTGACCATAGTTTACCACAATGCAACAGCTCCCTTCCCTTTTCCTCCCCATAGTTACCTCTTCCCAGTGTCCATCCCTTCATACACTCCTGCCCCCTGAGTTGTCTCCCTGTGCATAAGCAACCCTTCTTTCTCCCATGATTGTTCTCTCCAAGGAGTGTATTTGCTTGAGGCAAATATTCAACTCATATGCCTGTATTTTGTTTGGCTGGAAACCACAGGTGTGGGTTCAGTTCCAGACCTGAAGGGCAGCTAGGGGCCATAGTCTCAGTGGTTCCACCAGGCTCTATCACACCAGCAAACCTGGTTCCCACCTTTTTTTTTTTTTTTCCTAGAATTGGAGGAAGAATCTTTATCAGCCTGATGTATGCTGATGATACAACTTTGCTTGCTGAAAGTGAGGATGACTTGAGACACTTACTGATGAAGACTGAGGAACACAGTCTTTAGTATGGACTACATCTCAATATAAAGAAGACAAAAGTCCTCACAACTGGACCAATAAGCAGCATCATGGTATATGGAGAAAAGTTTGAGGTTCTCAAAGAAATCACGTTGCTTAGTTCTACAATCGATGCCAGTGGAAGCAGCAGTCAGGACATTAGACGACGTGTAGTACTGTGCAGGTTGGCTGCGAAGGAACTCTTTCAAGTGCTGAGGAGCAAGGAGGTCTCCTTGAGGACTAAGGTGTGCCTTACACAGGCCATGATTTTTCCAGTCATGTCATATGCATGTGAGAGCTGGACAATGAATAAGGAAGACCAAAAGAATAGTTTTTGCTTTTGAGTTGTGGTGCTGATGAAGAATGCTGAAGGTCCCATGGACTGCTAGAAGAAGTAACAGATATATCCTGGAGGAAGTGCAGCTGAGATGCTCCTTGGAAGCCAAAATGGCCAGAGTTGCTCTCATCTACTTTGGTCATATTGTCAGAGGGGACCATTTTCTGGAGAAGGATGTCATGCATGGAAAGGTGAAGGGTAGATGAATGAGGGGAAGGCCTTCAGTGAGATGGATTGCTGTGACAATGGCCTCAGGTACAGCAAGGATCATGGAGCTGGCGCGGTATCAGAGGGTGTTTCATTCTGCTGTACATGGGGCCACTATGAGGAGGAAACAACTTGACGACACCTAACCACAACAATAATATCCTCATTCTACATCATCTTTTGAATCCAACTTGTGTTTCTGGAAGTTTCCTGTCAGTATACAGCTTTAACTGCTTTTTTATTATCATCAACAAAATATTACTTGTGTGTGATATTAAAGAAAATTAATTTCCACATTTTATTGGTTCATTGTTCCTTGGAATAGGCAAATATATGGATCTCTTCCAGTAAATTGTCCAGGTAGCTGTCTTCCAAATCTCCTGGCATAGCTGAGTGAGTGCGTCCTGTGTGGCATCTGTTTGTTGAAACATCTGATATTCCATCAAATACTGGAGCCTTGTTTTTTGCCAATTTCTTCAGTGCAGCTTTGACTTCTTCCTTCAATACCATTGATTCTTGATCATATATCACCTCCTGAAACAGATGAAGATTGACTAATTCTTTTTGGTACAGTGTATTCCTTCCATAATCTTTTGATGGTTCATGAATCATTTGGTATTTTGCTCAAAGAATCTTTCAGTATTCCAACTCAAGAATTTAATTCCTTTTTTATTTTCCCCAGTTCTTTCAGTTTGAGAAAGCTGAATGTGTTCTTCCCTTTTGGTTTTATAACACCAAGTCTTTTCACATTTTATTATAATAATTGACTTTGTTTTCTCAAGCTGATCTTTGAAATCTGTTGAGATTTTGTCATTACTTCCATTTGCTTTAGCTACTCTCAGTTAAATGATGGGCTCGAGTATAGCAGGGATTGTGGGGCTGGTGCGGGATCGGGCAGTGTTTCGTTCTGCTGTGCATGGGGTCGCTATGAGTCGGAAATGACTCAACGGCACTTAACAACAACAACAACAACAACAACTCTCAGTTAAAGGGCAAGTTTCAGAGTCTCTTCTGACATCCACTTTGGTATTTTTTACCTTTCATATCTTTTTAGTGATTTTGCTTTCTTCATGTATGATGTTCTTGATATTATCCCTAAACTCAACTGATTTTCTCTCACTGGTGTTCAGCACATCAGATCTGTTCTTCATATGGTCTGTAAATTCAGATGGGATGTAATCAAGATTGCATCTTGCCTCTCGTGGATTTGTTTTAATTGCCTTCAACTTCAACTTGAATTTGAATATGAGCTATTGATGACCTGTTCCACAATCAGCTCCTGTTCTTGTTTTGGCTAAAGATATTGAGAATCTCCATCACCTCTTTCCACAGATGTAGTTTATCTGGTTTTCTGTGTATTCCATCTTATGAGGTCCACGTGTTTAGCTGTTGCTTTGCTTATATTGTTGAAAAATGTATTTGCACTGAATAAGTCATTGGTCTTGAACATTCTACCATGTGATCTCCAGCATTCTTTCTATCACCTAGGCCATATTTTCCAACTACCGATGATTGTTCTTTATTTTTGATTTTTCCATTCCAATCACCAATAATCTTCAGCACAATTTCACTTCATGTTTGGTTAATTTCAGATGACAGAAGTTGATAAAAATTTCCAATTGCTTTATCTTTGGTTTTAGTTTCTGGTGAATAAATTTGAATAATTGTGGTAGTAACTGGTCTTCTTTGTTGGCATATGGATTTATCCTATCACTCACAGCATTGTACTGAAGAATAGATCTTGAAACACTCTTTGTAACAATTAATATGATGTCATTCCTCTTCAGTTTATCATTCCTGCCATAGTAGATTTTATGATTGTCAGATTCAAATTGGATAAGACCAATCCATTTCAGCTCACTAATACTTAGCATATCAGTCTTTGTACATTCCATTTCATTTTTGACAACTTCCAATTTTTCTGGATTCATACTTCGCACATTCCATGCTTCTATTACTAATGGATGTTTGCAGCTGTTCTTCCCATTTTGAGTCGTGCCCCATCAACAAATGAAGATCCAGAAAGATTTACTTCAGTCATGTCATTAAGGTTGATTTACTTTGAGGAGGCAGGTCTTCCCCAGTGGTATTTTAAATGTCTTGTGACCTGAGGGGCTCATCTTCCTGATTAAATCAGTCATCATTTCAGGCTAGTCATAAAATTTCCCAGTAATTTATCATCCATTGTTTCAGTGTTATTCATAAAGTTTTTAATTACCATATTTGCCAGAAGTGGATGGCCTCTTCCTTCTTCTCAGTCTGTTTATGTCTGGATGCTCCACTGAAACCTGTCCACCTTGGATGATCCTGCTGGTATTTGAAATTCTGTTGATATGGCCTTCATCCTCACAGCAACATGCAAGCCACCACAATACACAAATGGACAGACAAGTGGTGGGGACAATCATAGAGTCTACTGTAATGGGAAAGATAAATTGAAGAGGAATGATGTTCATTCATCATCAAAAAGAATATGTAAGGTTTATTCAGAAATACAATTCTGTGAGTAATGGGATAATATCCAACCCATACAAAGGACAATTAACATAACTATTATTCAAATTCTCAGCAGTGACTAAAATGAAACATGAAGAAGTTGAAGATATTCATCAATTTCTTCAAGTTGAATTTGACTGAATGTGGAATCAAGATTCATTGATTATTACTGGTGGTTGGGATGTGAAAGTTGGAAACAAAGATGAAGGAATGGTAGTTGCAAAAAAACATGGTGCTGATGATAGAAAGTATTCTAGAGATCACATAATAGAATTTTCCAAGACCAGTGACTCATTCATTGCAAATACATTTTTTTTCAACAATATAAATGTTTACTATACAAGTGAACCTTGACAGATGGAATGCACAGGGATACAACTGATTACATCAGTAGAAAAAAAAAATGATGAAGCTCAATATCACCAGTCAGAACAAGGCCACGAGCAGACTGTGAAGCATACCATCAAATGCTCACATACAAATTTCAGTTAAATCTGAAGATAATTAAAATATGCCCACCAGAGCCAAAGGATGACCTTGGTTATAGCCACCTAAATATACAGAGCATCTCACCAACATATGTAACGCATTAAACTCCAATGGCCAAAGACTGAACAAGCTGTGCATAACCTCAAGAATATCAGACAAGAAAAAAGCAAAGCTTCAATAAAAAGACAAGAAGAAAGAACATTCCAAAATGCTTGTCAGAAGAGATTCTGAAACTTACTCCAGAATGTAGAGTAGGTAAAATAAAAAGAAGGGATGGAGTAAAAGAGCTGAAGAGAAGATTTCAAAGGGCAGATCAAGATTAGACAAAGTAATGTATAATATGAAATGTGTAAAGACTTGATGTTAGAAAGTTCAAAGAGAAAAACACACTAGGCATTTCTCAAACTTAAATAACTGAAGGAAAGAAGTCAAGTCTTAAGTTACAGTGTTGAAAGACTCTATGGGCAAAATATTGAATGATGCAGGAAGCATCAAAAGAAGTTGGGAGTAAAACACAGAGTCACTATACCAAAAATGAACTGATCAACATTCAACCATTTGTGAAGTAACATATGATCAAGGACCATCAGTATTGATGGAAGAAGTCCAAAGTGCACTAATGTCCAAACTGCATTGAAAAACATGGGACACCAGGAATTGATAGAATACCAATTGAGATGTTTGAACAAACTGATGCAGACTAAAAATGCTCACACATTTAGACCAAGAAATTTCAAATACTGATACCTGGTAAACTGTTTGGAGTAAATCCTTATTTGTGCCCATTCCAAAGGGAGGAGATTCAAAAGAAGGCATAAAATATTAAATATTGTCATTAATATCACTCTTTAGCAATTAAAACTTGATAAATATAACTCAAAAGTTGTTACTGCAGTATATTAACAGAGAACTGTCAGAAATTCAAACTGGATTCAAGAAAAGAGCATGAAATGAGGGGTATCATTGTTGATGTCAGATTAGTCTTGGCTGAGAGCATGGAAAATTAGAAAGATGTTTACCTGTGTTTTATTGACTATGCAAATGCCTTCAACTGTGTGCATCATCACAAGTTATGGATAACATTGTAAAGAATGGGAATTCCATAACACTTAGTTGTTGTCTTGTAGAACGTCTACACAATGAAGAAGAGCCAGTCATTTGAACAGAATAAGGGGATGATGTGTGATTTGGAATCAGGAATGGTGTGAGTCAGGGTTGAATCACTTCACCATACTTATGTAATCTGTATGGTGAGTAAATAATCAGAGAAATTAAACTATATGAAGAAGAACATAAAATCAGGATTTCAAGAAGATTCATTAACAACCTGAAATACTTAGGTAACAGCTGTGCTTGTTGAAAGTGAAAAGAGCTTGAAGTATTTACTGAAGAAGATGAAATACTGCAGTTTCCAGTATGACTGACATCTAAACAAAAAAAAATACATAAAATTAAAAAAAAAAAAAAAACTTCACAACTGGGGCAATTAGCAACATCATGCAAAATGGAGAAAATATTGCAGTTGTTGAGGATTTAATTGTAATGACATCCATAATCAATGTCCTTGGAAGCAGCAATGAAAAAGTCAAACTACACATTGCATTTTGCAAATCTGCTGCAAAAAAAAAAAAAATGTCATTTTTAAGGACTAAGGGAGAAGAGTGAAACTTTGCTTATGTACTGCATATGTTATCATGAAGGACAGTCCTTGGTGAAGGAGATCTTGCTTAATAAAGTAAATGGTCAGTAAAAATGAGTAAGACCATCAGTGAGGTGTATTGACACAATGGCTGCAACAAGTGCCTCAAAAACAGCAATAATTGCTGAGAGAATGAGGCAAGATTAGGCAGTGATTTGTTTTCATGTAGGTAGGGCCACTATCAGTTGGAATTGACTTGAAAGCACCTAACAACTCTGGTGACGTAGTGCCTAAGGCACTTGACTGCTAACCAGAAGCCTGGCAGTTCAAACCCACCAACCACTCCTTGGAAGGAAGATGGAGCAATCTACTTCCATAGTGACACTGACTCGAAAACCCAAGGGGGGGTCGCTATGAGTCAAGTCCGACTCAACGGCACATAACAACAGCAACAACAACAGGGCAGAGTAGAACTGCCACATAGAGTTTGAAAGGCTGTAACCTTTATTGAAGCAAACTAACACATCTATCTTCCTCAGTTCAACTGGTGGGCTTGAGTGCTTTAACCACTGCATCATCAGGGCTCTTTGAATGTGTTGCCTAAGGAAGTTTAAATGTACTTATAGAACACATTATTTCTGAACCTGAGAAGTTAAGAGATTGAATGACTTTCAGAACCAAGAGAGATTCAGGATTTTGGCTGACTTTTAATATAAAGTTAAGGGACTGGCTGACTTTCAGCATGGGTATTAGAGAGGAGAATGTTAATTTAGTTGGATTTAAAAGTTAGAGCATGAAGCCAGACTTTAATTTATTGTAGGAGATGAAACCTTCTTCTGTGGTTATTTGATTATTTCTTGGGTCTATGACCAAATAAGAGTCAGTTGATCTCTTTTTTTTTTTTTTTTTTCTTCTTTCCCCAAGTAAGAATTTTTTTTTGTTTTCAATGCTATAGCTCAACTTTTTAACTATAACATGTTCCCTTTATTTCAGGAAATCTTCATCTTAAATCCAAACCACAATAGCAAGAACTATTAAAAAAAAAGTGGTTTTCAAATACATATTTTATTTTAATACTTCTGAAGATAGAGGTGTGTAGCTAAAAGACAAACATTTTCCGCTAACCTCCATTATTATGAGTGTGAAATAAAGATAATCCGACACTTGAGGGAAGTCCTCAAGATAGAGCTATACATGATTGACATGGTAGGGCTTTTGAATATTTTATTTTACTGTAAATGGGATGAGAATTTCAAAAATGCTTTAAAAAGTATAAGGAGGTTAGGGAATAGTTGATGGAAGCTAACTGAGAAATTGACCTAAAATAATTTTAGAATGAGGGTAAATATAGAGAAGAGTTGACTATAAAGCCAATCCTATTTGTCTAGTGAAAAACTAGTTTAACTCTATTCAAGCTTCAAAGTATAGTTAAGAATTCCAGATAAAGACAGAGTTTTGATAAATTATAGTACTGTAGTCCTTATTAACATTTCAGATAACATTCTCAGGGGAGTGCAGCTTTGGCGTTTTCAATTTTTTAATTCACTTGAGATACATTAAAGCTTTCTGTTGACTGTGACTTTGGATGTTTAAATTAGACACATTGAACATTTTGAACTTTTTTTTTCAAACTTTATTTCTCAAATTATTGAAGAATAATTTTGATTATTACAAAACTGAATAGATTTTACATGCAACTCTGTGTTTTGATAAATACACTAATAGAAGCAAAAACATAGATATGTAAAAGATCCATTGCTTGCAAAAATTGTCTCGGGCTCTTTATAGACAACTCTGGTAGCATAGTGGCTGAGGCACTTGACTGCTAACCAGAGAGCTGGCGGTTCAAACCCACCAGTCACTCCTCGGAAGGAAGGTTGGGCAATCCTACTTCCGTAGTGATACTGCCTCGGAAACTCAAGGAGGGGTCGCTATGAGTCGGGGCCGACTTGACGGCACATAACAACAACAACAACAACCCTTTAACTCCAGCTTGTTAGAGACATTCAGCTCTTGTTTACAGTACTGCCTTCTCTAGAATGTTATATAAATATGAGCACAGAGTACATAGAATTTCACTTAGCAAAATGCATTTTAGATTAATAAATATTATTCACATATTGGCAATGGGTTCATTTCTGTTGTTGAGTAGTGGTCTATTGCATGGATATGCCACAAAGTTATTTTTTCATTCACCATGACTAATTATTGGTTTGTTTCCATTTTTAAGGAATTATGAGCAAAGCCAACATAAAACTTCCTACACAGGCTTTTGTGTGATTTAGAGATGTTATATCTGTTGGAAAAAAAAAAAAAATCAAGTGGGAATATTGGGTAATATGGTGTTTCTCTTGCTGTTGTTGTTAGGTGCCGTCAAGTCAGCTACAACTCATAGTGACCCTATGTACAACAGAACAAAACACTACCCAGTCCTGTGCCATACTCACAATCTTAGCTATATTTGAGCCTATCGTTGCAACCACTGTGTCAATCCATCTTTCTTAGGGTCTTCCCCTTTTTTACCAAACCTCCACTTTACCAAGCATGGGATCCTTCTCCAGCGATTGGTCCCTCCTGATAATAGGTCCAAAGTAAGTGAAATTTCTCACCATCATCACTTCTAAGGAGGAATCTGTCTGAACTTCTCTGAAGATAGGCAGATCTTACTGTTAAACTTTAATTTTATATTTACTTTTAACTACTTTAATGGGGTATATGACATCTTATATTAGTTTTGGTTTATATTTCCCTAAACAATAAATTATGTCAATCAGATTTTTAAACACTTAAGTTGCCATCCATACTAATTTCTTAGTGAATTGGATTCTTTCACATTCTCCTATATAGGATATTTTCCTATATCTAAAAATAAAGATAGTTTTTCTACTTTTATTATAATTATTTTGATTTGGATGTTTTTCTTTTCTCTTTCTTGACTAATTGCAATGACTGGAACTTCTATTAAAATTTTAAATAAAAAAACAAACTCATTGTCATCAAGTTGGATCCGAATCATAGCAAACCCCCCCTTTTGTTTTTGAAGAGGTATCATTAGAGAAGTAGATTACCCCAACCTTCCTTACACAGAGTGGCTGGTGGGTTTGAACAACCACCCTTCTGGTTAGCCATCAAATGTCTTAGGCACTACAGCAGCAGAACTCCCACCAATATTAAATAGCAATGATAAAAGGAACATCCCTGTCTTGTTCCTGATTTCAAGGAGAAAATTTTCAGTCTTTCATCATTGAGTATGATGTTGTTATTGTTGTTGTTATGTGCCATCGAGTCTGACCCAACTCATAGCGACCCCTCCTTGGGTTTCCGAGGCAGTATCACTACAGAAGTAGATTGTCCAACCTTCCCTCTGAGGAGTGGCTGGCGGGTTTGTACCGCCAGCCTTCTGGTTAGCAGCCAAGTGCCTTAGGCACTATACTACCAGAGCTCCTTGAGTATGAAGTTAGCTATGGGTTTTTCATAAATACTCTTTATCTTATTAAGTAAGTTTTTATTTTCCTAGGCTTCTGAGTGTTTTTAATGTATGAGGTTGATGGATTTTGTCAACTACTTTTTCTGTAGGAATTAAGTTGACTGATGTAATTCTGTTGTATATATTTATTTATTTATTTTTATTTATTAACTCTTTGATGTATTCATGTCATGTATTACATTGTCTGATTTTATTAGGTTGAACCACTTTTACATTATGTCACTTGGTTGTGTTTTATAATCTTCTTACAATACTGTTTATTTGACTTGCTATTTGAGGATTTTTTTAATGAGTTTTACATCTATATTCACAAAATACTTTGGCAGATAATTTTATTTTCTTGCCATGGTTTTCTGGTTTTGGGGTCATAATAATGCTGGTCTTATAGAAGTTAAAACGTGTTATCTTCTTTTTTAATCTTTGAAAGAGTTTAGAGTTTAGAATTCAAAAGTGACGTCATTTGGTTCTGGGCTTTTGTGGTTGTTATTTATGTTGTTATTGAGACATTATTGATTATTAGCTGTATTTTTACTAGCCATAGGTATATTAAGATTTTCTAATTCCTTTTGAGTCAGTGTTTGTAATTTGTGTGTTTCTAAGAATTCTAAGAATTTATCTAAAAATCTAGATAGAATAAACAAAATTATTTTTTTCAGACATACAATTTTTCATTATATTTCTTATAATCATTTTTTGTCTAAATTTGATAGCAGTGACCAAATTTTCATTTATTTTTGTTAATTACATCTTTTTTTTTTCTTGCCTTTTCTATATATCTAAAGATTTATCCATTTTGTTGATTTTTCAAAAACCCAATAACTTCACTCAATGATTTCCTCCATTCTTTTTCTGTTTTTTATTTAACTTATATCCTTTTCAATCTTTATTATTTTATCTCTTCTAGATTTACATTTTCTTTTTTTTTTTTTCTTCCTCTACTTCCTCAAGGTTTAGATTTGGCAATTATTTTAAGATTTTTCTTTTATAATGTAAGCATTTGAAACTTTAAATTGTCCTCTTAGCACTAGCTCTGCTTCTTTCCATGAATATTATAATATTGTGTATTCATTTTCATTTGTCATTTCATAATTTCTAATTTTCCTTTTGATTTATTCTTTGAACAATTTGTTACTTCAAATTGTTGTGGATTTTCCATGTATTTGTTAATTTTCCAACTATTCTCTGTTCTTTCTTTGTAGATTGAGTCCATCATAGTCAGAGCAAAAAATAGTAGTATTTCAATTTTTAAAAACTTATTGAGATGTGTTCTAGGGCCTAACTACAGCTTCCCTGGAGAATGCTCTCTGTGCAACTGAGAAGAATATGCATTCCACCGTTGCTGGGTACAGTGTCCTGTATATTTCTCCTAGATTTAGTTGGTTTATGTTTTCCTTGTTGTATTCTTAGATGTCTCACCTCAAGTTGGTTCTACTCATAGCAACCCATGCACAACAGAACAAAACTGCCAAATACAGATTATCCTGAAAATCATTGTTATGCTTGAGGCCATTGTTACAGCCACTGTGTCAATACATTTCATGGGTTTTTTTCCCACTTCAGATTACACTCTGCCAAGCAAGATGTTCTTTTCCAGGGACAGGTCTTTCCAGATAGTATGTCCAAAGTGAGATGAACCCTCATTATCCTTGCTACTAAGGAACATTCTGTTTGAACTATTTCCAAGGCAAACTTGTTTATTCTCCTGGTTTTCATGATACATTTGATACTTTTCATTAACACCGCAATTCACATGTATCAATCCTTCTTCAGTCTTCCTTATCCATAGCCCAGCTTTCATACGTAAATGGGCAATTGAAAATATCATGTCTTGGATCAGGCACACCTTGAACCTTAAAGTAAGATCTTTGTAACGCTTTAAAGAGGTCTTCTGTAGCAGACTTCCCCATTGCAATGCATCATTTGTTTTCTTGACTGCTGACTGCTTCCATGAGCACTGATTGCAAATCTAAGTAAAATGAAATCATTGACAATGCTAATTTTATTTTTCTATTGATTATAAATATGCTTATTAGGCCACTGGTTATGATTTTTGTTTTCTTTATGATGAGATGTATTCCACACTGAAGACTGTAGTCTTTGAACTTCATCAATAAGTGTTTCAAGTTCTTTCACTTTCAGCAAACTAGGTTGTATCATCTGCATATCATAGTTTGTTAATGAGTCTTCCTCCAATACTGAAGTTGTGTTTTTGTTTTACAAATGGATGCAATGATGGAAACACTCCAATATGCCAAAATAGACCAGAAAATATTCATATTCCTGCCCATTTGAAGTACAGATGATCCAACAGAATGTTAACATTATTAAACAATATCATTAAAGCTCATGCAAGTAAAGTTTTGCTGAAGATAACTCAAAAATATTGACAGCTGTCCATACATAAGGACTTACCAGAAATTCAAATTTCTTTCTGAAGAGGACATAAAAGGAGAGATATCATTGCCTCATCTGATCAAGATAATAAATGGATCTTAGTTGAAAACAGAGAATGCCAGAAGGACTTTTACCTCTGTTGTATTTACTACATAAAAGCATTCAACTGTGTGGATCATAACAAATCATGGGTAGCATTGCAAAGAATGGGAATTCCAGAACACTTAATTGTGCTCATGTGGAACTTCTACATCCATAAACAGGCAGGTGTTCACACAGAACAAGGGGCTCTTGCATTGGTTAAAATCAGGAAAGTTGTGCTTCTGGGTTGTATCTGTTTCCTGTATTTATCCAATCTTTATGTTGAGCAAATAATCTGAGAACCTGGACTAGGAACATGAACACAGCATCAGGATTGCAGCTTTTTTACAGTATTGTTTACTCACTCCTTCAAACCTTTATTGATCTTTTATCACAATATTATATCCATTGTTGAAAATGGTATATTGGCATTTCTACCTATTATTGAAAAACACAGGAGCTCTGGTACCGTAGTGCCTAAGGCACTTGAATGCTAGCCAGAAGTCTGGGGTTTCAAATCCACCAGCCACTCCTCAGAAGGAAGGTTGGGCAATCTACTTCTGTAGTGATACTGCCTCAGAAACTCAAGGAGGGGTCACTATGAGCCAGGTCCAACTAGATGGCAAATAACAATAACAACATTGAAAAACATTGCATCTTTCCTATCATTTTTGTCAATGTTTACTTCACGTATTTCAAGGCTATATATATAGGTTCATATATGCTTATTTTTGTTATAACTTCTTGAACATTTGACCATTTTATCACATTCAAAAGTGGTTAAATGCTTGAATACCAGCTGAAAGTATAGTACTCCAAATACTTCCAAAGGCCCCTCCAAAGACAGACCTAACAATCTGCTTCCAAAAAGTGACATTCTTGAAACCCTATAAAAAAGTTCTGCATAAACGGAATTGTCATATGTCACATTTAATTTGATGGTAGCTAACTACAACAATACCATCACATAAGTCTTTTTTTTTTCTCTTTTAATAATTTTTTTACTGAAAGTTATCTGATATCAGTGAAGCCATGTCCATTTTCTTTTGATTGTTCTTTGCCTGGAATATTTTTTTATATATACTTTCACTTTCAATGTATCCATTTATTTGGAAGTAAACTAGTCTTTAATACACAGTGAATACTTGGAACATTTTTCTCTAATACATTTGTCAATCTCTTTTTATTGAACATTTTAATCCACTGGAAATTAACTTATCTAATAAGAAATTTACATAGTAAGGTAGTTATTAATAAGATAATTTAATAAGATATTATTTATTTAATAGTAATCTTATTTAAAAAGAATTTACTTCAGTCAATTGTTTACATGCTTTCTGTATATGTTTTACCGTTCCTTATCCCTAATAATTTCAATGCTGCTTATTTTGTGTGTTTACAAGATTACTTTTTTCTAGTGAACAAATTTAATCCCTTGTATATTTTGTGTTTATATTTTGTTGTTGTTGTTGTTGTTGTTATGTGCCATCGAATCAGACCTGACTCATAGCGACCTCCTTGGGTTTCTGAGGCAGTGTCACTACGGAAGTAGATTGCCCAACCTTCCTTCCGAGGAGTGGCTGGTGGGTTTGAACCACCAGTCTTCTGAACACCAGTCAGATATCTTAGGCACTACGCTGCCAGAGCTCCCAAAATTTTAGGTATAATCTTTGTGGTTACCATGGTAACTACACATGGTTACCCTAGTAACTACATGTAAATAACTACAAATTCTAACAGTGTTATTGTTGTTGCTGCTATGTGCTGTTGAGTAATCTCTGACTCATAGTGATCTTATGTACAACAGAACGAAACACTGCCTGGTGTTCTTGTTTGTCTAGTTTTATTTAATATCCAATTATCATCAGTAGGATAGTAAAAATCTGATTCAATGCACCTATAATTCACCCATTTATGATGTTTTATGGATTATAGGCCTAATATAATTACATGTTCTCATATTATGAACCCAATATACCATTCATCTGTCAGTTTGTCATATTGCGGTGCCATTTGTGTTGCTGTCATGCTAGATGCTTTTCTGAGGAGTCATCCATGGTGAGCAGGTCTGAGGAGTCATCCATGGTGAGCAGGTTTAGTAGAGCTTCTAGATTAGGACTAGGAGGAAGGACCTGATGATCTCTGCTCCTGAAAGATGTGAATACATTATGGATGGCTTTGGAATGATTTGATGCTTTTGAATTGTGGTGTTGACAAAGAGTATTGAATATGCCACAAACTGCCAGAAGAACAACTAAATCTATTTTGAAAGAAGTAGAGCCAGAATGTGCCTTAGAAGCAAAGGTGGAGATACTGTGTCACATATACTTTTGATGTGTTGTTGGGAGGTAGCAGTCCCCGGAGAAAGACATCATGCTTGGGTAAATTAGGGGGTCAGCAAAAAGAAGAAGACCTTCCATTAGATGAATTGACATAAGGATTTAATAATGGGCTCAGATACAGCAATGATTGTTGAGGATAGTGCAGTGTTTGACTCTTTGGACATAGGATAGCTGTGGGTCATATTTTCCCCTATTTGCTGGCCCTCTTCTTAAATCATGTAGGACATTAAATATGAAAATATAAACCAAAGATACAGTGAAACTGGATTTTATATTTTCCCATGTAATTTCCTTTATGGTAAATCTCTATTTCTCAAATGACTTTGAATTACTTTCTAGTGTTTTTCTTCTCCACCTGAATGCCTTCCTTTAATGCTACCTGTAGTGAAGGCCTACTGCCAACAAACCATTTCATTTTATTTTCTTTCAATCTTGAAATTGTGATGGTTTCCCAATGCGTCAGTAACAATATACACCAAAATGAATGGTTTTAAAGAACAGAAATTTGTTGTCTCACAGATTTGAAGACTATAATTCTAAATCAGGATTCTAATTATGTTGACTCCTGCTGAAGATTCTGAGAGAGAAACTGTTCCATTCCCCTCTACTTTCTAGTGACCTCTGGCTATGCTTGACTTACAGCTGTGGTGTCCCGTTGTGTCTTTCTCTCTCTCTATCTCTATGTAATGTTCCTCCTCTTTTACAAGGACACTCATCATATAGAATGGAAACTATTCTACTCCAGGATGACTTACTGTTAATCTAACTGATAATATTTTCAAAGATCCACTTACAAACAAGGTCAAACTCACAGGTACCAAAAAAGAAAAAAAAAAAACACTGCCATGAAGTTAATCCCAACTGTGAGGACACAGTTGAACTCTCCAATAGGGTTTCTAGGGCTGTAAGTTTTAGCTAAAGCAAACTCCTTCATCTTTCTTCCATTGAGAAGCTGGTAAATTCAAACCAGAGACCTTTTGGTAAGCAGCCAAAGGCTTTACCTATACACTACCAGAGCTACTAATCCACAGGTTGTTGTTAGGTGCCCTGAGTTGGCTCCAACTTATATTAACCCCATATACAACAGAGAGAAACAGTGCCCAGGCCTGTGCCATCCTCCCAATCTTTGCTATGCTTGAGCCCATTGTTGCAATCTGGGTCAATTCATCTCAATGAGAGTCTTCCGATTTTCACTGAAGTTCTATTTTACCAACCATGATATCCTGCTCCAGGGATTGGTCCCCTCAGACAACATGACTAAAGTAAGTGAGACAAAGTCTGGCCATTCTCACTTCTAAGGAGCATTACAGCTGTACTACTTCAATATTTTTTGCCAACACCACAATTATTGTCCTATTCTAAAGTGGTTTTTTTTTTTTTTTTTTTAATAGTTTAATTGTTGAAAGCTGTAGTTGTCCTTTGGTTTACTGACTTATACAAATTACTTTTTGCAAAGATTGTATTTCTTGACATGCATGATCACTGAATTCTCTATATTTGACTTGTGTTAAGTTAGTGCTTTGACTAGCAGAGATTTATTTCAAGCAAACACAAAAACAAGCCAAATTAGGCAAAAACAAAAACATACAAACAAAATATCCAAAGAAATAATATTCTTCCAGCATATGTAGTACTTGTACACTCATTCAACATCTACCAAGGCTTACAACTAGCATAGAAATCAGCCTAAAATTAAAGTATAGCCTTTTCTCAGGTCTTTTCTGTACATGGGTTTTGAACTGGATATGAAAGGCTTTGTAAATTTTCCTCTATACAATAATTATTTTGAATACCCCAATTTCAAAACAAAATTACTCTCTCCCTGGATTTTCTTAATGTACATTCTCCACTTTATTTTTTTTCCCCCCACTGTGGCTCTAGACTGATCATTTGCCTTCTGTGTTTCTGAGCATTATGCACCATTTTTTTTTTTTTTTTGTTCTGAACTTTTAGGATATGTGAAACAAATACAAACACTTTGCTCCAGTCATTCTGATAAACCCAGATAGTTGCTCTTGTTAAGTGCTGTCAAGTAAGTTCAGACTCAGTGACCCTACTTACAACAGAAGAAACACTGTCCAGTCCTGGGCCATCCTCACAATCTTTGTCGTGCTTGAACCCATCGTTGCAGCCACTGTGTCAATCCATCTCTTTGAGAGTCTTCTCTTTTTTGCTGACCCTCAACTTTACAGAGTCTGATATCTGCCTTAAGCTGGGTTCTCTAGAGAAACAAAATCAGTAAAGTTTATACAATATTCGACTCATAGCAACTGCTCCTTGGGTTTCTGAAGCAGTATCACTATGGAAGTAGGTTGCCCAACCCTCTTTCTGATGAGCATGATTAGCAAATTTCTTCCTTTTGAGGAGTGGTTGGTGGGTTTGAACCACTAGCAGCCTTCTGGTTAGCAGTCAAATGCCTTAGACACTATGCCACCAGAGCTCCTATATAGAAAGAGAGAATTTTTTCTTGGGGAAATGACTCCCATAGTTGTAGAAGCTTGTAAGTCCCAATTTTGGGGGTCGAACATCAAGCTAGAGGCTTTTCCTGACTCCCATAGTTGCAGGGGCTGATGAACACAAGATTGGTAGGCTGTATGCCAGGCTTCTGACTTCATCAGGTGATGAAATCAGATTGGCAGGTAAGATGGAGGATTGGTGATGCACAAGCTGTGAAGGCAGCAATTCCAACATCTGAAGGCAATATGGCAGGACCTAGATCCAACTGAAAGCCCTAGAATTTTCTCAAGACATCCATATATATATTGGAAGCAGGTCACATCCCTGAGGAAAGTCTCTCAACTGATTGGCTACTCACTGCATATTCTAACATGGAGTGGTGATACATCAGATCTCATCACAAGAATGACCACACCACACCTGCTTAAACCACTCAGAATCATGGTTCAACAAAATTGAAACACAAACTTAACTATCACAATATCCTTCTCTGAGGACTGGTCCATTCTGACAACGTGGCCAAAGTAGGTGAGAAGATGTCTAACCACTCTTGTGTCAACAGAGTATGCCTGAAGCACTTCTTCCAGGACAGATTTTTTGATTTGGTCCACAATGGTATTTTCAGTATTCTTCGACAAAGCCATTATTCATAGTTCAGCTTTCATAAACAGATGAAACAATAGAAAATACTATGACTTGTATTAGTCACATGTTAATATTTAAAGTGATATCTTTGCTTAACATTTTAAAGAAATCTTTTGCAGCAAATTTGCACAGTGCAATACAACTTATGATTTGATGACTGCTGTTACCATGGGTGTTGATCATGGATCCATGTAAAATAAAACTCTTGACTTCAATCTGTTCTCTTTTTATCATGATGTTGCTTATTGATCCAGTTGTGAAGATTCTTGTTTTCTTTGAATTGAAGTGCAATAAATATTGAAAAATATAATCTTTGATCTTCATCAGTAAACACAAAATGCACCCACTGCCATGAAGTCGGATCTGACTCACAGAGACCCCTACTTGGGTGTCTGAGGCAGTATCACTACAGAAGCAGATTGATCTAACTTCCTTCCAAGAAGTGGCTGGTGGGTTTGAACCACCAGCCTTCTGATTAGCAGTCAAATGCCTTAGGCACTATGCCACCAGGGCTCCTATCTTCATCAGAAAGTGCTTCAAATCCTCTTCATTTTCAGCAAACAAAGTTGTTTCATCTGCATATCACAAGTTGTTAAGGATTTTCATGAAACCCTTACTCTGTGTTCTTCATTATATATTGCAGCTTCTCAGATTATTTGCTAATCATACAGTTTATGTATGATATGCAACCCTGACACACACCTTTCCAGATTTGAAAGTATGCAGTATCTCCTTGTTCTGTTAGCCTCTTGGTCTATGTAGAGATTCCTCATTAGCACATTTATTCCCATTTTTTGCAATGTTATCCATAACATGTAATGATTCAGAGAATCAACTGCGTGTGTCTTTGCACAGCCAGTAAAACTCAGATAAACATTTTTCTGGTATTCTTTGCTTTCAGCCAGGAACCTTCTGACATCAACAATGAAATTCTTTGTTTTACATCCTCTTTTGAATCCAGCTTGAATTTTTGGAATTTCCCTATCAAGAGACTGGGAACTGTTTTATTTTTATTTTTATTACATTCAGCACAATTTTACTTGAATATGATATTGTTTGATAATATCCACATTCTGTTGGATCACCATTCTTTGGAATGGGCACAAATATGGATCTCTTTCAGTCAGCTGGCCAGGTAGCTGTCTTCCAAATTTGTTGGCATAGATGAGTAAGGGCTTCCAGTGCTGGGTCCAGTTTTTGACACATCTCAATGGGTATTCAGTCAATTTCTGGAGCCTTGTTTTTCACCATTGCCTTCAGTGCACTAGGACATCTTCCTTTATTACCAGTGGTTCTACCTCCTGAAATTGTTGAAAGTCAACCAATTTTTGTTGGTACAGTGACTCTGTGAATTTCTTCAATTTTCTTTTGATGCTTCCTCTATCATTCAATATTTTGCATGTAGAATCCTTCAATATCATATTTCAAGGTTTGATTTTCTTTTTCTTTTTTGTTTTTAGTTCTTTCAGCTTGAGAAATGTGCATGTGTTCTTTCCTTTTGGTTTTCTAACTCCAGATCTTGGCACGTCACATGATAATACTTTACTTTTTCTTCTCTACCTGCCCTTCAAAATCTTCTATTTGATTCTTTTATTTTGATATACCTTTCATTCACTTTAACTACTCTCCATTTAAGAGCAAGTTTCAGAATCTTTCCTGACATACATTTTCATCTTTTCCTCCTTTGAATGAACTTTTTCTTTCTATATGTATCTTGTCCTTGATGTCATCCCACAACTGGTCTAGTGTTGGGTCATTGGTGTTCAGTGTATTGATTCTGTCTTCATATGATCTATAAATTCAGGTGGGATATAATAAAGGCCATATTTTTGCTCTCATGGCCTTGGTATAATTTTCTTCAGCTTCAACTTGAGCGTTCATAGGAGCAATTGATAATCTGTTTCACAGTCAGCTTCTGGTCTTGTTTTGACTGATAATATTGACTTTCTCCATTGCCTTCTTCCAAAGATTGAGTTGATCTGATTCTTTTGTATTCCTTCTGGCAAGGTCCACTTTTACAGTCTATATTTCTGTTGTCAAATAAAAGTATTTGCAATGACTAAGTCATTGGTCTTGCAAAATTCTATCATGTGTTCTCTGTTATCCTCTCTACTACAGAGATCTTACTTTCCAACTACTGATGATCTTTGTTTCCAACTTTCATATTCTGATCACGAGTAATGATCAGTATATCTTGATTGCATGGTTTACTGCAATTTTAGGTCAATTTCAGACTGCAGAAGTTTGTAAAACTCTTCATTTTCTTCATTTTTGGTTCTAGTAGTTAGTGCATAAATTTGAATAATAGTTGTATTAACTGGACTTCCTTGTAAGCATATGTTTATTATCCTATAACTGGAAGCATTGTACTTCAGGATAGGTCTTGAAACATTCTTTTTGACAATGAACTCAACCCACGTCCTCTTCAAAATGTGTAATACTTGACATAGTATACCATATGATTGTCTGATTCAAAAAGTCTAGAGCCAATTTATTTCAGCTCATCATTGCCTATGATATTGATATTTTTTGACAACTCACAATTTTCAGAGGCTCATACCTTTTATATTCCATATTCTGATTTTAATTGAATTTTTGATACTGTTTCTTCCCAATTTGACTTATGATCCATTAGCAGAGAAGTTCCTGAAAGATGTACTCCATGCACATCATTAAACTTGACTCTTCTTTGAGGCAGCAGCTCTTGCCTAGCTGTATTTGGAGTGTCTTGCAAACTAAGAAGCTCATATTCCAGCTCTATATCAGACAATGTTTTACTGTTACTCATAAGATTTTAAGTGGCAAGTTTCTTGAGAAGTGGATGGCCCCGTGCTTCTTCCCAGTCTGTCTTGTTCTGGAAGCTCTGCTCAAAATTGTCCAACTTGAGTGACCTCAGTGGTATCTGACATAGCATTTGCATAGTCTCTAGCAACACGCAAGCTACCACAGTACAACGAAATGACAAACAAGTGGTTGCCCAGATAAGTTAAAACAGAAACAATTAATAATTTGTGAATAAAACCTGTCCTGCTACTCCATCCGTTGAGATCAGGATTGCATACTTCAAACATTCCCTGCTGCCTTTAAGGCTGTCACAGAGTTAGAACTGGGGGTGGGTTATGGGAAAGGAAAGGAAAAGAAAAGAAAAGAAAGGAAAGGAAAGGAAAAAAAAAAGAAAGAAAGAAAGACAAAACGTCCTACTATTTTTGCATTACCTTTTTATCAATTCAGTATTCACTTTGTTACTATATCTTTAACTGTTTCTTTGAATGTTCTCTGGTTTCTGATACAGTTGATTTGGAAAATTTCTGCTTTTTTAGTCAATGCTTCTGTAGAGGAGTAAGAGCTTGAAGCAGCCTATTTTGCCTTCTTTCTTCATTAATCCTCTTTAGAAGCTGTTGTGTTAGTCACATAATATTTCTGGGGCAATTTATATCTTCTTTTGGATTTAAGTTATCACCTAGAGTCATTTCCTTTCCCCCTAAAGGATTTATTTTAGTATTAATTCTCAAGCAGATATACTAGTAATACATTCTCTTGGTTTCTTTATATGTCACTATTTTTATTCTGCTGTCTTTCATGGAAAATAAAGGATGTCTCAGGGGAAGAACCAGAAAGCCAGAGGATGGAGTTTACAATCATAAAGAAAATAGTCCTGGAATTTAAATCCTAAGCAAGGACCTTCCAAACTGTGTCAGGCGAGATTTCAAAGTCATGCTTCTTATTTACTTCTTTTTATAGAAAGTTCCCCATGTCATTTATCCCTTGTCTGTGACACCCATGTATGTTGGATGCCTCAGGGTTAGAAAATGTGCACATTTGCCTCTTTAGTTCACAGGTCTTAAGATCAATAGGAACTACAATCAAGGAGCCGGACTTAAGGGACTGCATGTGAGGAGTTCTGTTAATACACATCATTGAATTAAATGGCAAGATTCTGCTTCTAGATGATACTAGGTCTTAAATATGTCATAGTTTTCTCTTTTAAATTATTTGTTTTGGAATACAGATAGTTTTCGTATCTTGAAGACATTTGAGCAGCTTATGGAACTGAGATTTCCTTCCAGGAATCATGTGGGTGAGCTATCTCAGAAGAGCATTTTTAAATCCAGCCATATGTCAGATAACTGCCACCCCTGTCAATTTCTTAACTACAACAGCATAAAAGACATAAAACAGAATAACCACACTCAGATTTTTGATTAAGCCACACTCAGATTTTTGACTCACAGAAATTATGACATAAAAAATCATGACCTAAATAAAATAAACAAGTTTTTGGGGTAATTTGGTTACTTATCAATACATAATTAATACACTGATTCAGGCATGAGCTCTGTAGTTGTTCTCAACACCAGTACAATAGCAATTAATAGGCTGCTCTACCCAATACTCTGGAAATGGCTATTATCCAAAATATGATTTATTTCATTTAATTTGATTTTTTTAAAAGTAATCCATGTTTCCTGTTGAAGCATTTCATAATTATTACTGATGGACTCAATTATTGATGCAAAAAATACTGATAGATTCATAAAAACTTCAAATCAAATACTAAACTGTATATCACTCATAAGTAAATGGCCCAAGAATTAAACTTTCATTAGTGGTTTTAACTATACATAAAATTCAGGAGGGCATACAGTTCACAGTAGGGTACAAAGAAATAATGACTTAATTTTTGCATCACAATTTCTCTGACATTAAGAAGAAAATGGATCTAGGTGTTTGGGAATGTTTTATCTCAATTTACTCTAACATCAATATGCTTCTTATGTTTTTTCTGCTCTAAATAGCATATCAAAATCAGATGTGTAACAAAACTTTGAGTATATCCAGGTTCTTCATCTGTTATCTTAACAAAACAATAAAAATCAATTATAATATTCTGAAACATTTTTATTTATCAAGTTTTTTTTTAATTATCCTTACTAAATTAAATCCATTAGATAATGTATACTTTTTTTTTTTTTTTACATAGCTCCAAAATCTGACCTAATATTAATGCACTATTTGAATAAAAAGAACTCTGGTGGCATGGTGCCTAAAGCATTTGACTGCACCAGAAGGCTATTAGTTCAAACCCACTAGCCACTCCTGGGAAGGAAGATTGGGCAATCTACTTCTGTAGTGATACTACCTCGGAAAACCAAAGAGGGGTTGCTGTGAGTTAGATCTGACTTTATGACAATGAGTCATTGTTTTTGGTTTATTTGAATAAAATCTGTATTATAAAAATACAGAAAAATACTTGAAAATACTTGAAAAAGTTATTTTTAAAGTCCAATTATTCAACTATTGATGTACATAGGATAGCTTGTTTCAAAGATACATATGTAATCTAAAGGTTAAGACCTCACTGGAACAGATATTTTCCATATAGATTTATGGAAGGTGAACAGGTGAGTAGCAACTGAAAAGCCAACGATTTTTTTTTTTTTACAGTCACTGAAAATAAATTCAACCAAGGACAGTGACTAGTCAACCATGAAATTGTGCACTTAAGTGGACTTCACACTGACAACAGAAATGTTGAAGGAAATTTATATATACTTGCTAGGATCTTATCTGCTCAGTATGATTCTCCACAATCTTTTCTATGATCTATTTTTAGTGAAACCAGCAGTGAACCCATTTACTGTTTCAATGTCTATTCTCAAGACTTACATCAATCAGAGTTAGTTCATGTTTAAGAAAGCAATAAACTATCATTTCCACTTCAAATTTTCTTAGGAATATTTGCTACTTTTAACAGATAAAGGGTAATCAAATCTTGAGAATTAGTATATAGAATAAGGATCACATAGTAAGTATATATGTCTGTATATCTAAAATATTAGAGTATATACACACAGTATATATAATACTCAAACTCACCAGCCACTCCTCAGAAGGAAGATGGGCCAATCTAGGTCCATAGTAATACTGCCTCGGAAACCCAAGGAGGGGTCGCTATGAGTCAGGTCCAACTCAACGACACATAACAACAACACAACAATCACCATGGAAGTAGATTGTCCAACCTTCCTTCCAGGGAGTGACTGGTGGGTTTGAACCACCAGCCTTCTGGTTAGCAGTCAAGTATCTTAGGCACTATGCTATCAGAGCTCCCAGACAACATATAGCACTGGGCAAATTGGCTGCAAAGGATCTCTTTCAAGTGCTGAAGAGCAAAGATGTGCCCTTGAGGACTATTGTGCACCTGACACAAGCCATGGTACTTTCAATTGTCTCATATACATATGAAAGCTGGACAATGAATGAGGAAGACTGAAGTAGAGTTGATGCTTTTGAGTTGTGGTGCTGGAGAAGAATGCTGAAAGTACAATGAACTTCTAACAAATCTGCCCTGGAGGAAGTACAGCTGGAATGCTCCTTGGAAATGAAAATGGCCAGACCTCATCTCACCTACGTTGGTCATGTTGTCAGAATGGATCATTCCCTGGAGAAGGATGTTAAGCTTGGTAAGGTGGAGAGTTGATGAAAGAGAGGAAAGCCCTTGATGAGATGGATTGACAGAGCAGTTACAGCAACGAACTCAAGTATAACAGGGATTGCAGAGCTGGTGCAGAACCTGGTAGTGTTTCACTCTGTTATATATAGGGTCTCTATGAGTTTGAGATGACTGGATGATACCTAACAACAACAACATCGCTGTGATTTTGTCTCTCTAGAACCAGTCCAGGTACCAAAAGTGTTAGACCGGGTTCTCTAGAGAAGCAAAATCAGTAAAACTTATATATATATATATATGAGAGAAATTTATCTTAAGAAAATGGCTCACACACATATAGAAGCTGGCAAGTCCAAAGTTCCTGAATCGAACATCAAGCTGGAGTGTTTTCCCAGCTCACACAGTTGCAGGGGCTAATGAGTTCAAGCTTGGCTAGCAGTATACTAGCTGTTGACTCTGATGGATGACAAATCCAAGATCACCAGGCTGAATGGTGAATCATCTCATGGACAGTTGTAGGCAGCAAAATAGGATCCATATCCACCCAAGACTCTGTCTTTTTCCCAGGATGTATATCAGAAGCAGGCCACACCCATAGGGAATCTCCCTTTCAATGGATTGGCTGCTCAAAACATATACACCCAATATCATCATGGGAATAATCATAGCAAAACTGCTTAATCCGCTCAAAATCATGGTCTAGCCAAGTTGACACAAAACCCCAGCTATCACATACTACTATTACGCAAATATATGCACAAGCCACTCAAACCAAAGATGAACAATCGGGGATTTTTACCAGCTTCTGTGGTTTGAATTTCAATAAAGAGGCTATAAAGATGTATTGATAATTGCACTAGTAGTTAAAAAATATGGTCTTGGTGAAAGAGATGACGCCGGAGATCTCACGGTAGAATTTTGCAAGATTAATGACTTACTCATGGCAACTACCACTTTTTAACAACATAAAGAATGATTATACATAGATGGTGGACGGATCTTGGCTGAAGGAAAAGAATACAAGAAAGATACTTACTTTTGTTTCATTAACTATGCAAAAGCATTTTTGACTGTGTGGATCATAATAAATTATCAATAATTCTGAATCAGAATTTCAGAACACTTAATTGTCCTCTGAATGAAACTGGACATAGATTGAGAGGCTGTCATTCAAACAGAACAAGCGAATAATGCGTGTTTTAAAATCAGGAAAATTGGATTCTTTCATCATACTTAGTCAACCTGCATGTCGACAAATAATCCAAGAAATAGGACTATGTGAAGAAGAATACAGCATTAGAATTTGAGGAAGGCTCCTTAACAACCTGTGATATGCAGACAACACAACCTTGCTTGGAGAAAGTGAATATGAGTTGAAGTACTTACTGCTGAATGTTAAAGACTACAGTCTGCAGTATGAGTTAAACTTCAACATAAAGAAAAAAAAAAATCCTCACTACTGGACCAGTAAGCAGCATCAGGATAAATGGTGAAAAGGTTGAAATGGTAAAAGATTTCATATTACTTGGACCCACAGTCAATACCCCAATACCCATGGAAGCAGTAGTCAAGAAATAAGAGGTCATATTGCACTGGTTAAGTCTTTTGCAAAACACCTCTTTAAAGTGCTGAAGGGCAAAGAAGTCACTGTGAAGGCTAAGGTGGACCCAACACAAGTCATGGTATTTTCAATTGCTTCATATGCACATGAAAGCTTGTCAATGAATAAGAAAGATCTAAGAAGAGTTGATGCTTTTGAGTTGTGGTGCTGGTGAAGAATTTTGAAATTACCATGAACTATGAGAAAAATGAATAAATCTGTTCTGGAAGAAGTGCAGCCAGAATGCTCCTTGGAAGCAAGAATAGCCAGACTTCATCTCACCTAATTTGGTCATGTTGTCAGAAGGGACCATTCCCTAGAGAAAGATATCATGTTTGGTAAAGTGGAGGCTCAGTGATAAAAGGAAAGCTGCTCAACGAGATAGATTGACACAGTGGCTAAAATGATGGGCTCAAGTATAGCAAAGATTGTGAGAATGTCACAAGACTGGGCAATGTTTATCCTGTTTCACTAGGGTTGCTATGACTTTGAGCTGACTTGACGATATCTAACAACAACAACATACATGTGGACCTCACCAACTGGAATACACAGGATTCAAGTTGACTACATCAGTAAGGGGTGGGGGAGCATGGAGAAGCTCAATATCATCAATTAGAACAAGTTAAGAAGCTGCCTGTGGAGCACACCACCAATTGCCCCTATGAAAGTTCAACTTGAAGGTGAAGAAATTAAAACCATTCCATGAGAGGTAATATGTGACTTTGACTGTGTTCCACCTGAATTTAGAGAGCATCTAAAGAATAGACTTGATTCACTGAACACCAGTGACCAAAGATCAGAAGAGTTGTAGGATGCAATGAAGAACATCATACATGAAGAAAGAAAACGGTCATTAAAAAGACAGGAAAATAAGAAAAGACCAAAATGGATGGCAAAAGAGACTCAGAAACTTGCTTTGAAGAGGGAGTTGGTAAAGTGAATGGAAGACATAGTGAAATACAGGAGCTAAACAGATATTTCAAAAGGCAGCTCAAGGGGACAAAGTAAAGTACTGAAATGAAATATGCAAAGACCTGGAATTAGAAACCCAGAAGGCAAGAACATGATTGACATTTCTCAGGATTTAAAAAAAAAAAAAAAATTCAAGTCCCAATTTGCAGTATTGAAAGATTCCATGTGCAAAATATTTAACAATGCTTGAAGCATCAAAAGAAGATAGAATATAGAAAATAACTGCAAAAAAAAAAAAATTATGTTCCATCATTTCAAGAGGCCACATACATTCAAAACCAGATGATATCAAATGAAGGAAGAAGTCCAATCTACACTGAAGGTTTTGATGAAAAACAAGCCTTCAGGAATTGATGGAGTAAACACTAGGATGTTTCAAAATATGCAGCACTAGAAGTGCACACGCCTTTATGCCTACAAAATTGAGAGACACTGGTTTGGCCACCTGTCTGGAAAAGATCCGTATTTTTTTGCCCACACCAAAGAAAGGTGATCCAGCAGAATGTTGAAATTATTGAACAATATTTTAATTTCAGATGCAAATAAAATTTTGCTAAAGTTTACTCAAAAAATACTTACAACAGTATATTGACTGGGAACTGCCAGAAATTAAGGTTTTATTCTGAAGAGGGTATGGAAAGTGTGATATCAATTCTGATGTCAGATGGATCTTGGCTGAAAGCAAAGAATACCAAATGCTTATCTGTGTTTTATTTTCTTTCTTTCTTTTTTTTTTTTTTAGTGCATTTTATTGAAATATAATTTATGTACAGTGAAATTCACAAAACTAAAGTGACATGGTCAATTCCTTTTTCTTTTTTTGCTGTGTTCCCTCCCCTCCCCTCCCACACCTGGCAACCAACAAAGAAATTTTCCCTCCATATATGAACCATTCCTTGACCCTGCACAGCCATGAAGCTAAGACTATATTTGTCCTTCTGTGATTGACTAATTTCACTTAGCATAATGTTTTCCAGTTTAAAGACTCATTGTTACTCTTTAACATTGTTTAGTATTCCATTCTTTGCATGTACCATAGTTTATCCATTCATCTGTTGATGGTCATTTAAGTTGTTCCATCATTTTGCTGTTGTGAATAATTTTGTTATGAGTATGTGTGTGCATGTATTTGTTCATATTATGGCTCTTATTTCTATAGGGTATGTACCTAATAGTGAAATTGCTGGATTTTATGGTATTTCTATTTCCAATTTTTTAAGGAAGTCCCATCTGTTTACCACCATGGTTGCACCATTTTACAGTCCCATTAGTGGTGTATAAGGATTCCTGTATCTCCATACTCTCACAATAGGATGTCCTGGATAGAGTGGGAGTAATGTGGAACAAATCTAAAAATCACAAACAAACAAAAGACTAAACTTACTGATGAAACCCTTGAGACTATAGTCTTTAGACAAGCCTCAACCCTGGAACTGAACTTACCCTATGGCTCTACTTTCAGCCAAACAGTAGAAAAGCTTATAAGGTACACAATAATAGTGGGAGCTGCGTACTCCCTAGAACAACGAACTGTATGAGATCAAAGGTTAGCATTTGCCCAAGGATACATCTTCAAAGGCAAGAGTGGATAGCAAAGAAGATAAATGGAAAAGTTAAACACGGGAGGAAGTGGGAAGAGTGCTGTTATATTTTAGAGATTTCAATAAATGTTATTAATAAAAATGTACATGAATTTTTTAATGCACAATCAATTTACTCTGTAAACTTTCATCCACATCACAATTTTTTAAAAAGTTGCTCATTTAATATTTTGCAACTAGGACACACATTTCATTTAATTTCCTTGTTAACCATTTTAATTATCAAAACCAGTTTACATAATTTGTTTTACCAAGGATCGAAGTGATAAATAATTAATTTTTATATGTGAACCATCTTTATTTTTAAATATATGAAAGTGTGAATGTGTGTGTATGCAGTCATATAAAAACACAAAATGTAATGCAATGATAAATTTCAAAAGGTATATGCTCCCATGATAAAGAAAAATAAATCTATACATTTCAACAAATGGTCTCCTAAGCTGCATGCTCATCATTTAATTTCTTTCATTTTGATGACCCTTTTCACATCTTAAGAAATTCTGTTTTAATCTCTGATTATAATACTGTATTTACTGTGTTTCTCACTTGTCTCAGTCAGTGAGTTTTCTTCATCATTGTAAGATTGGCAGAAGCTTGGAAATTTCTGAAAGTAGAAAGAGTTATGTAAGTAGAAGTTGTTGGTGAAAAATCTATATATGTGTGTGTGTATAATATATACATATATATATATAGCCTATATACACATATATATGTATATGTATATATATATATGTAATACTGTCAGCTTTATATATTTTTCTATTTTACCAGATTTTACTTTTACTCTCTGAAATGAAACTTCCATTACTAACTTATCTTTCAAAATATTGTATCTCTTAAAATATTGTATCTGTCATTTACACTTCTTATTTTACAATGAGGCAATTCCATGTTTCTGTCACTATATTAATTCTTCAAATTTGTCTTTACTGACACCTGTTGGGTAAGGTTACATAGCTACAGTACTAATGGGTTATCTCAACCACTGGGAAATATGGCAGTACTCACTGTCAACCCCAATTTCACCAGATGTGGGGAAGGTACAAAGCATCTCATGAGCCCCTTGGGAATTAGGCATACATGTTCAGGGGGATAGTTACAGTCTCTTGCTAGGGATCAACCCTGTCTCTGGCACCCACAGCTGCATCTCAGGTCCTGAAACTCCAGCTTCTGGCAAAAAGAAAAGCAATTTCAGGTAATGTGGGGAAGAATTGTACAGTGGCATCAGCATCCTCCCCCTCCCCATCTTCCCAAGATTCCCCAGAGAGACATAGGAATCTGTCCAGTGGTGATCCTCTCTATATCCCCCTCATGTTGCATGGAAGCACACATTAATGAAGGTGTGTAAGTCAGCCTATCAAGGCTTTAGCTCCCCCCATTTTAGATAACAAATGTTGCAATTGTCCATTCCAATCCTCTATCAAACTATTACTCTGAGGATGGTATGAAACATAGTGTGTCCATGTAATTGGATATTTCTTGGCCCATTGTTGCAACCTATGGACTATAAATCATGTCCTTGATCTGAGAAAACATAATTTAGTGGTCCAAATTGTTACAGTATCTTTTGTTCCAATCTTTTAATGGTGTTTTAACATTTGCATATTTGTGACAGGATATGCAAAGAGTAGTATAGAGTAAGCATCTATTCCTATGAGGACCCATTTGTAGCTACCTGGTGCTACTGACATCATTGGTCCTATATAATTGACTTGTCTGTCATTTGCAGGGCCTTCCTCTTGAGGAATCTGTCTCATAGTCATCTGTAACCTCTATCTTTCTTTCTGACAGAGAAGTCCTTGGTGTTTTGTGCCTCAGAGGGGACAAGAGGGATGTGTCTGTCTTCAGCCCCTCTCTGAATAACTACAACACTCCAATGTTCACTCATTTCATGGAACCAATTGCCCACATCAAGGGACCTTAGCAATATGTCCATTTGCTGATTCCTATTGCCTTTTGATCCAGGAAGGAGATTCTTCTGACAGGCATCAACATGATAGTCTCTAATGTTCCTTCTAAATTCCCAAGTGTTTTCCATAGGTCTACATCACGCATGGGTGTCCCCTTAATAGTCTGATTTTCCATTGACAACTTACATGACCATATAACCAAGTAATTGGCCACTGCCCATGAATTAGTAAAAATCCAAACATAAGGCTCTTACCATTGCCCAATTTTTCCATGGCAACTAGAGAAACAGCCTGCAGTTCAGCCTATTGAGCTGACTTGTTCTCAGCTTCAATCAGGGCCTTTCCATCTTCTGGTCTTAATGCAGCAACTTTCCACACCCAATATTGTCCATGTACTCTGAGACTGCCATCTTTAAAACAACCAGCCTTCCACTGATCAGCAGAAAGTTGTTCATGGGGCACTGTCCATGTGTCAATGGGCTCAGGTGGTTGCAATGCAGGACCTATTATAGGAAGGGAGGCTACCAGCTCATGGATATGGTGGGTGCCTCCCTGAATTCCTATAGTAGCTTGTTCTCATGTAAATAATTTCCATTTTATTGTGGAATTATTTTGGGCACCACTTTCCTTATTAGAGTGTTTCACTGACATCACACAAGAATTTATGGTTATTTCAAGTTTCAATATGATGTGTGCCTTTCTGTTGTTGAGACAGTCTCAGTCAATGCCCAATAGCAAGAGCGTAATTGCCTTTCAAATGGTGTATATCATGCTGCAACCACTTGAAACTTTCTAGTCCAGAATCCAAGTGGTCACCATAGGGTAGCATTCTCAAGTTTTTGCCATAAGCTCCAGAGTGCATAAGCACAGGTAGTAGATACCTCCAAAATCATGTTGGAATGTGGAGCATAGGAGATTAAAGGCAAGGAAAGTTAGACTGCTTTCTGTAATTCAGACATAGCCTACTGTTTCTCAGTCCCCCATTTGAACATAGTTTTCTTCCAAGTGGTTATATGGATGGGAGCCAGCAATATTTGCAGATGTGTAGTATGTGTTCCCAAAATCCAAATAGACCAGTGAAACATTTGGCCTTGTGTTTAGTCTTGAGGGTAGGTAGTGAGAGTATCTTATTCTTGGTTGCCTGTCACAGGGAATTCCTGCCTAAATTATTAAAACTTCCTATTGCAGTAAGTCTGGGCCATTGCAGAGAAGCTTTCCATTTTGAAACCAACTCTTCAAATAATTTATTTTAGAATGATCAGCACAAGACTGTTTCCTATGAAACAAAGGTTAAAGATGTCCCAAATGTCCCACCTTTCCAGACTGTTGTATCACCCCATTATCTCTAACATCAACTACTCCTCTTCCCATTGATACTCTTCCTCCTATCATAAACAACCAACCACAACAACAACAACAACAACAACAACAAAAAAAAAACACCACACTACTATTGAGTAAGATCTCACTGAAAGCAGCAACCCCTCCTTGGGTTTCAAAGGCAGTATCATGTCAAAAGTAGATTGCCTAATCATCCTTCTGAGGAGTGGCTGGTGAGTTTGAACCACCAGCCTTCTGGTTAGCAGTTAAATGCCTTAGGGACTTTGCTACCAGAGCCCCTCCTCCTGTCATGTTCTTGTTGTTGTTATGTGCCGTCGAGTTGGATCCAACTCATAGCCACCCCTCCTTGGGTTTCCAAGGCAGTATCAGTACAGAAGTAGATTGCCCCATCTTCCTTCCGAGGAGTGGCTGGTGGGTTTGAACCACCAGCCTTCTGGTTAATAGTCAAGTGCCTTAGCCACTATGCTACCAGAGCTCCCTGTCATAGGATTCCTTATTTTGTTATAGCATCTCATAGGATTCTCAGACTGCCAAAGAAATGGTTCATACAATAGTAGAGGATAGGAGGCTGGCAAGTCCCAACTCTGTGGGTCAGGGGTAGGTCTGGAAGCTTCTCCTTACTTATGTGGTTGCAGAGGCTGGTGAATCCAAATTGATTTTTTTTATCAAGTCCAGGGATGATATATTGATGCCCCAAATGCTCAAATGCAGGACATACAAAATATACAAATGGAGGATCTGCAGCAATACAAATTGAATTTGGCCCAAACATTCAAGGAAACTAAGAGTGCTGACTTGAGTCACACTCTCCAGCAAAGTGGTACTCAAGATACATTGCACCCTAAACAGGTATAACTCATTGACATCAAATTGGATCCAACTCACAGCAACCCCTCCTTGGTTTTCCAAGGAGGTGTCATTATGGAAGTAGATCACCCAACCTTCCTTCCAAGGAGTGGCTGGTGGGTTTAAACCTCTAGGCTTCTAGTTAGCAGCTAAATGCCTTAGGCACTATGCCACCAGAGTTCTCTAAACAAGTATAGATTCTGGGATTTTCAATATATCAAAAAAATATATAGGATTATGCTAGAAGGACCATAATGAGCAATTCACTTCACTGCAGTAATATTTTGAAAAATTATAGTGCAATATCACAACCAGACTTCTTTAAAATATTAAGAAGCAAAGATATCTCCTTAAAGACTAAGAATGCACCTAACCCAAGCCATGGTATTTTCAATCTCCTAATTTGAACGTGAGAGCTGGACAATGAATAAGGAATATTGAAAAAGAGTTGATGCTTTTGAGTTGTGGTGTTGGAGAAGAATGGTGAAACTACCATAGACTGCTAAAGAATTAGCAAAACTGTCCTGGAAAAGTGCAACTGGAATGCTTCTGGGAAGCGAGAATGGCCAGACTTCCTCTCACCCTCTTTGGTCATGTTGTCAGAAAGGACAATTCCCTGGAGAAGGATATCATACTTGGTACAGTGGAGGGTCAGCAAAAAAGGGGAAGACTTTAAACAAGATAGATTGGCCCAGTGGCTACAACGGTGGGCTCAAGTATGGCAAGGTTTGTGAGGATGGCACAGGACTGGAGAGAGTTTCATTCTGTTGCACATAGGATTGCTATAAGTTAGAGTAGACTCAATGGCACCTAACAACATCATCACAACCAGAATGCTTATACTAATACAGCTAAGACAGAGAACATATACATCCCCACAAGGACCCCTCCTATTGCTCTTGTACAGCCATACCCTCTCCCTGCACGGGCTTTTCCTGTTCCTGTACTTGTTTCCTTAATCTTTGACAACCATTGATTTGCTCTCTATTCAAAAATCTTATATAAGTGATATTATACAGTATGTACTCTTGGCATTAGCTTTCTTTCACTTGGTATAAATTCAGGGAATTCTTTCAATTCATTTCATATCTCAATATTTCTTTGTATCATTAAGTAATATCCTGTACTGTGTATATACTAATATTCATGATTTTTTAAATAGTCATTTTATTTTTGTTTTTTTCACTTTCATTGCGGTGAAAACATACAAAACAGAGCATTCTCTAACATAACTACTTCCACATTTATAGATCAGGTACATTATGACATTTTTCATGTTGTGCTATTATTATTGCTATCCTTTCCAAAATATTCTACCACCATTAACATAAACTCAATGCCCTAAAAATAAAAGCTTTACCTTTCTCCCTCCCTCCTACACCTGTTAACCACTTATAACCTTTGGCATCTATCTATCTGTCTGTCTGTCTATCTATCTATCTATCTATATCTTTTTTTTTTTTTTCCCAAAACTACTTAGGAATACCCCTCCCCTATTCCCCTATTCCTGCTAACCAAGAATGTTCCCTTCCATGTATAAACCTTCTCTTTACTTCTTACAATATTGGACTTAACACAATATTTGCCCTTCTGTAATTGACTTATTTCATTCAGCATGAGGTCCTCCAAGATAATCCACATTATGTGGTGTATTGCTGATTCTACCTGATTCTTTCATATTGTATACTATTTTATTATGTTGTACCAGAGTTTGTTTATCCATTCTTCCATTGATGGACACTTAGATTGTTTGCATTTCTTTACTATTCTGAAAATGCTGTAATGAACAAGGGTGTGGATATATCTATTCATGCCTTAGCTCTCACTTCTTTAGGATATATACCTAGTAATGGGATTGCAGAATCAAGTGGTATTTCTATTTCCAAATTTCTAAGGAATTATCATACCAATTTCCCTAGTGATGGTATCATTTTACAGTCCCAACAGCAGTGTATGAGAGTTCTAATATCTCCATATCTTCACTAGCACTTTGCTATTGATGCTGGTATGAGATGGTCTCTCATAGTTATTTTTATTTAGATCTTTCTAATGGCAAATGATTGTGGACATTTCTTGGTTTTTATTGACTGTCTAAATATCTCATTTGGTGAAGTGTCTGTTCATGCCTTCCATACTTTTTTTTTTAAATTAGATTGTTGTCTTTTTGATGTTGAAATGTGAGAGTTTTCTATAAATTTTAGAGATAAGTTCTTTGACAGACATGTTGTTGCCAAATATATTTTTTCCAATCTATAGGTTCTCTTTTCACTCATTTGAAGAAGTCTTTTCATGCACATGAGAATCTAATTTTTAGAAAGTCCTAATCATCTATATTCTTCAGTATCAATTACTCCTCAACATAAAGAAAATGAAAATTCTCACTATTGGACCAATAAACAACATCACAATCATTAGAGAAAAGATTGAACTTGTCAAAGACTTATATTACTTGGTTCTATAATCAACACCAATGGAAGCAGCCATCAAGAAATCAGACACCATATTGCACTGGACAAATTTAACGCAAAAGACCTCTTTAATGTGCTGAGGAACAAAGATGTCTCTTCAATGACTACAGTGGGCCTAATCCAAGTCATGGTACTTTCAATCACATCATATGCATGTGAAAGCTGAATGATGAATAAGGAAGACCAAGGAAGATTGAGGTGTTGGTGAAGAAAACTGAAAGTACTACAGACTGCTAGAAGAACAAACAAATCCACCCTAGAAGAAGAGCAGCCAGAATGCTTTTTGGAAGCAAGAATTGCCAGATGTCATGTCACCACTTTGGTCATATTGTCAGAGGGACCATTCCATGGAGAATGATTATTCTTGGTGAAGGGAAGGGTCATCTAAAAAGGGGAAGATGTTGAATGAGATGAATTGACCCAGTGGCTACAATGAAGGATTGAGGGGCTGGCACAGGACTGGGCAGTTTTTTGTTCTGTTGTACATAGGGTTGCTATAAGTTGGAGTCAACATGATGACACATACCAACAAGAACTACAATTGTCCAGTTTATCTTCTGCTATTTGTGCATCTAGGGTTATGCTTGATAGTCTGTTTATGCCATAAATTGTTGTTGTGGTTTTTAGGTGCCATTGAGTTATCTCTGAGTCACAGTGACCCTATGTACAGCAGAACAAAACACCTCCCAGTCTTGTACCAGCACCATGATCCCTGCTATACCTGAGCCCATCGTTGTAGCCACTGTGTCAATCACTACTGTATGGTGTTGGTGAAAAATGCTGAAAGTAGCATGAACTGGT
>NW_006922153.1:1418219-1421337 GCF_000298275.1 Orycteropus afer afer | reverse complement strand
GATTTCTGGGTTCTCAATTCTGTCCACTGGTCTACATGTCTGTGGTAGTACCAACATCGGGCTGTTTTGACTAGGGTGGCTGTATAGTAGGTTTTGAGATCCGGCAATGTGAGACCTCCTACTTTGTTTTTCTTCTTCAGTAGTGCTTTGCTTATCTGAGGTCTCTTTCCTTTCCATATAAAATCAGTGATTGTTTTTTTTTTCCATGTCTTTGAAGAATGTTGATTGAAACTGGATGGAGATTGCATTGAATGTACAGATTCCTTGGGTATTACTGATATTTTCACAATTTTCCATCTTCCTGTCCATGAGCATGGCATGTTCTTCCATTTATGTAGATCATTTATGTAGTTTATTGAACTAGTGTGTTGTAGTTTTCTTTATATATGTGCTTTGTGTTCCTTGTATGATTTATTCCTAAGTATCTTATCTTTTTTGGTAGCTATTATAAATGATATTGATTTCCTTATTTCTTTTTCAGAGACCTCTTTGCTGGAATAGGGGAATACAACCGATTTTTGTAAGTTGAACTTTTATTTATCACTATGCTAAATCTCTCAATTAGTTCCAGTAGTTTTGTTTTTTGTTTTTGTTTTTTTTTTCTTTTTCCCCACTGAGCCTCTTGGGTTTTCTAGGTGTAGGTAACAGCAGCAAATAGAGCTAGTTTTATTTTTTACCAATATGGATGACTTTAATTTTCCTTTCTTGACTTATTGCCCTAGCTAGGACTTCCAATACAATGTTGAATGGAAGTGGAGATAGAGGACTTCATCCTTGTCTCGTTGTTTTAGTAAGGGGGATGTTTTCAGTGACTCTCCATTGAGAATAAAGTTGACTGCTGGTTTTGCATATGTCCTTTTATTATATTGAGGAATGTCCCTTCCATTCTAATTTTTCTGAGAGTTTCTTTTTTATTTTTAAATCAGGAATGAGTGTTTAATTTTATCAAATACCTTTTCTGAATCTATTTATATGATCATGTGATTCTTTTCCTTTATTTTACTTATGTGATAGATTATTTTAATTGTTTTTCTAATGTTGGTTTTCAATGTTGAACCATCCTTGCTTACTTCGTGTGTTAGGCTGGGTTTTCTAGAGAAATAAAAACCAGTAAAGCCTATATATATATATACAGAGAGAGAGAGAGAGAGAGAGAGAGATTCATCTTAGGAAAATGGCTCACAGACTTATAGAAGCTGGCATGTCCAAAGTTCCTGGATCAAATGTCAAGCTGGAGGCTTTTCCACATCAAGCTGGAGGATTTTCCCAACTCTTGCAATCACAGGGGCTGAGGAGCTCAAGGCTGGCAGGCACTACACCAGCTGTTGATTCCAACAAATGATGAATCCAAGATCTCCAGGCCTAATGGTGGAATGTTTACTCACGGACAGTTGTAGGTAGCACAATAGAATCCCAATCCACAGAAGAATGTCTCTTCATATGTGGAATGTCCTTGCATATACTGGAAGCAGGCCACACCCCTAAGGAAACTCCCTTTCAACAGATTATCTGATCAAAACATAATCATCTGATCCCATCATGGGAATAACCACATCACAACAGCTAAACCACACAGAATTGTGATCTAGCCAAGTTGACACATAGTTCCAACTACCACACTTCGTAAGAATTCCACTTGGTCATGATGTATCATCTTTTTGATATGTTGTTGTAGCCTATTGGCTAGGATTTTTTTGAAGATTTTTTCGTCTATTTTCATGAGGGATATTGGTCTGTGGTTTTCCTTTCTAGTGGTGTCTTTGACTGGTTTTGGTAACAGGCTTCTGCTTGCTTCATGAAATGAATTTGGAAAGATTCCATCCTTTTCTTTGTTCTGGGTCAGTTTGACTAAGATTGGGGTCAGCTCTTCTCTGAATGAGCGGTAGAATTCTGTAGTGAACCCATCTAAGCCAAGACGTATTATTTGTAATAATTTCTTATAAACTGGTCAATTTCTTTTTTTTTTTTTTTTGTTATGGGTCTGTTTAAATTTTATGTTTCAGTCTATGTTAGTTTAAGTAAGGAGTGTGTTTTTAGAAATCTGTCCATTTCTTCTAGTTTTTCAAATTTATTATAGTTTTTCATAACATCCTGATATTATTCTTTTTCTTTTTGTTGGTTCTGTTGTGACAGCATCCATTTCATTTCTTGTTCCTGTTATTTGTTTCTTCTCCTTTTCTTGTATTATGCTTGGCAGTGGTTTGCAAATTTTATTAATCTTTTCAGAGAACCAATTTCTAGTCATGTTGATTTTTTTTCTTGTCTTTTTATTTTGTTTCATTTATTACTGCTTCTATCCTTATTATTTATTTCCCTTTGGTGACTGTAAGCTTCTTTTGCTGTTCTTTTTCTAATTATTGTAAATATGGGGATAAAGTGATGGTTTTAGCTGTTTCTTCTATTTTAATGTTTGCATCTATAACTATATATTCTCTTTGATCACTGCTTTTACTGTATCCCAAATATTTTGGTATGTTGTGTTTTCATTCTCATGTGATTCAAGGAATTTTTTAATTTCCTTTTTTTAATTTTTTTTCTTTTACACAATCATTTTTGAGGAGGGTATTACTCAGTTCCTATACAACTGCTCTTTATCCATTTGCCTTCCTAATGCTTATTTCTAACTGTATCACATTGTAATCTGAGAAGTGCTTAGTAGTATTTCAATGTTTATTACTGTGGAGTCATCTATTTCTTTTTTCAATTCTGTTAAAGTCTGATTTATATATTTAGGACACTTTCATTGTATGCATAGATATTTAATAAGGTTATGTACTCTTGTTCAATTGATCCATTAATCATTACATAATGTCCTTCCTTCTCTATTATGGCAATTTTTGTCTTAAAGTCTATTTTATCAGAAATTAATATTACCACTCCTCCTCTTTCTATCACCATTTGTTTGATAGATCTTTTCCCTACCTTTGATTTTCAGTCCATTTTTGTCTTTGTGCTTAAGGTAGCTCTTTCATAGACAGTGTATTGATGGGTCATGTTTTCTTTCCAGTCTGCAACTTTCCATCTCTTGACTGGTGAACTTAATCCATTTATATTCAGTGTAATTATAGACAAGTATAAATTTGTTGCCGTGATTTTGTTATGTGCTTTTTTTTTTTTT
>NW_006922153.1:1416314-1417749 GCF_000298275.1 Orycteropus afer afer | reverse complement strand
GTGTTATTTACTGTTGTTGATTTTCTAAAGATTTCCTTTAGCATCTCTTGTAAGACTGATCTGGTTTTCACAAATTCCTTTAATTTCTGCTTATCTGGAAGTGTCCTAATTTCAACATCACAATTTTTCTGGTTATATAATTATTGGTTGGAATTATTTTTGTGTGTTTGTTTTTGTTTTTCTTTCAAGATTGCATATATGTCATCCCATTGCCTTCGTGCTTGCACAGTTTCTGCTTAGAAATCACAGCTTAGTCTTATTGGTTGCCATTTGTAGGTAGCTTTATGTTTTTCCTGTACTGCTTTCAGAGTGCTTTCATATCATTTGGTGTGGATGGTTTTGATGATGATATGCCTTGGTGATTTTCTTTTGGGGTCTATCATGTTTGGGGTTCATTGAACTTCTTGAATAGATATATTCTCCTCCTTCATATTAGGGAAATTCTCTTCCAAAAAACAATTGACAGTCTTTTTTCAGGGATTTATTTGTCTCTTCCTGTTCTGGAATTCCAGTTATACATAGATTATTCCTCTTGATGCTATTCCAGGTAATTAACTTTCAGGCTTTCTTCAATGTGTTTTGATCTTTTGTTCGAATGATCCTTTGATAAAATGGTATAGAGGTATTTGCCTTTAGTCTCATTGATTCTGTCTTCCCGTGATTTCATTCTACTTCTCTGCCCCTTCAAAGCATTATCTATTTCTGAAATCTTATTAATATTCTGGATTTATATTTGTTGTTTTTGTGTCATTCTTAATTTTTGTTTATTTTGTCATTTTGTTGTAGTGTTTCTCTAAATTGTTCTAGATTTTTTTTCTGCGTTTTCCTTAGTTTTGTCAGTGTTTACCTTGACCTTGTCAGTGTGGTCCTTTATCTTTCTCTCAATCCTTGGAAGATCTGAATATAATTTTTTTAATTCCTTATTATGGAGTTCCAGTGCTGCTGCTTCTTCAAGGGTATGTTCTGGGTTTGTATCCTGATCGCTTGTTTTTACAACTTTATTTTACTTTTTTGTGTGGACTGTGATAGTCTTTTGTCTGAGACATAGTGGTATTGTTGTATTTGTGTTTAATTTGTGGTTGTATGTTGGTGTGATTCACCCAAGTTTTTTTTTCCCCCCTTTGTTTTATTTTAATATATCTGTGTGAGCAGGGTACTATGCTCCTCTATTTGGTAGTTGTTATCACTTAGGCACTCACCACCAATCTTTTGGTGCATGTGATATAGGATGCGAGTTTGTACAGATCTCTGTTAGTTGTTCTTAAAGAGCAGTTATGTGTGAGTTGAACTGTTATTGACTGCCATATGTCATTGGACAGTTGGTGAAAAAGCTAGTGCTGATCCTCTGTCAGTGTTTGAAGATGCAGGAGGTGTAGAGATGGTGGGTCTTTTGGGAACAGTTGTAGTCTTCCACTCAGACAAAAAAAAAAAAAAA
>NW_006922153.1:1412401-1414094 GCF_000298275.1 Orycteropus afer afer | reverse complement strand
GTCTTTTTCAATCTTCCTTATTCATTCAGTCTTCCTTTTGCATGCTGATGAGAGAAGTGAAAATACTGTTGTTTAGGTCAGGGGCAATTTAGTCTTCATAGTGAGATCTTTGCTGTGTGACACTTTAAAGATGTCTTTAGCTGCAAATTTGCCTCGTGACATATGTCATGATTTCTTGACTGCTGTTTCCATGGACATTGATTGTCAGTCCAAGTAAAATAAAACCCTTAACAGCTTCCATCTTTTTTCTATTTATTATGATGTTGATTATTCTTCTAGCTGTGAGGAAATTTTCTTTTTCTTTTTTTTTAATGTTGAGATGTTATCCATACTGAAATCTGTAATCACTTATCTAAAGCAGTAAGCACTTCAAGTCTTGTTCACATTCATCAGCCACTTTCATCATCTACATATGTTGTTGTTGTTTTGTGTCATCGAGTCGTACCCAACTCATAATAACCCCTCCTTGGGGTCTGAGGTGGTATCACTAAGGAAGTAGATTGTGCAACCTTCCTTCCAAGGAGTGACTGGTGGGTTTGAACAGATAGCCTTCTGGTTAACTGTCAAGTGCCTTATAACAGGTCATTAATGAGTCTTCCTCCATTCATGGGGCTGTAGTCTTCTTCATACAGTCACACTTCTGGGGTTATTTTCTCAGGATATGCATTAAATAAATATATACAAGAAGACTTTTTCTGAAGAAAATTCAAAACCAATTGCAACAGCACATCTATAGGGAACTGTCAAAAATTCAAGATTCAGAAGAGAACGTGGAATGAAGGATATCGTTGTCACTGTATGACAGATCTTGGTTAGAAGAAGAAGATACCAGAAATATGTTTCCCTGTGTTTTATTCATTATCTCAAGATATTCAAACAGTGGGAAACATAACAAATTATGGATAACATTGTCAAGAAATAGAATTCTAGTACTATTAATTGTGTTTATTCAGAACATGTATATAGACCAAAAGATAATAATTCAAACAGAATCAGAGAATACTGGCTGGTTTAAAACCAGGAAATTGTTCATCAGGGCTCATGGGCACATCATTTCAATCTCTGTGGCTGTGGTCACACACTCATCTTTCTTCTGTATCTCTGCCATTTCTTATAAGGGCATCAGTCGTTGTGAATTATCTCCTCCCTACCTCAAGTTCCAGCATGATTTAATGTGAATTTAAGTAATTATTAGTGCAAAGCTATAATTTTCAAAAAATATTAAATTCATATATAACAGAGGTTAGGATTTGAACAAATCTTTTTGGTAGACACAATCCCCATAGCATCACTTCTAAATAAAGGCTAAAAAGAGGTTTATAATCCTTGCACATTTCTAGCAAGTTGTTTCTATTCTTTAAAAAGACAACTCTATACCTACATTAATTACTTTTACACTTATCAAATGATATTGCCACTGATTTGATAGTGAAAACAGTGTTCTTCATGAAGAACTTCTGCCAAAATCCTGTTAACCACTTTGAGAATTTAATAGGTAATGAGCTATTCAATATTATGTTCTCTGTTTCACTTTCACTCTGGAAAATTATTATATCAACTTATATCCTTTGTCAGTGTTTCCATTTCCCTCAATTTTGTATTTTCTTTATTTTTTTTCTCATCAGTGTTGAACTTCACAATTAATATCAGTGGTTAGGAATGCAGATATTCAAAGTATCAAAAGAAACAAAAT
>NW_006922153.1:1409135-1412301 GCF_000298275.1 Orycteropus afer afer | reverse complement strand
GTCTTTTGTGAAGAGAGACAATTCTTAGGTTGTTACTGGGGCACTGTTTGCAAATATTCAAAATGGCTGTGCCCTCAGGAAAGCCATCCATTCCCAGCTTTGTTCATCCACTTCTTTGCTGTTTTGCTTTCTGGTTGTTAGGTACCAGTGCAATCCCTGAACGTTCTTGGTGAGCAGAGTTGATTTTTAGGTTGCAACTAGGACATGCTTAAATATTCAAAATGGCTGTGCCCTTAGGACAGCTAGCAGCCCACAGCCCTATTTGTCTCCTTACTCACTGTTTTCATTCAATTTCTTCCAATTGTTGCAGTAGCTTTTCTGCCTATTCTGCCATGTTGATGAAACTCCCTCATTTTACTTTCTTATCTATTCAAGCCTCAGAAGAAAGATGGGACAATTCACTTCCATAGTGATACTGCTTCAGAAACCCAAGGAGGGGTTGCTATGAGTCAATATTGACTCAACAGCATAGCACAACAACAACAACATCTATTCAAGCTATGACTGTTATAATGTGTCTTTGTTCATATGTTCAATGGCTCTGAAATCTTGAGTTCTAATATAATCTATCCCAGTCCTTTAGTATTCTATCCATTATCCCCTTTTACCAATCCCATTCCACCTGTTCTTTCACAGAAACTTCACTTTTACTTCAAATTCTAGTGCTATAAACCTTTATTTGGTTTTATATTTTTTTTTCATTCTCTTAGGGTCGTGAAATTTTCTATCTAACCAATTATTTCACATTTCACATGACCAATTCCCGATATACTTACTTATCTTGTCCTGTTGAAGCTCTAAAATGTGCTCAGTCAAATAAGTCTCCATGCACACTTGTGCTAGTTTCATAGGGCTTCCATATCAAAGTATCATGAAGTGTGAATATCTTCAAACAAAATAAATTAATTTTGTTATAAAACAAAATAAATTTGTCAGAGTTCTGGTCCTTAGAAGTCCTAATTCAGGGTGTTGGCAGTGTCATTTACTGTCTTTAGTCAGTATGGGAAGATTTTTTTTTGTATTTTACAGCTTCAGTTAGTCACAATTGTTCCTTGACTTTCATATTTTTGTTAGGGGCCATTGAATCATTCCTATGTGCAACAAAACAAAACACAACACTGTTCTCTGCCATCTATGCAGTCATTGTTATGTTTGAACTCACTCTTCCAGGCTTTTTTTTTTTTTTTTTTCTTTTTTTTGCCAAACATCTACTTTACCAAGCATGATGTCCTTCTACATGGACTGGTCCTTCCCACCATGTCCTAACTATATGAGATGAAGTCACAACATCCTTATTTCTAAGTAGCATTTAGGCCACACTTCTTACAAGACTGTATTTTTGTTCTTCTGGGAGTTCATGGTATATTCAATATTCTTCACCAATACCATAATTCAAAATCATCAAGTCTTTTTCAATCTTCCTTATTCATTCAGTCTTCCTTTTGCATGCTGATGAGAGAAGTGAAAATACTGTTGTTTAGGTCAGGGGCAATTTAGTCTATTTTCTTTATTTTTTTTCTCATCAGTGTTGAACTTCACAATTAATATCAGTGGTTAGGAATGCAGATATTCAAAGTATCAAAAGAAACAAAATTCAAAATATCAAAAGAAACAAAATTCAAAATATCAAAAGAATCAAAATTCAAAATATCAAAGAAACAGACTATTACTTGCTGAGTTAGACATGAGTGCAACTTGATTGACTATATTAATAAATGCAATAAACATCTGGGAAGCTTATGTATAGAGGAAGAGTAAAAGGAGAATTTTACAAGGAATCATTTGCAGTATCCAAACAATTACACCAAGTATTCTAAATCCATCTGCAAGATCATCTGACCAAGTTTAGTCTTCTAATTATGACTTGGCTTCACCCAATGGTATGACAGCAGAGGAAAAGTACAATACACATGTTGACAAAAAAAAGATGCATTATCCATATGAGAGTTACATTTTTATCAATAATGAGAATATTAGAATTCCTGATCTATATGCATCAATCTTCTAATTCCATTTAATGTGATATGTTTTTGAAGGGGACATTGCTTTATTGTGTTGACTAACTACTTAAAATTTTATTTCAGAAACTAAGTTCTGTATTTTTGTAATTGTTCTAAAGAATATCATTATGTCAAGATCCATGCTAATGTATTTGTCTAATGTTTGTTTTCCATCTCATCTTCTTAAAATACTTAAGCCACTGTTGTTCCAACAGATGAAGTCATCCCTTGCGTCCTTGAGAAAGCAGCATCAGTCAGAAGCAAACTTCATTAAGTGTGTGTGCTCAAATAAAATAAAATAAAATGTATACTTAACTCTACTTTTGTCTATTGTTTTGAGATACACTAATAGTAATAATAATAATAAGGTAGTTCCTTCACTCTAATGCTGTGACTGTTGTTTTCAGTTCCCCATACAAGATCCTCTCAGTTTCCCTTCACCTTCTAGTGTGGCTATCTTACACTTCCATCATGCTTTGCTTCTAACATGGACATTTGAAATCTTAGACTACTATAAGACTTTCCCTTCTGAGTTTCTGTCTACTCTCCCACAATTGTCGAGTCGATCCCGAGTCATATCAACACCTCCTTGGGTTTCTCAGGTAGTATCACTACAGAAGTAGATTTCCCAAACTTCCTTTTGAGGAGTGGCTGGTGGGTTTGAACCACCAGCCTTCTGGATAGCAGTCAAACACCTTAGGGACTATGCTACCAGAGCTCCTTTGGACAGCTCTTAAACACCTCTAGTGACATGGTTGTTAAAGCATTGGTTGCTAAGCAAGAAGTCAGCATTCAAACAGCTGCAGGAGCAAACTGTTTCTATAAAGATTTATGGCCTTGGAAACCCTATGAGGCAGTTCTACACTGTCCTAAAGGGGTAGCTATGAGTTGGGATCAACTGCACCACAGTGGATTTAGGTTTTTGATTTTGGGTAGCCAGTGGTTTAACACAGGATTGGAAAGCCCAGTAGCATTAGCTGTGGTCAGGAGATATTCTGAGTGGTAATTCTGTTTGAGAGCTTCCTGAAAAGTCAGGATAAGGTTGGAATTTCACCTCAAATCACACACACTTGCTAGGCTTCTTCACCATCTTGCTTCTTTTGTTCCCTTATCTCTTTCTCATGAAGTATTCCCTTAGCAATCACAAGTAAACCTGCAACTCAGGT
>NW_006922153.1:1399524-1403385 GCF_000298275.1 Orycteropus afer afer | reverse complement strand
AACAGATCTGTCCTGGAGGAAGTGCAGCCAGAATGCTCCTTGGAAGCAAGAATGGCCAGACGTCGTCTCACCTATTTTGGTCATGTTGTCAGAAGGGACTATTCCCTGGAGAAGGATGTCATGCTTGGTAGGGTGGAGGGTTGACGAAAGAGGGGGATGCCTTCAACGAGATGAATTGACATGGTGGCTGCAATGATGGGCTCAAGTATAGCAGGGGTTGTGGGGCTGGCGTGGGATCGGGCAGTGTTTCGTTCGGCTGTGCATGGGGTCACTATGAGTCAGAAACGACTCGACGGCACTTAACAACAACAACAACAACTTACATATTGCATGTTTACATCTGTGTTTGGCCTTTTTCTTTTTCTTTCTTTTTTTGCCTCCTGGTGGAAATCTTCCTAATACTCATATAAAGTCTCGAGAACTAGTGGCAGTAAGTGATGACCTTACATAGTATTGGCCCAAAAGTCCATTCTCAGGGACGTAGTCACTATTTGGAACCCATTCAATGGCATCTAAAAATAATCACTATTCAAACAATGAATGTTCCGGTTCAAGTTATGATTTTATGAGCAAAAGTACTTCTAAAAATTTAAGTTTATATTGATATTTATTTAATAGAAAGAGTTCTGATTGTGTAGTGGGTAAGGAATTTGACTAATAACTGAAAGGTCAGTCACAAGTTCAAACTCACCAGCTGCTCTGTGGGAGGAAGATGAGGCAATCTACTTCCATAAAGATTTATAGCTTGGGAAACCCAATGGGGGTCATTGGTTTGATGGCAGTGAAGTTTTTTTTTTTCCTTGATTGTTTAACAAATATTTGTTCATAACATAATTTTCAAGTAAATATAATAAATGTTAAAAATTATATGCAAGTGTCAGAGGAGATTATACGACACTTCATCATATTAATTATTAATAACCCACTGACAGTCTGGAAGGTCACAGAGGAATAATATCTTCTCAGCTTGCAAATCACTAGCACATTTTAGAAAATTGAAACATTTTATACACCTATTCTTCACTTATTGACTATGTCATTACCCAGCATTTCACATTTATGACAATAGTAAAAAAAAATGTTCTCCAATTATTTTGCACGTTAATGATGTATGTGCAATGCTGAGGTGTGAATTGAGAGTAACGCTATCTGTGATGGTTAAGGTTATGTGCTAGTTTGGCTGGAAAATGATGGTTAGTGGTATGGCAGTCAGGTAATTATTGAATTTGATAGTTAACACAATGATGTATTTTGAAAGGTATGTAATGATGTAATCACCCTCTATTTTGTGATCTAATGTGGTCATCCCCCATTTTCATATAATGTCAATTTTGGCATAAGACCTGGTCTTTGGAACACAACCATGTTGATAAATGAGAATTGGGTGTGCATGTTAGAAAATTTAGAAGATATAATGACAAAAAATATATATGATGCATAATAAATATTGGAATATTATATCTTAACATTTTTTAAAGTAGCTCTAATGGCATAGTGCCCAAGGCTTTTGACTGCTAACTAGAAGGTAGGTGGTTCAAACCAACCAGCTCCTCTGTGGAAGGAAGATGAGGTAATCTACTTCCATAAAGATTTACCACCTTGGAAACCCAGTGGGGATCTCTATGAATTGGAAATAACTCAATGGCTATGGGTTTCGTTTTGTTTGGTTAACACTTTTAAAGGTATTGCATAAGATTAGAGGTTAAGAACAAAACTATGCTAAACTGAAACATCTTTTAAGAACACATGAACTGTTTTATTTCATTTCTAATTGCTGAAGGAAAAATCCTGGAAATGGTTCTCAAATTCATGCAATGTTGTTGCTATGTTCCATTGCATAATCTCTGATTCGTAGAAACCTCTCCTTGGGTTTCTGAGGCAGTATCTCTATAGAAGTAGATTGCTCAATCTTCCTTCTGAGGAGTGGCTGTTGGGTTTGAACAACTAACCTTCTGTTTAGCAGTCAAGTGCCTTGGGCACTATGTTACCAGAGCTCTTCCCCAAAAAAATCTGCATAGTTTGTATATCATTAACATTAATTCTGATGCTGGCAAATTTAAGAAATATTATTATGCATGGTATGGCCATTTGATATGTTTTTCTATTTTAGGAGCTCTGGTAGCATAGTGGCTAAGGCACTTGATTGCTAACCAGAAGGCTGGAGTTTCAAATCCACCAGCCACTCCTCAGAAGGAAGATGGGGCAATCTAATTCCATAGTGATACTGCCTCAGAAACCCAAGAAGGGGTTGCTATGAGTCGGGGCCGACTTGATGGCACATAACAACAACAACAAATTTTATTTAGATCCTGAATGAAAATACAACAGTGTTTGTCTATTTTATAATATTAATCTAGGAAAACCTTTAAAAAAATCACCTATACACAATATAATTTACTTAATTTATAATATGATGAAATAACAAATGGCTTTATTTGTATTATTTCAAGTACAGAATACATTTTAATAGGCAACACACAAATTTGGGACCATGCAAAGAAAATATGAAAACCTTTAGACCAACTGTTAGATAACATTTGAAAATTAAATTAGGCAGGTTTGCAATATTATGCAACAGATGGAGAAAATGTGATCACCCAGGGAATAAATATTCTTTATCTATAATTTGAACTTAGATTTGCCCATGTATTTTCTGAAAATAAAATTTCCCCACCTGCTTCATATTACTATGAAATAATGCTCTTTCAAGTATTTGCTGATTACATCTAATCTAAGGATAATGGAATGTAAATACAAGGAAATGGCACAATCATATTTTATTTTAAAAAGCAGATGCTTATATGGCATTGTTTAATTTAGATTTTGAAATATATGACTGAAAAAAATGACACTCTTTTGAAAAAATGATCTTTAGTTACTTGTACTGGTATAGATTTGGCTTCAATGCATATGGATTCAAATCCAGAACTTACCATTTGATATTCCATGGTCATGAGTCATTTATTTATCAACTCTGAAACTTACTGTCCTAATGTATAAAAATTGTAAGTCAACTACATCTTCTGCTATAATTGTAATCATATGAGATGACATATTTTATTTATCTTGGTAGCCATTTTTTGTAAGTGTATGTGTGTATATTGGGGTTCAAACCAAATTTTACATAAAGTAGAAGAATTTCTAACAAAAAGAAGTCCTCAAAGAATGCCATTCATATTCATTTATTCATTCTAAAGATAGTTGTTGCCACTAGGTTTCCCACTTTTATGACATTAAAAGCACAAATATTTAGCTGAGGATATGCTCCCAGCAAGGGGAAAAATAATTATCATATATATATATATATATATATATATTACTTTTTAATGGAGTAACAATGCATAAAAAAGAACCAATAATAATAAGATATAAAATACTTAACCAATTATAAAGGTAATAATATTTCTAAGTTTAGTAAAACACTGATTTATTTTCCATATTTGTTAAAAAGTAATAAATTCAACTTTTTCTATGCTAATTCAAAGTTTCCCAACTATTAAAATACATGTTGAAGTAAATATATTAAGTACTTTTATTATTGTTTTAAGTTTTCATTGTGATTAGGATGAATCTTACAAAGCAAATTCATTTTACATTCAACAGTTCATTCATATGTTGTTTTTTGACCCTGAATGCATTCCCCATTGTGGTGGTTGTGTTTGTGTGTCAACTTGGCTGTGCCTGGTTGAGTGGCTGGGCAGCTGGTGGTAGTTATTCCCCATGATGAGATTGGCAATCAACTCCATGGTGGGATCTACCACAAGCAGCTGTTGTTGTTATGTGCCGTTGAGTTGGGCCTGATCATAGTGACCCCTCCTTGGGTTTCCAAGGCAGTATCACTATGGAAGTAGTATTGCCCAA
>NW_006922153.1:1396710-1399424 GCF_000298275.1 Orycteropus afer afer | reverse complement strand
GGGTTTGAACCGCCAGCCTTCTGGTTAGCAGTCAAGTGCCTTAGGCACTATGCTCCTAGAGCTCCTTCTCCCCAGTAGTCTACAAGAAATCCAACTGTCTCTTATTAAACTTAGGTCATTACTTGCTTCTTTTCAATTAAATCTTTCATCCACTGAACATCCTTCTCTAATAGCCACGTAAGTTTCTTTTTTTTTCTGAAAAGAATTGACCAAGCAGCACTGTGGTTAATATCTCGTTTGTTAAACTAAAGGATGACAATTCAAACCCATAAGCTGTTTCATGGGAAAACAATAAGGCAATCTGTTTCTGTAAATATTGCAGCTTTGGAAACAATATGGAATAGTTCTATTTTGTTTTACAGGATCACTATGAATCAAGTGTAGTTAACAGGTTTTTATACCAATTTTATCAGTTTACCACCTCCTCTTCAATTTAAACCATTGAAATATAGGCTGTGTCTTCATTACTTCATTTAATTATTTACTAATATTGGCTTCTTGTTGTTGTTGTGTGCCGCCGAGTTTGACCTGACTCATAGCGACCCCTCCTTGGGTTGCTGAGGCAGCATCACTATGGAAATAGATTGCCCAACCTTCCTTCTGAGGAGTGGATGGTGGGTTTGAACCACCCGCCTTTTAGTTAGAAGTCAAGTGCCTTAGGCACTATGCTACCAGAGCTCAACCTTAAAATTGACAAATCTTATAAAATATATTTTCACAGCATATAGCACTTTTATTCATTCATTTATTTCTTCAAATATTTCTTCCACAAATAAGCAACAGATATTTATAGATCATCTATTTTGTAGGAGCTCTGGTGGTATAGTGGATAAGGCACTTCACTACTACATGGAAGGTCAGCAGTTCAAACTCACCAGCCACTCTCAGAAGGAAGATGCAGTGATCTATCTCCATAAAGATTTGCATCCTTGGAAACCCAATGCGGGTTGCTATGAGTTGGAAATGACATGATGGCAGTTTTATTATGTTCCAGGAAGTCATAATATAAAAATAAATAGCATGTTACCTGTAAATTCAAAGATTTAAAGTTTTGAAAGGAAATAAACTTAATAGTAAATATTATACCATAATGAAGAGAATGCAGTGTGTCCCTGCTTTATCTATTATTATTATTATCTATTATTATTCTTATCTATTGAGTGCCTACCATGCCATGTGACAGATTAAGTGATAGGAGACAATTGCAAAAATAAGAATATAAACAGTATGCAATGAGGTAAAAGAAAAAAAAAATAGATAAAGTCAGTCTATTGGGATGAGAGAATGGTGTTTGGAACATAAGAAGGTTTCCTTCAATTTCATATAATTTGTCAAATTTTTTTTTACATTTTTCTCAACCATGAAATGTCAGGTCTTGAGATTGAAATTTACATAACAGGCAAGGTAACATTTAGTGTGGATGCAATTATTTTACAAAAGTCTAACCTCAAATTAGTGTTATAGATTAAATTATGTCCCTACAAAATAGGTGTTGTAAAACATAACCCATGTACCTGTAATTATAATCACTTTTGGGAACATGTTTTACTTGTTCTTTTAATGAGACAGTGTTAGTGTAGGCTATGTCTTAAAATCAATCTCTTTTGAGACATAAAAGACATTAAACAAGCAAGTAAAAAAAGCAGACATGAGGGAAAGTAGATGTCATACCAAATGAAGTGCCTAGGAACCAAAGGAAAAGGACCTTACCCCAGAGCTCACAGAGAAAGGAAGCCTTTCTCGAGAGCTGGCACCCTGAATTCAGACTTCTAGACTCCTAAACTGTGAGAAAATGCGTTTCTGTTTCTTAAAGCAACCCACGTGTGGTGGTATAACAGGACTCCCTAACAAAGAGAAATTAGTGTCCTTGTAGAGCTAAGTTCTCATCTTATGTTCTAAACTGATACTCTAAGACTGAGAATCGGTTGGTCTGTTTTGCATGCAAGTCATATTTCTATCTTTTCCTTGTTTCCCAGATAAGCGACTAGCTATAAGATCTCTTCCTTGATATCCAGATATGCAGATGCTCTATAGGCTTTATACTAATATAGCAACACTCTCCTGGTACCAGCTTCTTAGCATGTTTCCCACTACTATCCCTCTTACCTTTCATGAGAGTTGATGTGTTTTTTTGTTTGTTTGTTTTCCAAAAGATCCCTTGATACCCAAATTAAGATGCTATGTCAGTTTAAGACTTACAGATATCCACATTTAAAATGTATTGATTGCGGCTAAATGTCCTTTCTGAAATGAACAAATTAGGAAATGAAAAAAAATTACGTAGAAAGAAATATTTGATTAAAAAGTCTAAACCAGTACAAGTTAAAATTGTTGTTCAGGGAGACAGTCAAAAACTAATTCTTGAATTAATAAGTAATTAATAAGTAGAAGATATGAAAGAGGAAGCATTGGAGAAATCTTAATTTTAATTGTTCAAATTACCTTTGTATGGTAATAACATTGAGAAAATAGTGATAACAGCACTTATAAACAAAGGAAGCACCACATCTTAATATTCTAGGACAAGAAAAACGTTGGACAACAGGAACTGTGGGATGAGAAGGAGATATTTGTATTATATGGGAACCAAATAAAGAAATTGTGCTTAATCTGATTTAAGTATGTCAGCCCCAGGGTTACAGGTGAGGAGAGGCAACTCAGGGACGCCCGAAGTAGTGAGCAGGAAGAGCAGGAGAAAGGAGATTAAAAGCCAG
>NW_006922153.1:1375578-1390380 GCF_000298275.1 Orycteropus afer afer | reverse complement strand
GGGATCTGGAGGGAGAGCTGAACCCTAAGACTGAGGGGCTTTCACCCAGCCCCTAGAACTTGGCACTTTGAACTTGGACTTAAAGCCTCCAAATTATAAGATACTAAACTCCTGTTTGTTAAGGCCATCCCATTTGTGATATCTTCTTGTCAGAGCGGCCCTAGGGAACCAGAACGCCCACAGTGTAACAGCTCTCCTTCCTCGTCCTCTCTGTGGTTACCCTTTCCCTGTGTCCTTCTTGCCTATGCATTTCTGCCTCCCTACCTTTCTCCCTGTGCAAATGCTGCCCTTCTTATCTCCCATGGTTGAATAGTTCAAGGAGTGCATCTCCTCTGTGTAATAGTTCAGCTCCTAGGCCTGTCTATTGTTTGGCTGAGAGTTAAGCCACAGGAGTCAATTGAATTCCAGTCCCAAACGCTGACATGAGACCTTAGTTGCAGGGGTTCTACATCTGTCTATGAGACCACTAGGGTTAGTCATTTTTATGTTTTCAAAATTTCATTCCAAATTTTTTCTCCCACTCTATGCAGGATCTCCTATTTTGATACCGTTCCAAGTGATTGGCACTGGTAGCAGGGCACCATCTAGCTCTTCTGATCTTGGGATCATATAGGCTGAGGGTTTTATGGTCCATTAGTCCTCTGGCCTAATGATAAATGTGAATATACTGCTGTCATTCTTTTGTGTTTTTTGCTGAGTGAAATGATAATTCCTTTGTTCCAAATATTTTTCTGTGCTGAGTTTGTTATCAAGTTTTCTCTTCCTTATATTTATTACTGTTGATTCTCTATTTACTAAGCCCTTGTGAGTTTCTTCTTTCTTATTTTAGTTAGAAGATTTATTAATTTTCTTTGTGGTTACCCTGTGGTAAATTCTTAACTCCCTATGTTTGGAATAGTCTGCTCTATAGTGACATCATCCTGAATTCCTTTCCATATGGAAGTTTTGTAATCATACCATTTATTCCTTTTATTTGCTTTGTAGTTGGCATTGTTTACAGATTTGCTCCTTTTGTTCTCCATTTTCCATTTATTAAACTTATTGTAGATCTAAGAATTATTTTTCTGGGTTGGTTTCTTGCCTTCCAACAATTGGCTTTTAGTTTACTGTTGGAAAGACTCTTGTGGCAGTTAAGTTTGTGTGTCAACTTGGCTGGGCCTGGATGGGTGGCTGGGCAGCTGGTGGTAGTTATTGCCCATGATGAGACTGGCAATCAACTCCATGGTGGGATCTACCACAAAAAGCTGAGTAGCTGCTTTGGGGATGTGGTCTGCTTCTTGTACATAAAGCTATATTCCCGGCTTTGGGAATGTTCTCTAGCTTATGGCATGCTTGAACTCTGCATGTAGCCAAGCCATTGTTTAGCAGTCTGCCATTCTCTGTCAATCTGGGAACTTTCAATGGACTTGAATCAACAGCCTGCTATAATGTTTGGTAATATTGGGACTGTGCCTTTATACTTGTCAACCTTGGGGTTGTCAGTCTCAACAGCCAGCAGCTGTCTGACAGAAGAGACACCTCTAGCATCAGTGTGCTGGGAGCAAGAGATAGAGCTGAAATCCAGAGTTGAGGGGCTTTCACCTAGCCGCTAGAGCCTGGCACTTTGAACTTGGATTCTAACATCCCTAACTGTAAGAGAACAAACTCCTGTTTGTTCAAGTTCACCCATTTGTGGTATATTCCTTTCAGAGTGGTACAAGGTAACAAAAACAACCCTCTTTAGCATTTCTTGTACTATTGGTCTGGTTTTTACAAATATCTTTAAATTCTGCTTTTTCTGGAGTGTCCAAATTCCAACATCATATTTGGGAGACACTTTTGTTGGATAGGAGCTCTGGTGGCATAGTGCCTAAGACATTTGACTGCTAACCAGAAGGCTGGCAGTTCAAATCCACAACCACTCCTTGGAAGGAACACTGGACAATCTACTTCCATAGAGATACCACCTCAGAAACCCAAGGAGGGGTCGCTATGGGTCAGCACCAACTCAAGGGCAGTGGTTTTGTCTTTTGTTTTTGTTTTTGCTGGATATACAATCCCTGGTTAAAAATATTTTTCCATCAAGATTGTATGTATGTCATCCCGTTGGATTCTTTTTTGCATGGTTTCTGGGGAGAAATCAGAGCTTAATCTTATTGTTCACGCTTTGTAGGTAACATTTACTTTTTTTCTGAAGTACTCTCAAGATTCTTTCTTTGTCTTTAGTTTTGGAAAGTTAGATTATGATTTGTCCTGATGACTTTTTCGTGGGGTCTATCCTGTATGGGTTTGTTGTGTTTCTTAGAGGTGTATCATTTTGTCTTTCATGATATTGGGGAAGTTTTCTGTTACCTAGTCTTCAACAATTTTCTCTCTGTTTATTTTTATTTACTTTTCCTTTTTTGGCATCCTTTTGTTCTGGAATTCCAATCAAGCCTATATTACCTTTTGATGCAATCCAAAATAACTCTTAGATTTTTTTTTGTCCATATCTCATCAATCTTTTTTTATTATTATTCCTCATAAAAGCTGGTAGCAAGGGATTTATATTCTAGCTGGGATATGTTTTCTTCAGCCAGTTTAATTCTACTTTTTTGTCCTTCCAATGTGTTATCTATGTACATAATATTAATATTCATCTTCTATGCATCTAATTGTTGTTTTTGTATGATTTCTAATTGTCTATTTATTTTGCCATTTTGGTCTTGTATGATTTTTCTCTATTGCCTATCTTTGCTTTTGTTCATTGTTCATGGTTTCTTTGATGTCTTGGAAGGTTTTATATATATATATATATATATGTGTATATATATATATATATATACATATATATATGCATATATATATACATGTTGTTGTTAGGTGTTGAGTTGGCTCTGACTCATAGAAACCCTATGTACAACAGAACAAAACACTGCCTGGTGGCATGTCAGCCTCACAAAACTTGCTATATGTTAGCCCATCACTGCAGCCCCTCAGTCAATCACATTGAGTACTTTCTTCTTTTGGTTGACCCTTCACTTTACCCAGGATGATATTCTTCTCCAGAGAATGGTCCTGTTTTGACTACCTAGTGCACTCTGACAGGAATATACCAGAAATGGGATGGCTTTACCAACAGGAGTCTAACAATTTTGGGAGGCTACAGGTCCACTCGGAAGCAGCGGCAGATGGCTTTTTGGAGGACAGAACTGGTAGGGAAGTCTGGGAAGTGGGAGTGGAACTGTTTGGAACAGCTAAAGAAGACGAGTTTGTCTGTGAGTTTGCCATCCTGTGGTGGCTTGTGTGTTGATGTAAAGCTGGAGACTGTGCCAATAGTGTTTCAAGTGCCCACAGAGTTAGCCATGGTGGACAGGTTTCAGTGGAGTTTCCAGCCTTAGACAGACTCAGAAGAAGGAAGAGGCTGTCAATTTCTCAAAGAATTGGGCAGTGAAAACCTTATGAATAGTGGTGAAACATTGTCTGATTGTTTCTGAAAAATAGCCCCGAAATGTTGTCTGAAATAGTGCCAGAGGATGAGCCCCTCAGGTCGGAAGGCACTCAAACTGTGACAGGGAAAGAGCTGTCTCATCAGAATAGAGCTGACCTCAATGACGTGGATGGAGTGAAGCTTTTAGGACCTCCTTTTGCAGGGAAGCTGTACTTGCTGGATTGGAGAGCGTGGTCACCAGTCGTGATTCACTGGCATGGTCTGGCACCCTCCTGGGCACACACAGAATATTTCCACTTCCTGCCTAGACTGCAATCAAATACTGCCCTTATACTATGTTCTCTAACCACCCCACCACAGGCCTGTCTGTTCACAGAGGGTAGGTGCCTGGTGCCAGTGAACCTGCCAGAGACAGGCGTTTGCATAGCCGTGCTTCTTTTGTCCAGTATGAATAATTCCTTCAGCCCCTTTGGCCCCCGGTGGGCAAGTTTCAGTCCCTGACTCAATCTAGTAGAGGTGGACATGTCTCGGAGTCAGGGTTGCTAAAGGGGAGGTTTCTCTGTTCACTGAGTCTGTTGCTGCTTTAAGATTATTAACCCTTTTGCACAGGAAGAGAGGTCTGGTCACATAGTGCCTAAGGCATTTGACTGCTAACCAGAAGGCTGACGGTTCAAACCCACTAGCCACTCCTTAGAAGGAAGATTGGACGATCTACATCCTTAGAGATACTGGCTCAGAAACCCAAGGAGGGGTTGCTATGGGTCAAATAGACTCGATAGCAGTGAGTTAGGTTTTTATGGACAGGTAAGTTGTGTGTTTGCTAGAAGAGAGATTGTGTCCCTCCTATCTCGATTCCCTGGTGTGGGTGTCTCACCCTTCTGGGTACACACAGCCATTTATCATGCCTTTATCCACACCTGGTTAAGCAAGTGATTGTCCAGAGCCCAGTTTCTTCAACTGCTTCAACACAGGTCTCTGGCCAGGCCAACCCTAGCTTTTGCAAGTGATGAGTTATTTGATTCCCTTTTCCCTCCCTCCTCTCCCCATGGCCACCTATGCTACTGTGACTCTTACCTGCTTCCCTGTTCTTCTCCCACTTCCCACACACACCTCTGTGTTCACCTGGAATTCCTCTTGATCTGTCTGCACTGTGTGTCATTATTGCCCTGTGGATTCTGGGAAGTTTTTTTTTTTTTTCCCCTCCTCATCAACATCTGATGTCTTTATTCAAGATGTCCATGTTTCAGCTGGTCCCTGTCTCTTCTCTCTCCACAGTCACCAATCTCCCTCCATTTCTCTTTGCAAACAGTGCACCATATAATCCTTTATCATGTCATTTGATGTTCAGTATTCCAGGATTATTATCTGTATGATTTTCACTAGGTTTTTCTGGGTCTCTGTTGTATAGCGATTGAGTAGAGTGTGTTAATAGAACTCTATCTTTTCTCCATTATATGTGTTATTTTTCACCTCATAATTTTATCATGAAAGTAATTACTACATTTACACAAAACACAATCTATTAAAATGGTTGATATATTTTACTGATGATTATGATTGGTTTTGTTTATGTGTATTTGACAAATGTCTTAAGTAGAATATATATTATGTAAAAATTATATATATATATTTGCTGTTATTGCTTATCTACTCCTGGTAAAACTACTTGTTGTTGTTGAATGTTGTAACATGTCACAGAGTCCGACCCAACTCATAGTGCCTGCTCCATGGGGTTTCTGAGGCTTTATCACCACAGAAATAGATTGCCCATCCTTCCTTCAGAGAAGTGGCTGGTGGTTGAACCACCAGCCTTCTGGTTAGCAGTCAAATGCCTTAGGTACTATGGTACTGGAGCTCCTGGTAAAACTGTTTGTTGTTTGTTGTTATGTGTCATCAAGTCAGACCTGACTCATAGTGACCCCATCCTTGGGTTGCTATTTAGGCCCATTAATTAAAAATCTGGTGATTCATACTTCAAAGATCAGGCTGCTTTGCTTCTATTCTTTTTTTTTTTCAAAAAAAACTTGTGCAATATCAGTTCATTTACATATGTTAAGTTGGTCTAGATTTTTATTTATTTACTTTATCAAATTTTTATCTTTTGTGACATTGATAGCAATCCCCACAGTGTTAATGCCCTCTACCCACTTCCTGTCTGTGTTTACTGTTTCTGTTTGTCTTTCTTTCCTATCCCTTTCAGCCTTCTGAACTTTATCCCTTGGTAAATACTGTCTTTTTGATCTCACATGGTTAGTTGTCTGAAGTGTCATTGTTCACCTTATTGGCTTGTCTATTTTTTGGCTGAACGTTGAGCCATGAAGAGAGTTCTGATCAAGGCCAGAAGGGTATTTAAAGTCTAGGAGGTTCCACTAGTCTCTGTCAGACCAGCAAGCTTAGTCTTTATTTTTTTATCACTATCTTAAGTTTTGTTCCACATTTTTCTCCCACTCTTTGTAGGTGGGATATTGTTATGTTAAAAACAGCCAGCAATGGTAGCTGGGTACCATATAGTTCTTCTTGTTTTTGTCTTAAGCTGGTGGAAGTTATGGTTTCCATAGTCCATTCACGCTTTGGACTAATTCTTTCCTTGAATATTTGACATTGAAGAAGAGTTAAAAATATTATATGTAGAAAATCTTAATTTATCTTTAATTAAAAAAAATAGCAGTATGCTCTTTAAGCTTCTAATGTTTAGGTGCAGCATGTTAACTTTTATTCATATCATGACTTTCAAATTGAATAAAAGTAAATATTGCTGAACTATATAGGTTATTTAACTTTCTATAAATTGTAATATCACATATTGTTCTATATTTTATCATTTTTTTCTTTTACAAGTGTTCTCAGTACACACTGTTACCATAATACTCATTGCTCATTATCATAATATGAGAATATTTCTTCTAAATATCCTTAGACTTTTACAATATTCCTGAGATCATTGAAAGTATTGGAATCAAAAAAAAGGAATGAGAACTTATGGAACTCGACATTTTCTATAAAAGTTGTTTATATGATATGTTTATTTTTTAAATTATTTTTCCTTCAGAGTACACAACTTTTCTTAATATTTTTAAGTAGTAATTTTCTCATATAGATATAAAATTTCACATCACAGGTTGATAATAATTTGAAGACATGATGAATTGTAAATGAATTTTCATGCTGTGAATATATCCATCTAAGAAATATTTTCTGAGTGAATAATCATTTACCACTATTTTCTGAAAAAATTAAATGTATACATTAAAAGAATCCATATATTTTTTTTTCCTGTGTGTGTGTGTGTGTGTGTGTGTTTTGTTCTGTTTTTTTTCCTTAATATAGCAAAGAGCTTGCTTTAGAATTAAATAAGATGGAAAACATCTCATTTTAGCTTTTTCCCAAATCCATTCCAAGATCTTTTGGAGCATTAAAAGGAATAGGATAAAAAAATAATAATAATAAATATGTTGTTGTTGTTGATATGTTCCATCAAGTCAGACCTAACTCATAGAGACCCCTCCTTGGGTTTCCGAGGCAGTATCACTACAAAAGTAGATTGCCCAACCTTCCTTCGGAGGAGTGGCTGGTGGGTTTGAACCACCAGCCATCTGGTTAGCAGTCAAATGCCTTAGGCACTACACTACCAGAGGAATAAAAAAAACGTTTGCTTTCCTTTTGAAAAAAAGAATGTGTTCTTTTGTATATAAAAGTTATCCATTGATTTTGATGATATGGAGGTTTTGATCAATTAGAAACTATGGATAAGAAACCAAGAGAGAACTGCATTTTAAAATGTGTACTCCACCCTCCAGTTTTGCAGTTACTTACTTGTAAAATAAATATGGAAATTAATCCATTTTTTATTTAATATTTCCCAGCTTTGAATTCTACTTCCTAAAATTTCATATGTGCAAAATTTGTAACATTGTATCTTTTATTATCAAAAATTCTGTATTCATTTTCTAAATTAATTGCAGTCAAAACTACTGAAAGTATTTGAAGCTTGTAATTCAAAATATTTTTTATTTCAAATTTTTTAATACCATAATAATTAATACACTTTCAAATAAATTTCTGTCTTAGCTTTCAGACAATATAATTAATGGCATGCACCTTGAACTCACTAAAATTGCATCTTATTGAAAAGGTATATTTACTCAAGTTATTTTCTGGGAATTGCCGGAAGGATCAAGGCACAAAAAGGATAGAATGTCAATGTGAGGGAGATGAGCTCAGGTTCATTCTCACTCTCTCTTTATCTCTCCCTGCATCTCATCTGTTTCTTTGTCTCACATTTTTGGAAGAGTGTGTTTCACCCTTATCCAACCTAATCTTTTATGTCCAGCATTCATTTAGAACTTAATTATGCATAGGACGAGACATAGACAGTGAATACTGGGGTTTAGATGACAAATTACTTTAAAGAAGGTGTTATTGTTGTTTGCTGTTGAGTCGGCCCCAACTCATAGTGACCCCTCCTTGAGATTCTGAGGCAGCATCACTACAGAAGTAGGATTGCCCAACCTTCCTTCTGAGGAGTGGCTGGTGGATTGGAACCGCCAGCCTTCTGGTTAGCAGTCAACTGCCTTAGGCACTATGCTACCAGACCTCCCTTAAAAAAGGTAGACTTTATATTTAGATCAACCTGTGGCTGGGTCTTAAGTCTATTTCTCAGTAACTATTCCAACAATGAGAAAGTTAGCTTTAAAAACCAAAAACAAACTCATGCCTTTCTAGTAGATTCTGATTCATAGTGACCCTATTGGTTAGAACACAATGTCTCCATGGTTTCCAAGGTTATAAATGTTTAGAGAAGCAGATTGTCACAACTTCCTCCACAGAGTGGCTGATGTGTTCAAGCTGCCAACAAGCAGTTTAACCACTGCTTTACCCAATCAAATTTGAGCATAAATGTAGGACAATAGAGAAAAATAGTTAGAAAGTATATTTAAAATATGTGTCGGAGTGTACAGGATTTTGAATGCCACCATCCAGAAGCAAAATAACGTAGTGATTAAAAGAACTGATAGTGGCCAGATTGCTTGCTTTGAGTTTCAGCTGTACCAGTTATTAATTCTATGAACTTGGTCAAGGTGTTGTTGTTAGCTACATTGAGTTGGTTCTTGATTAATGACAACTTCAACTCCAGGAACAACAGAACAAATCATTGTCAGATCTTGTGTTGTGATAAATAACATATAGAACCCTTGTGATCTATAGGCTTTTCATTGATTCATTTTTGAAAATAAATGACCAGGCTTCTTGTCCTGATCTGTCCCTGTCTGCACCCTCTCTTGTAACCTATTCAGCATCCTAATAGCACATGAGTGTCCACTAATGGTAACATGATGGCTGTGCATGAGATGCAGTGGTGAATAATCAAACCCAGATCTCCCTCATGGAAGGTGAAAGTTCCACCACTGAACTCCCATGGCCACCCTGACTTGAGCAAGTTTCTTTCTTGTCTATAAAACAGAGATAATATTAGTACTTAACTAAGAGTTCAGATTCATAAAAGATTTAGAGAAATGTCAGTATAGATTGTCAATTAATTGAAAATATTGATATTATTGCTGTGATTAAACTGATCTTTACAGAAGTAGATTTCCCAGTCTTCGTTGTGCAGAGTGGCTGGTGGGTTTGAACTGCCAGCCTTTTGGTTAGCAGTCACAGGCCTTAGCCACTACACTACCAGAGCCCCTTGATTTAACAATTTAATGGTGGTTAAATTGACTTATAGATACTGTTGTTAGTTGCCAGAGTCTACTCCAACTCATGGTAACTTTATATTTAACAGAATAAAATATTACCAGTTATGCTCCATCTCCATTATTTTTCATATATTTGAGTTCATTGTTGGGACTGTTGTGTCAATCCATCTCATTGAATGTTTTCCTTGTGTTTGCTTGCTTTATACTAACCCTAAACATGAAAACCTTTTGTAGTGATCCATGTTTCCTGGTAACATTTCCAAAATAAGTGAGCTGAAGTACTTGTTATCCTCATATTTAAGGAGTATTCTGGTTCTATTTCTACTGGCACAGATTTGTTTGTCAATTATTTCACAGTTCTCAGGTTCAGGATAGAAAGACGTATTCTGTATGGTGAATTACTTCAACTACTGCTTCTGGACAATTATTTATACCACAGGGAATTACTTGTTATATGTTCAAAATACAAGTTATCCTGATTGATTTTCTTTTTACATGACCTAGAAATTAACATGAAGTGCATAAGTATAAATAAAATATCATAAAACAATTTCCCCACACACACATGCACACATGCACGCAATTACTAAAATTGTAGTATATGCCAATATATTGTAGTTCCAACATCTTGCAATACAGTTTTCTGCTTTTTTTCCCCTTTTTTACACATATAGTAAATTGATGTGTTGTAACTTGAATTGGAAGGCTTGAAATAACTGTGATTTGAGAGGTAAGATATGACAGGTGACAAAGATAGAATTTACAGGCTTCTGTCTGTTATCAGTTTTTTGTATTCAATCACTTAATTATTAATTGAACTCTCATAGAACAAATGTTTTTCTAACTACTGGTTATGTTTACAAAGGTAATTAAAACAGCATTCATTATTGCAAATATTGTTTGGATGAAAAGTGGAATTTCTTCTATAGATATATCTATTAAAAAAAATAAAACCTAGTAATAAGACCTTGAAACAAGTATATCTTAATTAATAGAAATTAAATTGGACATACTTAGAATATCAATCCATGTAAAAATATATCTTCTCTTAAAAAAAGTATTAGAAATGGAATATTTCTTGTAAGGGAATGTAAATTAAGGTTGAATATATTTAACATAGTTTTAGTTCCATTCTGATGAATGCATATCTGATATTTATAAAATTATATATATACACATATAAATTAATTGTGAAGATAGATTTTTTTTCTATTTTAATTCACATAGCAAATTGTGGAGAAGAAAGGGAGTATATCATCACCTCTCATGGATATTATATGATGTGAAATATCCTACAATGAAATATATTTCTTCAGAAGAAATATTATTTGGAATAAACAATGCTGATTTACTCTTTGAAATATTTTTCTTCAGAAGAAATATTATTTGACATAAATCTAATACTAATTACTCTTCATTGAATAAATCCAAAAATATATGAGTAAAGACACTGAAGAGCAACTGAAAACAGTTTAATTACAGCAAAACTAGAAGCAATACTAAACAATCAATGTGGTTTAAGAGAACACAAAATAGTTATTTATGTACTAGCTAACCTACTTTATTGTAAACATGAAGTAATGAAATGTAGAAATTCAGTGTCTTAGGCCTGTTTTTTCTTTTCCATTTAGCTGAAGAACATACAAAAATTAAAACCAAACACACTGTCATGGAGTCAGATCCAACTCATAGCGACCCCTCCTTGGGTTTCTGAGGCAGTATCACTACAGAAGTAGATTGCCAACAAACCCACTGGTAGAGTCTATTCTGACTCATAACAAACCTCTTAGGTTTCCACAGCCGTAAATCTTTACAGAGGTAGATTGCCTCATCTTCATTCCACAGAGCAGATGGTGTGTTTGAACTGCCAACCTTCTGGTTAGTAGTCAAATGCCTTAGGTACTGCACCACCAAAGATCCTTAAAGTGCATGGCAGAAGTGTGAAACCAGTAGTGGACTCTGTAGTGAGAATGACATTTGAATGTTGAAATAGGTTCAGGACAACTGGATAATACCATAGTATCTAAAGACAGTGAATTACAATGTTTAAAGAGCACACTCACTACCATGGAGTCAATTCTGACTCATAGTGATCCCATAGGGTTTCCAGAGCTATAAATCTTTATTGACAGAATTGCCTTCAAATTCAAATTTCACTTTTATTTAGAGAGAAACAGGAGATCTGGTGTCACAGTGGTTAACCATTTGGATAATAATCCAAAAGTCTGAGATTCAAACCCACAAGCTGTTCCATGGGAGAAACATGTGGCAGTCTGTTTCATATTTACAGGCTTGCAAACTGTATAGGGTTGTTCTACTCTACCCTATGGGGTCACTATGAGTTAGAATCTGCTACATTGTAGTGGGTTTTGTTTTTATTAAGGGAGAGACATAGATTGGCATTCTGAAATAATTAATTTCTAATATCTAATGAAATAAACATGCACTGATAATTTCTATTGAGTTGAGTGTGAAAGATGGGAAAGAAAAATAAGATTAATAGCTGAAAAGTATGGCCTTGGTGAAAGCCTGATTATCAGATGATATAATTTTACCAGAACAACAACTAATTCTTTGCAAATACTTTTTTTCAACAACAAAAAAAGATATATACAGTAATAATTATCATGGACCTCATTGGATGGAATACACAGGAATAAAATCAACTACATCTGTCAAAAGAAACAATGAGAAGTTAGAACAAGGCCAGTGGCTGACTATGCAATGGATGATCATGTACTCACTCCTATGCAAGTTCATCTTGAAGCTGAAGCAAAATAAAAATAAAATAAGTCCATGAAATCCGATGCTTATCCCACCTGAATTTAGAGGCCATCTCAAAATTGGGTTTGAGGTATTCAAAACAGTTGTTGTTGTTATGTGCCGTTGACTCAGCCGGGACTCATAGCAACCCCTCCTTGGGTTTCTGAGGAAGTATCACTACAGAAGTAGGATTGCCCAACCTTCTTTCCGAGGAGTGGCTGGTGGGTTTGAACCATCAGCCTTCTGGTTAGCAGTCAAGTAGGTGCTATGCTACCAAGATCACAGAAATTGTGGAATGACTTCAAAGACATTATACACTAAGAAAGAAAAAGATCATTAAAAAGACAGGAAAAAAAAGAAAGAACAACATGAATCATCAGAAAAGGCATTGAAACTTGCTTTTCAATCATATTAGTTAAAACGAAGAAAAGAAAATATGAAATAAAAAAATTGAACAGAAGACTTCAAAGGGCAGCACAAGAAAAGAACATATTATAATGAAATTTGCAAAGACCTGGATTCATAAAACCAAAGGAAAGAAAATGCTGAAAATTTCTCAAGATGAAAGATCTAAAGTAAAAATTCAAGACCTGAGTTGCAATATTAAAGGAATCTGTAGGCAATATCTACCACTCATCTATCAGGTTGCTGTACTACAGTGGCTTGCGTACTGCTGCAAGCTGGATTCAGAACAGGATATTGAACAAAGGATATCATTGCTGATATCACATGGATGTTGGCTGAAAGCAAAGAATGCCAGAAAGATGTTTACTTTTGTTTTGTTGACTGTGCAAAATTGTTTGACTGTATGGATCATAACAAAGATAACATTAAGAACGATGGAAATTCTAGGACACTTAATTGTGCTCATTAGGAGCCTGTACATAGATCAGGAGGGTGTCTTTTGAAAAGAACGAGGGGATACTGCAGGGTTTAAATGAGGAAGGGAGTATTTCAGTGCTATATCTTTCACCATACTCATTCAATCTGTATCATGAGCAAATAATCCTAGAAGCTGGACTATGTGAAGATGGACATGGCATCAGGATTGGAGGAAGACTCACTGACAACCTGAAATATGCAGATGACACAATCTTGCTTGCTGAAAGTCAAGATGACATTTAATGATGAAGATTAAGGGCTGCAGTTTGCAGTATGGATTACACTTCAACATAAAGAAAACAAAAATCCTCACACTGGACTAATAAGTAGCATCACAATAAATGGAGAAAAGGTTGAAGTTGTCAAATACTTCATATTTATTTCCATAATCATCAGCTGTGGAAGCACCAGTCTAGAAATCAGATGACATACTGCACTGGGAAAATCTGTTCCCAAAGTGCTGAAGAGCAAAGATGGCTCTTTGAAGACTATGGTGCCCCTGACCAAGCCATGGCCTTTTCAACAGCCTCATAGGCATGTGAAGGTGGACAATGAATATGGAAGACTGAAGAAGTGTTGATGCTTTTGAGTTTTAGTGTTGGTGAATAATATTGAAAGTACCATGGACCACCAGAACCAACATATCTGTCCTGGAGGAAGTGTAGACAGAATGTTCCTTGGAAGCAAGAATGGCCAGAGTTTGTTTCACCTACTTTTGGTCATGTTTTAGGAAGGGACTATTCTCTGGAGAAGGATGTAATTCTTGGTAGAGTGGACCTTCATTAAAAGTGGGGAAGGCCCACTAGGAGATGGATTGACACAGTGGCTGCAATGATGGACTCAGGTACAGCAAGGATTGTGATCTTGTTGAAGGTTCAGTCAGTGTTTTATTCTGTTGTACAGAGTCACTATGAGTTGAAGCTGACTCATAGGTACCTAACAACAACAAAAAAAAAAAAAAAAACAATAACAACATGGGTAATATATTTACCTATGCCAGAAGCATCAAAGAAAGAGTCACTGTACCCAAAAGTGTTAGTTAACTTTCACTTCTTGCTTCCATGCCATTGGTTCTTGATCATGTTCTACCTCCTGAAATAGCTGACTGTTGAATGATTTTTACTGAAGATAATTTGATAACTGCTGCAGCAGTACATCTAAGGGAAACATCCAGAACTTCTACCTGGATTCAAAGAAGACATGGAATGAGGGATATTATTACCAATGTGACATAGATCTTTGCTGAAACCAGAGAATACCAAAAAAAAATGTTTACTTATGTTTTATTGATTATGTAAAGGCATGTAACTGTGTGGATCATAACAAATTATGGAAATATTGCAAAGAATGGGAATTCCAGAATGTTTCATGTGCTCATGGCAAATTTTTACAGAGTTCAGGAAGAGTGTCCTGTACAGAGAAAGGGGATTTTGTTGTCGTTAGGTGTCATCAAGTACATTCTGAGTCACAGCAACCCTTTGTGACAACATAACAATATAATTCCCAGACAAGTGCCATTCCTACAATTGTTGCTATGTTTGAGCCCATTGTTGAAGCCACTAGGCCAATCCATCTCCTTGAAGTTCTTCCTCTTTTTCTCTGAGCCTCTACTTTAATAACCATGATCTCCTTCTCTATGAACTGGTTCTCTCTGGTAAAATAGCAAAAGTATGTTAGATGAAGTCTCGTCAACCTTGTTTTTAAAGTTCATTCTCACTGTAGTTCTTCTAAAACAGGGTTGTTCATGTTTCTCGTAGTCCTTGGTATAGAAAATCTCTCCAAAAACCATAATATAAATATATAAATTCTGCTTCCATGTTCCTTACTCATCATCTAGCTTATATGAGGCAACTGAAAATATCATAGCTTTGGTGAGGCACACCTTAAACTTCAAAGTGGCATTTTTGTTCTTTAACATTTGATAGATTTTCCTAATGAAATGTTGTTGTTGTTGTTTGCCATCGAGTCGGCCCCGACTCATAGGGACCCCTCCTTGGGTTTCCGAGGCAGTATCACTACGGAAGTAGGATTGCCCAACCTTCCTTCCGAGGA
>NW_006922153.1:1353850-1375273 GCF_000298275.1 Orycteropus afer afer | reverse complement strand
TCTTTGACAACCTCAATCTTCTCTCCATTTATTGTGATGCTTCTCATTGGTCCAGTTGTGAGGATTTTTGTTTTCTTTATGTAGAAGTATAATCCATACTGAAGTCTGTAGTCTTTGATCTTCATCAATAAGTGTTTCAAGTCTTCTTCACTTTCAGCAAGTGAAGTTTTGTAGTCTGCATATTACAAGTTGTTAGTGATTCTTCCTTCAATCATGATGTTAAGTTCCTCTTCTATAGTCTAACATTGTGGATCTTTTGTTCAACACATGGGTTCAATAATTACGGGGGAAAAATACAATCATTTTGCATAAATTTCCTGCTTTTACACCATGCAGTATCCCTATTGTGTTGTTTAAACAATTGCTTGATGTTCTATATATAGATTCTTCATGATCACATTTAATTGTTCTGGAATCCCAAGTGTAATCAATGTTATCCATAGTTAGTTATGATACACACAAGTGAGTACCATTGCATAGTCTATAAAGCATAAGTAAACACATTTCTGGTATCCTCTGCTTTTAGCCAAGATTCATCCATCTGATATTAGCAATGATATCCCGAGTTCCACGTGCTCTTCTAAATCCAGCTTGAATTCCTGTCATTTCTCTTGATGAATAGTATAACAAACTTTGAATTATCTTCAGAAAAATTTTACTTGTATATGATATTTATGAAATTGTTCAATGAGTCCTGCATTCTTTTAGTCACCTTTCTTTAGAATTGGCCTGAGGTTGGCTCTTCCTGTTAGTTGGCCAGTATTGTCTTGCAGAATTCTTTGTGTAGATGAGTTAGCATTTCTTGTTTTGCATCCTTTTGTTGAAACATCTCAATTGGTATTTCATGAAGTCTTGGAACCTTCTTTTTTTGCCAGTGCCTCAATGCAGCTTGGATTTCTTCCTTCAACACCTTCAGTTTTGATCATATATTATTACCACCTGAAATGGTTGAAGGTCAATCAATTCCTTTCAGTACAGTAACTTTGTGTTTTCCTTTCTTTGTCTTTTCTTTTTTACCCTACGCTGCCTAGGTCATTCAATATTTGTCCATTGTTGTTGTTATTATGTGCCGTTGAGTCAGCCCTGACTCATAGCAATCCCTCTTTGGGTTTCTGAAGCAGTGTCACTACAGAAGTAGATTGCTCAATCTTCCTTCCGAGGAGTGGCTTGTGGGTTTGAACTGCCAGCCTTCTGGTCAGCAGTCAAGTGGGTTAGGCACTGTGATACCAGAGCTATTTCTTTCATATTGCAACTCAAGACTTGAATTTTTCTTCTACTCTTTCAATTTGAGAAATGTCAATATGGCCTTCCATTTTGGTATGCTAACACCAAGTCTTTGCACATTACATTATTATTCTTTACTTTGTCTGTCTTGCTGCACTTTGAAATACTCTATTCTGCTCTTTTCCTTCATCATTTCTTCCTTTTGCTTTAGCTACTCTATGTTCAAGAACAAATTTCAGAGTTTATTCTGACATCCACTTTGGTCTTTTCTTTCTTTCTTGTTCACAATCATTTTGTCTGGAATTTGGACATTATGATTCATCGTGTCAAATAAATTCTTTAGAAGGTCACTAAATTTAGATGACATAATCAATGTTGTATTTGTTTCTTGTGGAAATTTTTAAATTTTATCTTCAACTTAAATTTGCTTACAAACAATTGATGGTTTGTTTCCCACTTGAAGTTGGCCTTGTTCTGACTCGTAACTTGAGTTTTCCATTGTCTCATTCCACAAATTTGATACCTGTGTATTGCATCAGGCATGGTCCATGTACATAGTCACTGTTTATGTTCTCAAAAAGAAAAAAAAAAAGATATTTGCAATGGATAAGTCAAAATCTTGCAAAATTTTATCATGCATTTTCAGCTATAATTTCTATCTCTGGTCCTTCTACTTTGTTCACAAATTTCACAGTCGAGTTTATCAATACATCTTGATTGCATGTTTGATCAATTTTAAACTGTAAAATTTGGTAAATGTTCAATGTCTTCTTCTTTGGCATTAGTAGTTGATGCATATATTTGAATAATAGTCATGTGAACTGTTTTCCCTTTTCCTGTATGGATATTATGCTATCACTGACAGCGCTGCACTTCAGGACAGAATCTGAAATGTTCTTTTTGAAGATGAATGTGACACAATTCCTCTTCAATTTGTCATTCCCAGCATAGTAGACCATATGACTATCTGACTCAAATACCCATATCAGTTCATTTTAGCTTACTAATGCCTAGAATGGGAGCTCTGGTGGTGCAGTGCCTAAGGTATTTGACTGCTATCCAGAAGGATTGGAGTTCAAACCCACCAGCCAATCCTTGGAAGGAAGATTGGGCAATCTACTTCTGTAGTGATACCACCTTGGAAACCCAAGGAGGGGTCACCGTGAGTCAGATCTGACTCAATGGCAATGAGTTTGGTTTTGTTTTTTAGTAATGACTAGCATATCAATCTTTATGCATTCAATTTCATGCTGTAAAACTTCTAACTTTCTTAAATTCATATTTCATACATTTCATATTCCAATTATTTCTGGATATTTCTTCTCATTTTGAGTTGTGTCTCATCAGCAAATGAAAGCCTTTAAAGCTTTACTCCACATTATTAAGGTCAGCTTCACTTTGAGGAGACAACTTGGTTTATAATCACAGTATGTGTGCATCAGAGTTTTTCTTTCACTATACTTATTTTATCTGTGTGCTGAGTAAATAATCTGAAAAGCTGGACTATATGAAGAAGAACATGGTATCAGGATTAGAGGAGGGATCTTTAACAATCTGAAATATGCAGATGACACAACCTTCCTTGATGAAAGTGAAGATGACTTGAAGCACTTACTGGTGAAGATCAAGGACTACAGTCTTCAGTGTGGATTGCACTTCAACGTAAAGAAAACAAAAGTCCTCACAACTGGACCAAAAAGCAGTATTACTATAAATAGAGAAAAGATTGAAGTGTTAAAGATTTTATTTTACTTGGATCTACTAACAACTTCCTTGGAAACAGCAGTAAAGAAATTACACATCGTATGGCACTGGGTAAATCTGCTGCAAAAGATCTATATAAAGTGTTGAAGAGCAAAGGTGTCATGTTGAAGACTGAGGTGTGTTTGACCCAAGCCACGATATTTTCCATCATGTCATATGTACATGAATGTCAAACAATAAGTAAGGAAGACAATAGAAGAATTAATGCTTTTGAATTATGGTATTGGCAAAAGATACTGAAAATAACACGGACTACCAGAAGAACAAACACATCTGTCATAGAACGAGTACAGCCACAAAATGCCTTGGAAGTGAATGTCCAGACTTCCTCTCACCTACTTTCGTCATGTTGTAAGAAGGGCACATTTTCTGCAGAAGGATAGCATACTTGGTAAAGTAGAGGGTCAATGAAAAAAAGGGGAAGAGCCTTAGCGAGATTGATTGACACGACAGCTACCACAATGAGCTCAAGCATAACAATGATTGTGAGGATGGCACAGGACCAGGCACTGTTTTGTTCTGTCTACATAAGATTGCCAACTCAATGGCACCTAACAACCACCACCACAACAACAACATAAAATATGAAATATAAATGCTTGTAAGACCAGGCAAGTGAAGATTTTTTTTTTTGGTGCATATCGACATTTAAGTTTCTCTGTGTCTCAGCAGAATAGCATTACTGGGAAGCTTGTTAGAAATTTTGAATCTTAGATATCTCTCACTTCTTCCAAATACCCCATTCTTATTCAGTCTGCAGTTTAACTAGATGTCCAGCAGACTTGCTTGAGATTTTCATTTGTAAAGGGATCAATGCAATCAAGATGCATTGATAAATTGGACATGTGAATTATATTTGGAAGAGGTTATATTCTTATAGCTACCTTCTCAGTGACAAAAGATTAAAAAAAAAAAAACTTAATCTAGGAAAAAATAATACCCATCTTACTATTTTTTGTTGTTCATTATTTTTGTTTCTGTAATAAAATTAGATATTTTAAGTACAAGTTGTTCCCAAATTACAATGGGGTCCAAAGACTCTATTGTAAATAAGTACTAACATAAGACAAAAAGGAATAACATTTTTTTCTTCTTAGTTTTCATTATTATTGCCTTTTATTATCAGCATTTTAATAAATCTGATATTATTTGTCTTTATGTGTTAGAAACATCGCATATAAACTCACAGATATATTTTATTATTTACATACTTTAAAAATACACACACCACAAAAATTCACTCTAACAATGAAGAAGAGTTGTATGGCATTGACATTTTATAAGTGCCATGATCAATCCACTTGTGAAAGGTTCTGGATCGGATGTATTATCTCATGCAATGGTGATGGTGCTACTACTCAGAAAATAAGTTGTTCATATGATCCTTTTCTCTTATTCTTCATATATTTCATGGTGACATCTCACTGCTCCTCCAATCTTCTAATCAGCTTTAACAAAGGGATCTGGGTTTGAGTCCATGATTTCAAGCAACCAAAGACCCTGATTTAGTGTGGAAAATTAAATCTATGCAACAGTGTTTTTACAATAAATCATAAAATTTAACGTCTGTGAATATCTGAGAATGATAACATCAGCCAATTATGCAATGCAGTATTGTATGATGTACATGTTACTAATTATGAAATGTACAAAAAATATTCTTAAAGGCACTGTGTTATAACTTGAATATGACATAAGTTGTATTGTACAGGACCACCTGTATTTTTAGTGTATGATGATTCCATAGCATTAATTACATTCATAATGTAGTATAGTCATCCTCCTTATTGTATTCTTCATTTTTTTCATTATTGAAGTTGCAATGATTTATTTGTGACTTTTTTTGCAAATACTGTGTCCCTTATCATGTGTGATCACTGAGGTCTGTTCTTTAGCTTGTGTTCAATGAATGATTTGAAGAGATTTGTTTGAAATCTGGATCTAAAATAAAATGGAAAACAATACTTTTCCTATTATTTGTAGATGGATCTGTGCTGGGTTTTTTTTTTTTTTTTTTTAAGCATTTAGCCATCAAGTTTTCACTGAGTGTGGAGATTGCTCTGAAGTGAATATTTAAGGTCTTCTCAGATCTTTTCTAAATATGAATCTTGAATGTGCATGTTTGTGAATTCTAAATTTCCATATGTAAATGAATGCTTTTGAATGGCATAATTTCCCAGAGAAACTCCTGCTTGTTCTTTATACCATAGGTAATCTAGTGTTTATCTCCAACCATATCTATCTGTTTTATTGTGTTGATTTTCATGTTGCTATGCTGACTCGATGGCACATAACAACAACAACAACAACATGCCAATATTGTTTCCAGTATCATCAGGATTATCCATGGTAGATGATAGGTTGTAGCATAGCTTCCAGACTTAGAAAAAGTTGGAAAAATAAAAGAAGGTTTTGTGATGTACTTCTCAAAATTAAGCAGTGAAAACCATGGGGATCAAAACAGAATATTGACCCATGCAGTTTTGGAACATGAGTCCTCTAGGTTGGAAGGCACTATACAATGCTTGAAACAATGGGTTCAGACATACCAAAGATAATGAAGATGTCATAGGACAGGGTAATATTTGGTACATTGTATTTTGTGTCACCATAAATTAGAGCTAACTTGATGACAACTAAGTAGAATGACATTTTGTATATATCAACCACAATATTTTGTTCTGGTAATCTGTCTCTTGCATGATAGACTCATAAGAAGCTAAAAATTTTATAATGATTTTGAAAGATGTCCATTACATTTCTGGCCTGAGTGAATCCTGAGATCTATGAAAGAGAGATTAGTGCTTGGTTTCAGTTCCTCAGGTTGAGGCAGACAGATTATAGCAGACATACATAATACACTGTCAATAAGGTGTGCCTGCTTCTTCCAGAACCAGAGACCAAGATCTCATGCTGGAACACTTACTGATGTCTTTATGAATGCTGATGAGCCAAGAAGGGCATTGGGCAATGGAAAGCTAAAGTCCCAAAGAATTTTACCACCATTTTCATTTTACCTTTTCCATAACCCATTGTGTGTGTGTTACGGTAATCTGTTGGCTGTATTCTGGAATTGTGACATAGTTTTCTCTGACAGTCCTGCTTTCTTTGATGTTTCTGTGGAGATGGGATCTTGGAACCATACTGCCATTTTGGTGATGTCATGCCTTCATCTTAGCAATTTATCTTCAAAATATTTAGTACTGTTCACTGTGCGGAGGGGGGGGATCTGACTCTTACTACATTGTTCATCATCAAATTAGTTTATATAATTTATCAGGAGCATAATACTCAGATGGAATCATTTGAGGCTCCTTTTACAATTCTAAATATATTAAATTTAAGTGATGTTGCAACATGAAATCATTTTATTAATATGTACATAGCCCTAACATAATAGCAAGTTATGATTTTGTGGTAAATTTAATAAAAGATTCTTCTGAAAATGGCAAATGAAAGATGACAGATTAGTAAATCCTGGAAAAGATATCTGATCAAGACAAGCCATTAAATTAATTACATATTTAAAATGGGCACCAATATATTTCTTTCTTTTCCACATTAAATTATTGGATATTTCCTATTAGTTAAGAAAAATGTATGATGTTTTTATAATATGTCTTCTTATGTTATATCTGTATCCATATAACAAATAGCACAAAGAGATTGGCATGTATACAATCTAAAAATAAGTCAAATAAATTAATGTGATTGTTTTAAAATACCCAAAGTATTTTTACTTTTACTATTTTAAATTAATATTCTGATGCAAATTACATACTAAAAAATAATGTTCTCTTAAAACTAAGTAGATTAATTACATCTTTATAATGGATACCAATATATTTCCTTTCTTTTCCAAATTAAATGATTGAATATTTCCTATTAAGAAATATGTATGCTTCAGTTTATATGTTTTCTTATAACTGTATGTGTATAATAATTAGCACAAAGAGATTGGCATGTATATAATCTAAAAAGAAGTCATATAAATTACTGTGATTGTTTTTAAATACCCAAAATATTTTTTCTCTTACCATTTTAAATTAATATGTTGATACAAATTACATGCTAAAAAGTATGTTATCTTTAAAGTACATTTAAGTAACTGTACATTTTTAAGTAAATGATTGTTATTAGGTGTCATTGAGTCATTTCTGATTTACAGTGACCCCACTATAAGGAATCACTGCCCACTCCAATAAAAACAAAAGATTGGTCACATTATAATAAAATCATTATCAGATTTATATAAGAATATGTGATGATTTTGAAACATGTTCTTTTGTTTGAAGGAGGAAGTTATGCTAAGATCCCACTTTGCTATAAATAAATGAAACAAAGAAACACACACACATAAAGAATAATGCCAAAAACAAAATATGGGGGAAATTAATAATGCTTGGTTTGGGTAGAGGACACAACTCTTATTTCTATTCTAATTTTGGAATTCTCTTCAATAACAGCATATATTATACAACTAATGGAAAAATATCTTTAAAATGAGAAAACATCATCTGCATTGTTATTGTTGTTGTTATGTGCCACTGAGCTGGACCTGACTCGTAACAACCCCTCCTTGGGTTTCCGAGACCCAATTAATATGGAAGTATTAATATGGAAGTAGATTGCCCAAGCTTCCTTCCGAGGAGTGGCTGGTGGGTTTGAACCTCCAGCCTTCTGGTTAGCAGTCAAGTCCCTTAGGCACGATGCTACCAGGGCTCTTCATCTGCATTTGTGCCTGAGAAATTTTCAAAACTTAGAACAAGGTATATGATTGTTAGAAACTACATCCAATAGAAGGAGTTCAAAATACATGAACATGATAATTTTGTCATCTATTAGATTTCTCCTTCTCTTTTTAGAAAATTGTTGTTAGGTGCCATCAAGTTGTCTCTGACTCATAGCGACCCTATGTACAACAGAACAAAACACCATAAAAAGTTGAATGAGAGACTATATTATGCAAGTAAATTGAAGATTGTCATAAGGAATAAATTATAAAGCATTCTAAGTAAAATATTTCATTTTCCTATGGAAAACGAAAATGGAATAATAGCTTTGATACATTGAACACCAGAAGAATTGTGGAATGACATCAAGTACATCATCCATGAAGAAAACAAGAGATCATTAAAGATGAGAAAGGAAGAAAACATCAACATGGATGTGAGAAGAAACTCTGAAACTCGCCCTTGAGCAGATAGTAGCTAAAGCAAATGGAAGAAATGACAAAAGAAAAGACCTGAACAGATTTCAAAAAGCAGCTTGAGCAGACAAAACCAATTACTATAATGAAATACACAAAGACCTGGAGTTAGAAAACCAAAAGGGAATAACACGTTCATCATTTATCAAGGTGAAAGAACTGAGGGAAAAAATTAAACCTCAAGATATAATATTGAAAGATTCTATGGGGAAAATATTAAATGATGCAGGAAGCATCAAAAGAAGATGGAAGCAATACACAGGGTCACTTTACCAAAAAGACTTGGTTGATCTTCATCCATTTCAGGAGGTGACACATGATCAAGAACCAGTGGTATTGAAGGAAAAAGTAGAAGCTGTTCTGAAGGAATTGGTGAAAAACAAGGCTCCAGAAATTGACAGAATACTCATTGAGATGTTTCAACAAATGGATGGCCCACTGGAGGCACTCACTTGGCTATGCCAAGAGATCCGAAAGACAGCTACCTGGCAAACTGACTGGAAGAGATCCATATTTGTACCCATTTCAAGAAAGGTGATCCCACAGAATGGAAATTATTGAACATTATCATTGATATCACATGTAAGGAAAATCTTACTGAAGATAATACAGAAAAGGTTGCAGCAGTATATTCACAGAGAACTTCCAGAAATGCAAGCTGGATTCAGAAGGGGACAGGGAACAAGGGATATCATTGCCAATGTCGGATGGATCTTGACTCAAAGCAAAAAACACCAGAAAGATTTTTACTTGTGTTTTATTGACTTTGCAAACGTATTTGATTGTGTGGATCACAACATATTAGGTAACATTGAATACAATGTGAATTCCGAACACTTAATGGTACTCATGAGGAACCTGTACATAAACCAGAAGGCTGTCTTCGAACAGAACAAGGGGACACCGCATGATTAAAATCAAGAAAGGAGTGCATCAGGGTTGTATCCTTTCACCACACTTATCCAATCTGTATCTTGAGCACATAGTCCAAGAAGCTGGACTATATGAAGATTGTGGCATCAGGATTTGATGAAGAATCATTAACACCCTGAAATAAGCTGGTGACACAAATTTGCTTGCTGGAAGTAAGGATGACTTGAGGCAATTACTGACGAAGATTGAAGAATACACTCTATAGTATGGATTGCATCCCAATATAAAGAAAATAAAAATCCTCACAACTGGAACTATAAGCAGCATCACAATAAATGGAGAAATGAATGAAGTTGTCAAAGACTTCACATTTGTTGGTTCTACAATCTCTGCCAATGGAAGCAGCAGTCAGGACATCAAATTACATATAGCACTGGATAAATTGGCTGCAAAGATCTCTTTCAAGTGTTGAAGAGCAAAGTTGTCTCCTTGAGGACTAAGGTGTCCTGACATAAGCCGTGGCATTTTCAATTGTCTTGTATGCATATGAGAGCTGGACAATGACTAAGGAAGACCAAAGAAGAATTGATGCTTTTGAATCGTGGTGTTGGTGAAGAATGCTGAAACTACCATGAACTGCAAAAAGAACTAATAGGTCTGTCCTGGAGGAAGTGCAGCTGGAATGCTCCTTGGAAGCAACAGTGGCCAGACTTCATCTCACCTACTTTGGTCATATTGTCAGAGGGGACCGTTCCCTGGAGAAGGGTGTCATGTTTGGTATGGTGGAGGGTCGACAAAAGAGGGGAAAATACTCAACAAGATTGACACATTGGCTGCAATGATGGACTCAGGTCTAGCACGGATCATGGAGCTGGAGCGGGACCAGGTGGTGTTTCATTCTGCTGTGCGTAGGGTCATTATGAGGCCGAGACAACTCGACAACATCTAACAATGACAACAACATGGAAATATATGTGTTAAGTAAAATTTGTAGAAAACTTACAGTAAGTATGTTTTCTGGAAGAAGTTTGAATATTTGACTTAATTTGCATTATTATACTAAATATTGATCATATTAAATATATTTATATTTAGAAGAACATATTTGGTTTAGCATTGTTTTTTTAAAATCAATGAAGTAAATTTATTTGCAAAGATTACTTCTATACTTCAGCTTACTCTAACTTCCATCAAAATGAGCTCTTCCGTTTTAGAATGTTTTAAAATTTCTTGTATTGACAATTTGGGAATTTTTGTTTTGTTTTTATTTCCAATATCGATGTAGAAAATGGTTTTCTATCATGTCAATAAAAATCTGTGAGTTTCTTTTCCTGAGAAATAATGCTGTGCTTCATAAAATCCTTTGCTCCTATTATACTACTTCTATTTTTAAACCACTTCTGAAGGCATCTTCTTTAGGGCACATTTAACACACTTATTACAACTGCATTTTGCTGTCATGAGTGATGATTACATATATTTGTAATTCGTGCTATTTCTTCAGTGGGCACATTTCTATTTATTATTATTTTTTATTTTTTTCTTTAGTATAGAAGATAGTATTAATAATAATTTAAAATATTATTAGTTTTATTAAGGCTTTCTTTTTTTAAAAAAAACAATCATCTTATATAAATCAAACTTTAGTGTAAAAATGGATTTTTAAAACATATGCCACTAATATGCATTTTGAGATAACAAGAATGGAACAAAGCAAATAATTTTGAATAATTCTATTTAAACAGTATTTTTGTTAGTATGCAAAAATATTTCATAAAAGTGATAACACAAAACAGTAAAAAATATGTCAGAAAGTTGATTTTTAAATGACCTGTATACATTTTCAGAATGAAGGAACTTCACTAGATGTACCTCTATTCAGGAGTGAAAAATTCTCTGAAGTTTACACATAAGTATAATCAGGTATAGCCATTTTTCCATAACACATGAATACATCAATATTCATGTTGTCTTCAAAATGTTAGCAATGTGTATACTGATCAGTTGCAAAAGAAAACCATAAAAGTGTTGAATAAATGGATGATTCTTTCTGGAACTAAATAGAAATTGTCAATTAATCAGGGTTTTCAAACTGTGTATGTTATTGTTATTATATGACGTTGATTCGGACCCAACTCATAACGACCCCTCCTTGGGTTTCCGAGGCAATAGCATTACGGAAGTAGATTGCTCCATCTTCCTTCCGAGGACTGGCTGGTGGGTTTGAACCACCGGCCTTCTGGTTAGCAGTCAAGTGCCTTAGGCACTACGCTACCAGAGCTAAACTGTGTGTAGTAAGTTGTATTATATTATTCAAGAATTTAAGATTATATTAAAAATATATTATTCATACCTATTATAATACCTGAGCTTACATAAATGATTATTTTATGCATACTATCTTCAACTATTAATCAGAAATGGTCATTGTACCATCTTAATTTTTTTCATTATTTTGATTTTGTTTCTTGCGGGAAGGAAATTTCTCACTCAATGACTAATGTTAAAATAGTAAAAATAGACTGTATTAAAGCAGATGTTTATTTTATAATTAAATTAGTGAATTGCATGCAGTTCTGTCATGGAAAGTGTCAACATTACTGAGCAAACTTTAATTGCAGAATAGATATTGCTGTGAATAAGTTAGCATATATATCTGCCTACCTGTCTTTTATGTATATCGAATAATTAGTTTTAACTGTTTTAATTATATCACATTAAACAATTTGAACATTGTAATTGTGCATCAGTCTATTTTTTAGCAAACTGATACTTCAAATAACGGAGATCTATAATGTACAGCCTTTGGATAATTTTCAAAGACATTTACATATTTTTTACAGAGCTGTGTTGGGATCACTGAGAGTTTCTTAAAATAGAACAACTAATGTCTGTGAAAGTCCTAATACAGCTGCCATGTAATACTTCCCAAGTCATTTTCAAAGTATGTAAACAATATCCTGCAATGAACGCTCAGATTAGCATATCAGATTAAGGCAAAGAAATCATCTTGAATAATTTCTAAATGGAAAGAATTTTGAGAACTAAAGACAAAATGTTTTTTTTTTTCCCCTCTTGTCCAATACCACTGTGATTTTCTGTCTAAAGTTTGAGGGTTTATTTGCATATAATTGTCTTCTAAACATTGTTGAAGTCAGAATATTTTTCAAGGTATTTAAGGCAAATATGGGACCACCTTGTGATATGATATTAATAAAAGAAGTATGAAAATAATTTTTTAGTGAAAATTAAACTTCAGTAAAATGAGTAAATAAATGAAAGGAAAAATAAAGATTGTGTTTAGGTCACGGCCTATGAGTTTGCTTCATTTATCTTTATTGGAAATAATATGAAATTCCAGAAAAAAAAAAAAAAGCATATGTACATACATGTTTCATTCACATATATCTAGTAAACAGGTGTGATTTAATTTTATATAACTCTCTCTCTCTCTCTCTCTTTCTATATATATATATATATAAACACTCTCACTGTCATTAAGTTGATTCCAATTCACAGTAGGTACCACTGGTTTTCCAAGGCTTTAAGTCTTTACAGAAGCAGACCTCCCATCTTTCTTCTGAGAAAACCTGGTGGGTTTAAAGGCAGAATGCATTCATCATTGGAACAAATTCAAGAGGCTGCTTTCTTCTTTTATCATAACTCATCTGAATGCCGAAAGCTGATATGAATTAAAAAAAGAGTTAAGATCTCCTTTACAGTGTTGATGTTGCTGTGTGTTGTATTTAACTGCTAACCAGAAGGGTGGAAGTTCAAATCCACTAACCACTCCTTGGAAGGAAGGTTGGGCAGTCTACTTGTGTAGTGATACCACCTGGGAAACCCAAGAAGGGGTTCCTATGAGTTGAATCCGACTCAAGGGCAGTGAGGTGTTTTAGTTGTTTGGTTTTGTTTCTTTACCCTATATAACAGATAGACTTGCCCCGTAGGTTTTCTAAGATTTTAATCTTTAGAAAAACAGACTCTTTTATCGTTTTCCCACATTGCAGCTTCTGAGTTTGAATCACTGTCCTTCCAGGTAGCAGCCAAGCACTTAACCATGGCATCACCATGCTGCATTTTTCCTTTAAAAGTTTTTTTTTTTTTTTTTTTTTTTTTTTAAGGTATAGTGTTCATTAGACTTACCTGGGAAAGCTTTAAATATGTGTTACTTTATAACATTTGTGTTTTAAAACAATATAGAATAAAACAAAAATTTTCAACAATTTTGACTTTCATCCATGGATAGAAAAATTTACATTATTGTAACTTTTTCAAGGCTAGTAATTACTATAAGTAGAAGCAAAGCAGTACAACTCTAATGGAAAAGTACAGGGACATCTTGAACATAAATATTTGTATAAAACAGTGGGGAGAACTGTGAGAATCAGTGGGAGCTGACAAGTGTGGTGGCTATTCATTATCACTAATGTAGGATAAACTACTGAATGCTTCACAATATCCAGGAACAAACACAATACATTGAAATAACTAGACAGCAAGAACAGAAGCATTTTGGTGGGCAGTGTGTAAACTATTTAAATAATCCTGGCATAGGGAACACAATAGCCCTGAAATGTATCCTGCACTCCTATTTACCAAACGATGACACTTAGATTGAAATTGCCTAAATCCAAAGAAAGAGGTAATGATATTTACCCACATGAGATACATTCCTGATGTGCACACAAAGATGACACGTGTGATACAGGGACACTGCACAAAACCAAAAGCATTTCTTTCCACTTTCTGAACATGCTCAATCACTACCTTGGAGTTAACTATGAGTAATAGTTCTCCAAAGTAAAATATAAAAGAATGATTCTAACGGAAACTAAGCAAGTAGTAAGAGGAAGTGAGAAGTGTCTGTCTCCTTATGTGTCAATTCATATTTTGTATGAGTTGACTTTCTAAGTACAAAGGTAAGAAACCCAATTACTCCAATAATACTAAACATGGAATTATTTTTAATAATTTAAGATTATTTTCTTTTTTAAATACTGAGAATAATAACTATTCATTATTGAAGTATCTTAAATATATAGATACATAATACATATATCTTTAATCCTGACACTATAAAAGTATAAAATAGTCTATGACAAAGGCAAAATATTACTGAGGAAAAAAATGGGAATAAAAATGAAGTAAAATAAGTTGTGAAAATATGGTACAAAATCTATATATAAACAATAGATAAATAGGGTAATGAAAGAAAACTAGATCACTATGGAACTCATAGAACTGAGATACTATATATGCAAATTCAGTGGTATCTAAAAAAAAAAAAGAAAAAAAGCTAATAAATCAACAGAAATATATTTAGAGAAAAACTGTCTAAAAGACCGTTTGCAAACAGCATTGATCTGCTGTTGCAATTCTCATCAAATTCCTGAAAATATATAATACATGCACATTGTTGTTCAACTCATAGAGACCCCGTGTACAACAGAATAAAATACTGCCCAGTCCTGCACAGCATCACAATTCTTGCCATACCAGAGCCCATTTTTGCAGCCACTGTGTCAATCCATCTCTTTGAGGATCTTTCTCTTTTTCACTGACTGTCCATTCTACCAAGCATGATATCCTTCTCCAGAGAATGTTTCCTTCTGACAACACGACCTAAGTAGGTGAGACAAAGTCTGGCCATTCTCGCTTCCACAGAGCATTCCGGCTTCACTTCTTCCAGGACAGATTCATTAGTTGTTCTGGCAGTGTATGGTACTTTCAGTAATCTTTGCCAACACCACAACTCAAAAGCATCAACTCTTCTTTGGTATTCCTTACCTGTAGTCCAGCTTTCACATGCGTATGAGGCAATTGAAAATATCATGGCTTGGGTTAGGTGCACTTTGATCTTCAAACAGACATCTTTGCTCTTCAGCACTTGAAAGATGTCTTTTGCAGCAGATTTTCCTAGTGTGATATGTTGTCTGATTTCTACGTTATTTAAATTTTCTTAAAATTAAAATCATAGGGATTATTTAAAATTGAAAACCCAAGAAGGTATACCTGATTTTCTGGTCCCTTTAATCTTCAAGCCATAATACAGTCAGTCCCAAGAGAGAGTCAAAGAGAAGATATGTTTGAAATTTATGGACATTTATTATAGACTTTTTTATAATCAAGATTTAGGTTTAAAACCTGGTAAGATAATATAATTTTCTGTACTAATTCAAGCCTAAATTATGAATGGAAATAAAATAGATTCACCTATTCAGCTCCTTTTATTTATCTTGGTGAAGGTTATAAAACTCAAAAATCTAAATAAAAGTGATGAAATTATTAGAGAGTAAAGAAAGTTCACTGTTGCCCCAAAACCCACTGCCATCGAGTTGGATCTGACTCATAGCGACCCCTTCTTGAGTTTCCGAGGTCATATCACTAATGGAAGTAGATCACCCAAACTTCCTTCCAAGGAGTGGTTGATGGGTTTGAACCGTCAGCTTTCTAGTAAGCAGTCAAATGCCTTAGACACTAGGCCACCCCAGCTTCCTTAATCTATTGCTTACTAAAAAGCTGAAGTTTGGGCAGAATTTCACTAAGAAATTTGTATAAAAATATGTGCTGGAACATGAGAAACACTTGGATCAACTAGGTATTTACTAATTTACTGCTGTCACTCCCCTCTTTTTATTTGTTCATTGATTATAATTCTCTTTCTATTTCTACCCTAACTCACACAGATGTAATGGGCAATTATAATTTTCTTTCCTATACAATACCATAATCAAGTAGCTGACCCATGCTTACTTGAAGTGAAAAGGACTAGAAGCACTTACTGATGAAGATCAAAAACTATAGCCTTCATTATGGCTTATACCTCAGCAGAAAAGAAAACATAAATCCTCACAACTAGACCAATAAGCAACAAATAAATAGTGAAAAACTTGAAGTTGTCAAGGATTTCATTTTACTTGGATCCGCAATCAACATCCATGCAAACAGCAATTAAGAAATCCAAAGACATATTCCATTGGACAAATCTGGTTCAAAAGACCTATTTTAATTTTCAGAAAGCCAGTATCTAATGGACTAAGTTGTACCTGACCCAAGCCATGATATATTCTATCACCTTATTTGCATTTAAAAACTAGCTTTGGGCCGGGGGGTAAAACTCACTCCCAAGGGCTGACTCTCATAGTATATAAAATGTACATGCAGAACACTCAACCCTGAGTGATGTAACCACCTACTCTACGGTGATGCATCCCTTGGAGCAATCAGTCATGGGTCCCCAGAGGGGCAACATTCACACGAGGAAGGGCTGGACACACAGGAATGCATAACTAACAAGGGCATGGTGAAGGGGTTTACTGGGAAGGGAGAGGAGAAGGATGGGTTAGGGTTGAGAGTGGTAATTGTTGAGTGAAACCAAATGTACACGAAATGATGAATGTAAAACAAATTCTGCTTTGTAATTGTGTATCTAAAGCACAATTAAAAAAAAAAAAAAGAAAAGAAATACTAGATAAAGAATAAGACCAAAGAACAATTAATCCCTGATAAAGTCTATTGAATAACCATGGACCGCCAGAACAAATATGTTTTGGAAAAATTACAATCAGAATGCATCCTAGAAAGGTGGATGACAAGGTTTCTTCTTGTGTACTTTGGCCATATTATTAAGAGGTTTCAGTCCTTGGAGAAGGACATATGCTTGGTAAAAAAGAAGGTAGTGCAAAAGACAAAGATCCTTTCAAAATGGATTGAAACAGCAGCTGGATCAATAAGCTCAAATATAGCAACAATTGTGAAGATGGTGCAGGACCAGGTAGTTTTTGTTCTATTTTTCTGGGGTCACTGAATTGGGATGGACTCAATGGCACCAGGAAATAGCATATGCATGTAACATGAATATATATATATAAATATATACATAAATTCACACAAACACACACATATCACTCAATTACCTATCATTTAACTTGGATTGTCGTGTGAGGGTTTATCCCATAACCATCTCTTTAAGTATTAAAATATTTTCTCCATGACTGCTATGAAATTTATGATCAAAAAAAAAATATATATATATATATAATTATGCATTTTAGAAATTATAAAAGTCATAGATTAAAATTAAAACACATTGAAATCTTACCTTGTTATTTCATGGACAAAACTATATATTAATGAAACTGTCAAAAACTTTGTTTTAATATGAAAACATAACTGATTCTTAGAGAAATTAAGGTAATTTTCTAAGCTCTGGATAGCTAGCAAGTTTCTGATATGTGAAATGAAGCCGGTTCTAACCTCTTTCATTTCTAATCATTATCATCACTAGATTACATGGAGTCAGTTATTATTTGTCCTAAGGGACAAATTATTCCACAAAGGGAGCACAGAATTAGAGTATGCAAAATGTGCTGACTCTTTAGACACATAATCAGAGGGAAAAGAGGGGATCATAAAATTGAATATTGATTCATTTATCATCAGCTTGTTTCTATAAACAATGTTTGGATTCACTTTGTGATTTTGCTAGATATTCATAAAGTGGTATTTTCACTTTGAATTAATATGGTAAAGGTAAACTCATGATTTGCATTTGAATATTATAGTGCAATAATTAAATATAAGTTTGCCCAGTATATATATTTAAATTATTTTTACTTTTAAATAGTTCAATTCACTAACAATTTCAGAAAAATGACTCTAATCATCTTTAATTATGGAGACAATATTTCCTTCAATATCTCACATCAATATATTTCATATTATGTCTATTATTTAAAATGTGTGTGTATTTTCTCTCTTAGACTTTTTTAAGCTATTGTAAACATATTAAATATTGTTTAAACTTATGACTAGAATAATTACCTCTACTCACAGAACTCAACTCTTACGTAATCTATCAAGAAAAACCAAAATCACTTTAGAATGCCAACATTCTTGAAGCACATTCAAACACCAACCACTGAACAATGACTTCACCAAAGATTTCTATCAGTGAAAACTACACAAACACTTGTGTCAAAATTAATGCTAATTTTACTAATTTTTCAGGAATTAATCATCAGACACAAAAAGATTCAGGAGAAATTAACATCTATGAAATCAAAGTAAATATTAATTTAGAAAATATGTGACATATGGATATATTCATTAATTTGTTAAATCACTATGAACTTTTAACAAATAACTTTTCTGAAATAATACATCCACATACTGTAGGAGTATTGTAATCATTATTTATTGGTCAATGGGAAATTATAGTAGAAATATATGACCACCTCAAAAGAATTTCAGGCAAAGAATAATAACCAAATTTTACTTTAATAAAAAGCCTTCAAACATTTAACTTCATTGCTTAATAAAAAAGTGCTTCTTTATCTTTTAACAAGAATAAAATTAAAATATGGAAGGGGAACAAAATATCTTGCTAGGAATTAATACAAACACCGGGTGGGACAGTAGTATTTGCACTTCCACAGCTGCAGCCAGTCCTCATATCAGGTAGAAAATGAATTCTGTTGGAAGAAAATTTCTGGACATATAGCTCAGGAATTGAAAATAAATCATTTAGGGCATCAAGAAATAACTTTCTATTAAAATATATAAATTGCATATTCAAAGTCCTTAAAGTAAAACAAAATAAGCTTATGTTCTGTGAATATATTCTATATTTATGGAAAGAAGCTCAACAAAGTCTCCCAATGTTTAACTAAAGGCTTTATAAATAATTTTCATTAAAATACTAAGCCCTCAATAGTTAGCTTAAATTAGTGTTCATAAATGATTAGAAATGTTATTTCTAACCACGTTATTTTTAAATAATTTCACTGATCCATATAAAACAATTGCCATGAGTGTACATGCAAGTGTTGCTAGGGTTGTAGGTGTAGTTTAAGTATAGGTATAGATACCAAACTTCTTTCCTCTTAGGGATGTTAGAGGACAGAGTAAAAATTACACACTGTCCAAAAGGAGTGCTCAAGGCTATGAATCTTTATGGAAAGATTACTACCTATATCTTTCTCCTGCAGAGTGACAGCTGAGTACTTTAACCACTGAGTCACTGCTGTTGTTAAGTATCATTGAGTCAGCTCCAACTCCTGGAGACCCTATGTACAATAGAGTGTAAGAACAGACCTGCTAGGTTTCCTTATAGATGTAGACACATATTAGATACTGTGATTTGGTTTCTATGTGTAATTTATAGATAGCATTAGAAGGAATATTGTTTTCATTTAGTTGAGATTAATTGACCTATCTATTGCTGTCCAGTTGATCGTTTATTCATAACGATCTTATAGGAGAGAGTAGAACTACACATAGGGTTTCCAAGGCTGAAATCTTTACAGAAACAGACTGCCACATCTTTCTCCCAAGGAGCAGCTGGTGGATTTCTTTTTGTTAGCAGCCAAGGGCATAACCACTACACAACTAAGCCTCCTTTACCAAAAATAAAACCAAACACACTGATATGAAATCAATTCCAAATTGCAGTGATCCTTTAAGACAAAAACCAAAACCAAAACCAAACTCACTGCCATAGTGTTGGATCTGACCCATAGTGACTCCTCTTTGGGTTTCCGAGGCAGTATCACTACAGAAGTATTACTTTTTTCCAAGGAGTGGCTGGTGGGTTTGAACCATCAGCCTTCTGGTTCAGTCAAATGCCTTAGGTACTAGGCTACCAGAACTCCTTAAAGACAAAATAGAACAAAATAGACAATGTAGTATAGTGTTTTAAGGCTGTAAATTTTTAAGGAACCACTGTCTCATCTTTTGACTGCCCACAGGATGGTGGTTCAAACCACCAATGGTTTCATTAGCAGGCAGGTACTTTAAGCACTATGCCACCAGAGTTCCTTAGTGCTGCTTTGCTGATGTTATTGTTAGTTGCAATTGAGTCAGTTCCAACTCATCACCCCCTATATATGACAGAATGAAACACTGCCCCATCATGAGCTTTCCTTGTAATTCTTGCTATACTTGAGTTCATCTTTGCAACCACTGTGTGAATCTATCTTGTTGAGGGTCTTCCCTTGTTTTGCTGACCCTCCACTTTACCAAGCATGATATCCTTTTGCACATAATGGTCCCTTCTGAAAACATGATCAGAGTAGGTGAGAGGAAGTCTCACCTCCAAGGAGCATTTCAGCAGCACTTCTAGGATAGATTTGTTCATTCATCTGACAGGCCATGGTATTTTCAGTGTTCTTCCCCAACAACGGAACTCAAAGACATCAACTCTTCTTCACTCTTCCTTATTCCTTCTCCTCCTTTTACATGCATATGAGGCAATTAAAAATACTCAAGCTTAGGTTAGGTGCACAACTCATCTGGTCTTTGGTCATTGTTGTTCAATTTATCAAATCTACTTTTCAGATGGTCTCTAAATTCAGGTAGGAAATAATCAAGGTCATATTTTGGTTCATATGAACTTTTAAAAATTTTCTTCAGCCACAGCTTGAACTTGCATATGAGCAATTGATGGTCTGTTCCACAGTCATCTCCCGGACTTGTTTCGGCTGAAGATATTGAGCTTCTCCATTGACTCTTTCCATAGATGTAGTCAACCAGATTCCTGTGTATTCCATCTGGTAAGATCCAGATGGATGTCTGCCATTTATAGTGTTGGGGAAAAAAAAAAAAAAGGTATTGCAGTGAATAAGTTGTTGGTCTTACAAAATTCTATCAGGTGGACTCCAGTGGCATTTCTGTCGCCAAGGCCATAAAGGTAAAATGCGTAACTATTTTTTTAAAAACTAGAAATTATAATTTGATTAAATTTCATAATCTCTAAAACAAGTAGCATTGAACAAATAAATATCCATTCTACCATCTTTCAAATATTCTGTATCAGTTAAGAATGGGTTTAAATAAGGAAAAAGAAAGTTATGTAATGTTCCTTTATGGATCAATATAATGATATGATTTTAAGAAACCGATTACTAGCAGGTGAACAATAATAATAACAGCAACTATACATATATACATATATACATATACATATTTGTTATTGTTGTGTGCCATCAAGTGAGCCCCAGGTTTACAAGTGAGGTAAGACAACGCAGGGAAGTCAGAGTAGCAGGCCGGAACAGCAGGGAAGGGGATAAAAGCCTTGAACCCGGACAGAAGAGCAGTCAGCCCCAGGCTTACAGGTGAGAAGAGACAACGCAGGGACGCCAGAGTAGCAGGCCAGATGAGCAGGAGAAAGGGGATAAAAGCCTTGAACCCGGACAGAAGAGCAGTCAGCCCCAGGGACACAGATGAGGAGAGACAATGCAGGGACTCCCGAAGAAGCAGGGAAGAAGAGCAGGACAAAGAGGACTAAAAGCCAGGAAGCCAGACAGAGGAACGGTCAGCCACAGGGACCCAGGTGGGGGGTGATACGAGAG
>NW_006922153.1:1348427-1348938 GCF_000298275.1 Orycteropus afer afer | reverse complement strand
GGGCCGACTCGACGGCACATAACAACAACAACAACATAGTTTGAAGAAACACAGAGTCAGGCTGTTTTGAAGTAAATTATCTCATAAATTAATTTGGTGCAAGATGGCAAGGACTTTTTTTTTTTAATAATAATGTAGAAACAATTTATAACAATTGATAAGTAGAAGAGATCTTAGAGAGCATCTAAGTCAAACCACACATTGCACAGAAAGTCAATAAAATCAGTTATGTCAATCCAGGTTAGAATTTTCATTCATAGAAGTAGCAGCATTAACCGTTAATGTCTCCTCCACTGTGGAAATTAATTGTAAAATTATGGAGATCTTCTGGATATATGAAAATTGTATCTTAATTAAGCTAAGCATATGTCCTTCCTTCAGTGATACAAAAATGTAAATGACAATTTAATTTAACTACGTGCATAAAAGCAAAGTATTAAGAATATATGACCGTTTTAAAGACAGGTTAAAAGGCAATTTTACATTAGTCATATTCAATGTTCTTTATATA
>NW_006922153.1:1347555-1348327 GCF_000298275.1 Orycteropus afer afer | reverse complement strand
CATAGGGCTGAAGGCATTTGACTGCTAACCAGAGGCTGGCAGTTCAAACCCACCAACCACTCCTCAGAAGGGAGTTGGGCCAATCTACTTCCATGGTGATACTGCCTGAGAAACTCAAGGAGGGGTAGCTATGAGTCAGATCTGACTCCAGCTTTAATTTTTTTTTGGAGGGGGGTATATAAAACAAATTTATTATATTATTCTATGACTATAGGTTTATCTGAAAATAGTAATATAATAATAATACAGAAAAACAACAAACATTTTTATATGGTTAATTTTATTTTTTCTTTTAAAGTTAAATCAGTAATCCAAAATAACAAGGGAAACACATTTCAGAGTATATTGTCTCCCAAAAAATGTTCTACATAATATAGTTCAGGGAGCTGTTAAGAAATGAGGAACAGGACAAAATGTTTCAAGGTCATTTATTATCCTTATCACTAAACCAAAACCCAGAAGAATCACAATGCACATTAGAATTTTAATGGCTCTGATGAGCCCTGCAGTAAAGAAGCTGCTTGACATTGTTTAATACAGATGTTCTTTTTCTTGGTCGGCTTAACTACTAACAACCTTAAGAATTGTATTCTGTGGAGTAAGTACCAGTTTGTGACATAGTGCTATAAAATTCCAGACAAATGAAGTTGATGAAATATCGTTAAATATAGGGGATATTTTTGATAAAAAATGTGCATGAAGAAATTTTATTATATTTATTTTCACATGTAAGACTATTCAAATTATCATATTAAATTTCCACTGAAAATAA
>NW_006922153.1:1341563-1347160 GCF_000298275.1 Orycteropus afer afer | reverse complement strand
AAAGTGACATTATATTTTGGAAATCTAGTCTAAATTCATCCACAAAATATATCAAGTTTATTTGAACATAGAAGTTATCGTATTCAAATATATAAACAATTCCAAATGATAAAATTAAAATCACCTATCTGTATAATGGAAGAATCTAAATAACAAATATTAAAGAAAATTCACTATTTAAATAATTATTTCAATATATTACATTACAAAATAAATTTCATACTGATTGCAAAATCAAACAGTCTAACAGAATCAAGCAATGACTCTTGAACCATATAACTTATTACAGCACATTGCTCAACATAATTTCATTTTTGGAATATTATAACCACTAAAGAAATGAGCAACCAAACAACTGATAAAATTAATCTATAAAAATTTTAGTGGATATTAAGAACAACAGAAATAAAAAAAAATTTTATTGTGATAAATATATATATACAAGAATATTTTGTATTTCAACATTTTTTTTTGACAAAAAATTCAGTGACATTAATTAAGTTCTTCATGTAGTGTAACTATCATCATTATCTAATTGCAATTATTTTTTCCTTCATCCATAACAGGAAGTCTGGGGCCCCTACATGATGACATCCTCTCTAGGCTCCTGCCACTAGTAACCAGTAATAAATTTTGGCCTCTATATTTTTTCCAAATTATTGTATTGCATAGAAGTTCCTGTGTAGCGCAAATCTTAATAACTTGACTGGTAGCCAGATGGTTGACAGTTAAGTCTCTCTCAATTATCAATAGACAAGCTTCTGTAAAGTCACTGACTTGAAAAACTTGTGGAATAGTTCTGTTCTGTGCATAAGAAGTTACACTGAAACAGAATCAATTAGATGGCAACAAATAACAATGAGATAATTCATATAAATGGAATCTCTTAAAGCTATTTCTTTTTGTGACAGACTTATTAGAATCAGCATAACGTTTTAAAAGTTTGTCCATATTGTAGTACCATAAGGACTACATTTCTCCTTATATTTGAGTAATAATTGACTATATTTATTTGTACATTATGTTGTGTGTATCCCTTCATCTGCTGAACTTTTAGAGTTTGACCTAGGGAGACTTGTTGTTGTTTTGTGCTGTGGGCTGGTACTGGAAATAGATTGCCCCCCATCTTCCTTCTGAGGAGTGGCTGATGAGTTTGAAACACCAGCCTTCTGGTTAGCAGTCAAGTGCCTTAGGCACTACACTACCAGAGGTCCTTAGGGAGCCTATGGAGGCATAAAACTAAGTAAAATGAATGGATACTGGCATAGGGAAAAAAAAAAAAAAAAAAAAAAAAACTGGCAAAATATGAATAAAATCATATTCCTATTTATTGTAGGCGAGTAAAGAGTATTACATCAAATTTGGTTTCTTGTGACATGGTAATGTTAGCTGACAAGAATAGGAAAATTCAACACTGGATGGAAGGTGCATGGGGACTTTCTGAACCACCTTTGAAACTTTTAGATAACACATACATTTGTTAAAAATATTCAAAATAAAAAAGTTTTCAAAAAAGCAATGTAGCTTAAAAATCATAATAAATATCACTACATACTTAGAATGACGGAAATAAAAAAAATTAACACTACTAGGTGTTATAAATGATGTATAACAACTTGATTTTGTATACATTACTGAGGAGAATAATTTGGAAAATTATTTTTCAGTTTCTTCTAAAATTAAACATGCATTTTAATATACAACCTAACAATGTCATAAATAAGTATATACCCAAAATATTCAACAAATAAGAGTACTCTAATTTAGATAGCAGCTTTCATCATGATGGACAAAACTGGAAGTCAGATTCAGAAATTTACATACTGTCTAGTGCCATTTATTAATTATTATTATTATTATAACAAAAACACAAATAAGGACAGAAAATGGATTAGTGGTTACTTGGACTCAGAGGCAGGGAACTAAGCATCTAAAAAGAGTACAAGGGAATATGCAAGTGTTTTATATGTTGATTTTGGTAGTGGTATAAAACAATATATGTGTGCTAGAGTTCTGAGGGTCTTAATTTGAAATGGGTCTCCCTGGGCTAAAATAAATGGGTTACATTCTTTCTGAAGGCTCTATGGGAAAATCTTTTTCCTTGCCTTTTCTAGTTTATAGAAGGTGCCCAAGTTTATAGAGGCTTCCATGTTGCTATGAGGCTGGAGTCTATGCCACCAGTAATTCAAATACCAGCAGAGTCACCTATGGTGGACAGGTTTCAGCTCAGCTTGCAGACTAAGACAGACTGAGAAGAAGAATGAGGCCATCAACTTCTGAAAAAACTGGTTACTGAAAACCTTATGAATAGCAGTGAAACATTGTCTGATATATTATGGAAAACTTTATGAATAACCATGAAACATTGTAAAATATAATGCCAGATGATGAGCCACTCAGGTTAGAAGGTAGTCAAAATATGACTGTGAGTGAGCTGCCTCCTCAAAGTAGAGTCAACCTTAGTGATGTGGATGGAGTAAAGCTTACTGGATCTTCATTTGCTTATGGGGCATGATTCAAAATGAGAAAAAACAGCTGCAAATCATCACTAAAAATCAGAAAATTGGATCTACAAAGTATGAATCCAGGAAAATTGGAAGTTGTCAAAAATGAAATAAAATGCATACAGATGTATATCCTGGATATTAGTGAGCTGACATTTTGAATCAGGCAATCATATGGTCCACTATTCCAGAAATGAAAAAAATGAAGAGGAATACATTACATGCATTAACAAAAATAATATTTCAAGATCTATCATGAAGGACAGTGCTGTCAGTGATAGGGTAATATCCATACTCTATGAGAAAGACAAGTTAATGCAACTATTACTAAAATTTACATCCCAACCACTAAAGCCAAAGAAGAAATTGAAGATTTTTACAAACATCTGCAGTCTGAATTGACCAAACATGCAACCAAGATGTATCATTACTACTGGTGACAAATGAAAAAGTTGGAAACAAGAAGCATCATTATTTGGAAAATATGGCCTTGGCGGCAATGCTAATGTCAGACAGACATAGATCACATGATAGATTTTGAAAGACAATTGACTTATTGCAAATACCTTTGTTCAACAACATAACAGATGGCTGTACATGTGGGCCTCACGAGATGGAATACACAGGAGTAAAATTGGGTACATTGGTGGAAAGAGGAGATGGAGAAGCTCAATATCTTTGGCCAGAAGCATGCCAGGAGCTAATTATGGAACAGACCATCAGTTACTGTTATGTAAGTTCAAGTTGAAACTGAAGACAATTAAAACAAGGCCACAAGAGCCAAAATATGACCTTGATTATGTTGCTGTTGTTGTTATGTGCCGTCTAATTGGACCTGACTCATAATGACCCCTTCTTGGGTTTCCGAGGCAGTATCACTATGGAAGTATATTGCCCCATCTTCCTTCTGAAGAGTAATTATATGCTGCCTGAATTTAGAGACCATCTGAAGAATAGATTTGACACACTGAACACAAAGACAGAAACCAGAGGAGTTGTGGGATAACATCAAGAACATCTTATATGAAGAAAGCAAAAGGTAATTAAAAAGACAAGAAAGGCAGAAAAGACCAAATTGGATGTCAGAAGAAACTCTGAAACTTGCTCTTGAATGGAGGAAAATTAAAATGAATGGAAGAGATGATGACATACAAGACCTGAACAGAAGATTTCAAAGGGCAAAGTAATGTTTCACAATTAAGCGTGCAAAGACCTGGAGTTAGAAAACCAATAGACCAGAACATGCTCAGCATTTCACAAGCTGAAAGATCTGAAGAAAAAATTTAAACCTTGAGTTCCAATATTGAAGGATTCTATGGGCAAAATATTTGTTGATGTAGGAAGCATCAAAAGAAGATAGAAAGAATACTCAGAGTCTTGTAGCAAAAAGAATTGGTCAGTGTTCAACAATTTCAGGAGGTAGCATGTGATTAAGAACCAATGGTATCAAAGGGAGAATTCCAAACTGCATGGAAGAAGTTAGCAAAAAGCAAGTCTCCAAGAATTGATGGAAACCTCATTGAGATGTCTCAACAAAGGAATGCAGGACTGGAGACATTTACTGGTTTATGACAAATAATTTGATAGACAGTTACCTGATTGGAAGAGATTGATATATGTGACCATTCCAAAGAAGGTGATCCAAACGACTGTGAAAATTATAGAACAATATCATTAATATCACACAGAAGTAAGATCTTACTGAAGATAATTCAAAAATGGTTGAAGCATTATATTGACAAGAAACTTCCAGAAATCTTGGACACTGCATGTAGCTGTGTTGTTGTTCAGCAGCCTGCCATGTTCTGCCGAACTGGGGATTTACAGTCGACTTAAATTAATGGCCTGCCATATGGTTTGGTAACATCGGGATTGTGTCTTTTTCTTGTCAACCTTTGGCTTAGCAGCCTCAGCAGCCAGCAACTGTCTGAGTGAAGAAAAGCCTCCAGCTTCAGTGGGCCAGGAGCTGGAAGTGGAGCTGGAGGCAGAGCTGAAGCCCAAGGCTGAGGGGCTTCCACCCAGCCCCTAGAGCCTAGTACTTGGACTTAAAGCCTCCAAACTCTAAGAGAATGAACTTCTATTTGTTAAGGCCATCCCCTTTGTGGTATATATTCTTCTCAGAGCAGCACTAGTTAACCATAACAATCAACCAATTATCTTTTTTGTACAGTGATTGTGTTTTCTCCCATTTTCTTATGACACTCCCTGCATCATTCAATATTTTACCCATAGAATTTTTCAACATTGCAAATTGAGGCTGAAGTTTTCTTTGGTTCTTTCAACTTGAAAAATGCTGAGCATGCTCTTCCCTTTGTGCTTTCTAACTCCAGGTATTTACACATGTCATTATAATAATTGACTTTGTCCCTAAGGACCTCTGAAGTGGCACAGTGCCTTAGGCATTTGACTGTTGACCAGAAGGTTGACAGATCAAACTCACCAGCTGCTCTGCAGAAGGAAGATGGGGAAATCTATTTCTGTAAAGATTCACTGCCCAGTGGTGTTCAATATAAGTTGAAATTGACTTGATGGCAGTGAGTTTGGGTTGTTTTTCTGTCTTCTTGTACTGCTCTTTGAAATCTTGAGTTCAGCTCTTTTATCTTGTCATTTCTTTCATTTGCTTTAGCTAGCTATCAGGAGCTCCTCAGTTGCTCATAGAAAATCCCACCTTGGAGTTTACAAAGACTCATGGGTAGAAAAGCCACAGGGATAAAAGCCAGGAACCCGAACAGAAGAATAGTCAGCCCAAGGGTTACAGGTGAGGAGAGACAACTCAGGGACGCCCAAAGTAGAAGTCAGGAAGAGCAGGAGAAAGGGGATTAAAAGCCAGGAAGCCAGAGAGAAGAGCAATCAGCTGAAGGGATTAGGTGAGGAAAGGAAACTCAAGCCCACCCAGAGTAGCAGATCAGAAGAGCAAGAGAAAGGGGATTAAAAGGCAGGAAGCCAGACAGAGGTACGGTCAGCACAGGGACCCAGGTGGGGGTGATACGAGAGATCTCCAACAGCAGGACAAACTTGTCTGTCGGTTTGTCCTACTGTGGTGACATGTAGACGTGGGTTTTGAGGCTGAGCCTCTGGTGTTTAAAACCCAGC
>NW_006922153.1:1333961-1338598 GCF_000298275.1 Orycteropus afer afer | reverse complement strand
TGTCATATTATCTCCAGCATCATTTCTCTCACCAAGACTATATTTTTCAACTACTGGTGATTCTTCTGTGTTTCCAGCTGTTGTGCTCCAATCCCCAGTAATAATCAATACATCTCGGTTCCATGTTCAGTCTATTTCAGACTACAGAAGTCAGTAAAAATCTTCAATTTCCTCATATTTTGCTATAGTGGTCTGTGCGTAAATTTGAAACAGCATTAGTATTAATTGGTCTTCCTTTTAGAAATTTAGATATTATCCTACCACTGACAGCATTGTACTTCTGGACAGATATTCAAACACTCTTTGTGACAATGAATGGTATGCCATTCCTCTTCTATTAGTTATTACTGGTATAATAAATCATAGGATTGTTTGGTTCAAAATGTCCAAAAACAGTCCATTTCAGCTCACTGAAGCTTAGGATATCTATCTCTATGTGTTATATTACATATTTGACAAAATTTCCAAGATTCATACTTCATACATTCCACATTCCAATTAGTAATGGATGTTCGTGGCTGTTTCAGTCAATTTTGAGTCATGTCCCATTTGTAAATGTTGTTGTTTTTGTTATGTGCTGTCGAGTCAGATTCAACTCATAGCAACCCCTTCTTGAGTTTCCAAGGTGGTATCACTACAGAAGTAGATTTTCCAACCCTCCTTCCAAGGAGTGGCTGGTGGGTTTGAACCACCAGCCTTCTGGTTAGCAGTCAAGTGCCTTAAGCATTATGCTACCAGAGCTCCTCCATCTGTAAATGGAGATCCCAAAAGCTTTTCTCCATCCATTTCATTAAAATTGACTCTATTTTGAGGAGGTAGCTCATTCCCAGTCATATTTTGAGTTCCTTGTGACCTGAGGGGCTCATCTTCCAGCATTATATAGGACAATGTCTCTGAGCTACTCATATAGTTTTTTAGTAATGCATCAGACAGTGCTTCACTGATATTCAGATGCTGTGCCAAAGGCATTTACTTATCTGTGCCAAGAAATTTGTAAGACAGCTACCTGGCCAACTGACTAGAAGAGATCCATATTTGTACCCATTCCAAAGAAAGGTGACCCAACAGAATGTGGGACAATATCATTAACATCACACACAAGTAAAATTTTTCTAAAAATAATTAAAAAAATGGTTGCAACAGTATATTGATAGCAAAACTCCAGAAATGCAAGCTAGATTCAAAAAAGGATGTGAAATGAGAGATATCATTGCTGATGTCAGAAGGATCTTGGCTAAACAAAGTACACCAGAAAGATGCTTCCTCATACTTTCTTGATTATGAAAAAGCATTGGGCTGTGTGGATAGTAACACATTATGGCTGACATTGAGAAGAATGGGAATTCCAGAACATTTAATTGTGCTCAAGAGGAACCTGTACTTACACCAGGGGGCTGTTATTCAAACAGAACAAAGGGATACTACATGTTTAAAATCAAGAAGGGAGTATGTTATGGTTGTATCCTTTCACCCTAGTTGTTCAATATGTATGTTGAGCAAATAATTTGAGATTGGACTATATGAAGAACAAGGTAGCATCAGCATTGGGGGAAGACTTATTAACAACCTGTGATACATAGACTATACAAACTTGCTAGTTCAATGTGAAGATGTCTTGAAGCACTGGCTAATGAAGATTAAAGACTACAGTCTGCACTATGGATTATATCTCAATATAAAGAAGATGAAAATCCTCAAACTGGACCAATAAGTAACATCATGTTAAATAGAGAAAAGATTGAAATTGCCAAAGATGTTATATTATTTGGACCCACAATCAACAACCAAGGAAGCAACAGTCAAGAAAGCAGATATTCTATTGCACTGGACAAATCTATAGCAAAAAAAAATCTCTTTAAAGTGCTAAAAAGCAAAGATGTCTCTTTGAACACTAAGGTGCACCTAATCCAAGCCATAGTATTTTTAATAATCTCATATGCATGTGAAAGCTGGACAATGAATAAGGAAGAGAGAAGAAGAGTTGATGCTTTTGAATTGTGGTGTTGACAAAGAATTCTGAAAGTACCATGGACTGCCAGAATAAAAAACAAATCTGTCCTCAATGAAGTGCACCTGGAATGACCCTTGGAAGCAAGAATGGACAGACTTTGTCTCACCTATTTTGTCATGTTGTCAGAAGGGACCATTTCCTGGAAAAGAATATCATGCTTCATAAAGTGGAGGATCAGTGAAAGTGGGGAATACCCTCAAAAGGATGAAATAACACAGTGGCTACAGTTGTAGGCTCAGGTATAGTAATGATTGTGAGGATGGCCAGAATTGGGCCATGTTTGGTTCTGTTGTACATAGGGTCACTACAAATCGATCCAACTCTATGGCCCCTACCAAAAACAACGAAGGGGTGCTGATGCCTTTGAATTGTAGTGTTGGTGAAAAATACTAAAAATAGTATGGTCTTCCAGATGAATGAACAAATCTTTCATCGAAAAAATGCTACCTGAGTGCCCTTGGAAATAATAATGGCCAGACTTCCTCTCTCCTACTTTGCTCATGTTGTCATAAGGAAGCATTCCCTGGAGAAAGTTATCATGGTTGGTGAAGTAGAGCATTAGTGAAAAAGGGGATGGTCCTCAACAAGACAGATTGACACAGTGGCTTCAAAAATTTTCCCAAGGATAGCAAGGATTGTGAGGATGACACACCTCTGGTCATTGTTTAGTTCTATTGTACACAGGGTGGTTATGAGTCAGTTCTGACTTGAGGCCACCTAAGAACAACAACATGTATAGTTGTTGTTGTTGTTGTTGTTATGTGCCATCGAGTCAGTCCCTACTCATAGCGACCCCTCCTTGCATTTCCGAGGCAGTATCACTACGGAAGTAGGATTGCCCAACCTTCCTTCCGAGGAGTGGCTGGTGGGTTTGAACCGCCAGCCTTTTGGTTAGCAGTCAAGTGCTTTTAGCCACTATGCTACCAGAGCTCCCAACATATATAGTAAGTAGTAGAAATTAGAATAGGAGTTACGATTTTGGACACTATGAAGGAAGTTTTGAGGTGGCACAAATATTTGAGCATTTTCACTAATAATAATTGGCAGTTGGAAACCACAGAACATTACTTCCAAAGACAGCCTTGTTCATCTGCTGCCAAATTGTCACAGCCTTGAAAATCTTACAGAGTCCATGTCTATTCTGACACACATGGTGCCATCATGAGTCACGATTTCCTAGACAGTAGGTAGAGACAACAGGTACTTGGAAGCTTGTGGGTACTACCAAGGTCTCATACTTTGATTAGGTTGTCCTTGTTGTTGTTGTTGTTATGTGCAGTTGAGTCAGTCTCGACTCATAGCAACCCCTCCTTGGGTTTCTGAGGTAGTATCACTACGGAAGTAGGTTACCCAACCTTCCTTATAGGAGTGCATTCCCTTTGTGGGATAGGGAGACTTCAATCACTACATATATAATCTTTTTGTGCTTTTTTGATATATTAAGTTTCAATAAAACATTATATAAAAATATGAAAGGACATAAGTTAAGATATCTTCATATAAAGTAATATCATAAATTGGTCTGTATGGTTTTAAGAAAAGATAAAGTACATTTTGTTTCAAAAAAGGATTAGACATTTGTCTAAAATGTATTTGTAGCTGAACAATACTATTCATTTTCAAAGTATAAGACCAAATCTATGAACAAATTTAATCAAAGATATTTATTGCAGGAAGATTGCTACTACAACTAGGCAAAGATGTGTGTAAAATTATAAATTCCTCCAAAGTACAGAAAATGAGATGGACATTCTTATAGAAGAAGTTTAGGGAAACAGTAACCATTAGTCATACATTAGTAATTGTAAGTCACACATCAGTTAATCTATAGACATCTTGTCGTGGAGTTAGCCTGAGCAAGCATTTTACGAAAACGATGTTACTTATCTTCCAAGGATAGAGACAGCTTGTGGAAAGCATTCATTCTGAGAGCTGCTGCAGTTCTGCCTCCCATTCCCCCCATCCTCCCTGAGTCAGTCTGGATTAATCCAGTTCTGTGAGGTCAGGTTGGCTCGAATGCCTCTTATTTTTCATGTCTGTTAGTAGAGATTTTTGTGTGCACTCTGGGTGAGACCCTTTCTTAACTGAGCACATAGATTTTTTGGTTTCTTCCACAGGTGAAAGTTTCAGAACTTGAGGAAAAATGTCTTCTATGATAATTTTCCTTTCTTAGAGCATTTACTAAGATAAAGGTATTCTAATGGTTTTGTATTCATCCTAAATATAATATCAAGAGATGACTAATATATCATTTAAGATTTTTGTAAGGTATAATATTAAAAAAAAAAAAAGCCCTATTAGATATGTTTCAGATAATAATGTGCCAGTCTCATAATAGAATTAATTAAGTGTATAATGGGCCAAAGAGAAAATACAGTATCATACAATCATTCAAAATTTACTATTGTACATTGCAGTGAAGTAAATTACTTAGTATGGCTTTTCTACCCATAAGTCATTGTAAACTCAGTGGTGGAATGAGCAACTGAGGAGCTGATTGTAAATGTTATCCACGTGGAATATTTCTGTTGGGCGTGGCACAATACAATGTTCTGGGAGGTGCCCACTTTCTCTCAGGTGCTTAGAGTTCTGATGCTATGATTGGCTAGTTTGACCACCCTTCTGG
>NW_006922153.1:1330132-1333706 GCF_000298275.1 Orycteropus afer afer | reverse complement strand
AAACCCCATAATCTGTGAGTTCTGTGTGGCCACTGCAGTGAATTATCGAACCCAGGAGAGAGGTGGTGGGTGCTTTGGGAGGAATGGTTGGTGAAAGGGCTGGAGGGAGGCAGCATGTCTGGCCTTGCAGTAATAAGCCTTGGGTTACTGCTGGTAATCCTGTCTTCCTCTCGTGAGATTAGAGGAGGTCAGAACATGTGGCCTCCTTGTCGTTTTTGCATACATAGTGAACCAGTATGATCTTTCATAGTGTGTCTAATTACAAAACAAGACTGATGTCTCAGTAAAGGATTATTTTATGAATATATTTTCACTGACATTTTGTTTATCTATATTTTCACTCTGGTAGCATAGTGCCTAAGGCACTTGACTGCTAACCAGAAGGCTGGTGGTTCAAACCCACCAGCTACTCCTTGGAAGGAAGGTTGGGCAATCTACTTCCGTAGTGATTCTGCCTCAGAAACCCAAGGAGGGGTTGCTATGAGCTGGGTCTGACTCGATGGCACATAACAACAACAACAATATATTTTCACTACATTAATAAAATTAAGATTTTAATTTGAAATCCTTTTAACTCTCAGAGCAGTTTTAAGCATGTGTATACAAAGATACTGTATATATGTGTGTGTGTGTGTGTATGTGTGTATCTTGTAGGATTTTCAATGGCTGATTTTTCATAAATAAATCACACACCTTTCTTCATGTGCTTTAGAGTGAGTTCAAACCTCCCACATTTCTGTTAGCAGCCTGGTGACAAATTCAGTAACACACTAGAATGTAGGACTGTTTTATACACCTTATTTCCAATATTAATTTGAATAAACATATTAACTGTTGTATTTTCTACATAGCACTATATATTCTTGTTTATAATCCAATATGTAATGGGTACTAGGCAGAGAATTACTTTAAAATAATTAAACTGAGATTACCAAATAAATGTAAGCAACAAAGTTATTCAAGGCACCAAACATTTCTACTTGTTCTTGTGTTGGACTTCACTCAAAGATGCCTAACCAATCCTTGATAGTTTATACACAACTGCGTATACTAATACTTCACTTTAAACTTACCCATATGTTTTTTGGTAGTCTTTTCCTGAAATTTTCCTCAAACTAGTGATTGATCCATGAGATCTGACTGCTGTATTCTCAGAAGTTAATTTTTCTCCTCTCCTAAATCATAAAAGGATGAGCACAATTCTTATGAACTCCACTGATTCAAAATCTTTAGTAGGTGATTGATGTGACTATTCTGAAATGAAGCATCTACCAGTATTCACAAGTACAAAGGTGATTACTGAAGATGATGGACTGCTAAAGTCTGCAGGAGAGAGAATTTTTCTATTAAGGTATGATAAAGAGCAGAAACCTCTCAGTTAATTTACTTTTCAGTTTGCATTAATTTCTCCATTTTTTTATGGCTTTAGTTTTCTAATCCATCTTGAACTCAGAGGTGGCTCATCACATAATATTTTTTTTTCCTTAATAACTTTTAAAATGCTTGCAGACACCAAAACTACCTGTTTAATAGTATAACAAATGAAATGTTTTTTTGTAAATTTCATCATTTAATTCAGTAATTTTGCTACAATCTTAATAATGGTTTTGATAAATTTGCCAAGTTATTTGTTTTGTTTTGTTTTGTTTTCCTATAGCTAATGTTTTAGTCAGTTCTGTAGCATGAGCTAGTTCTAACAATGAATCTTTGCCAGTGTGATATTATCATTACATACAAGCACAGCAGGATTAATTTTAGCATTTTCAAGCAGAATTTAATCTAATTTCTATATACTTATAATAGATAATACAACCATGTATTCATAGGAACACATCGTTTCCTTTCTGTGTTTTTGCCAGTGTTCAAGAAATCATTATTTTTTTTCAACATATGCTTTAAAAAATAAATTACAGCAGATCTACGAATAAGTATTTCTATCCTTGATGTATTTATGTAAGCATAAAAGTGAATGACTGAATCTTACTAGCCTAACTTTATAGAGCTGCCAACATTTTTAGAACCTGTCCTGTTGATAATAATGAGAATGGCATATTTTATTAGATGTAGAACTCTGTGCTTTTTAAAATATCATTTATTTCACCACTATTTATGTAAATGGATGTAAAATATTCAGCCAGTGATGTATCCTGTCCCTTTCCTTTCCAGTAACTTATCAGGAAGTAACAATGAATTATTATTGCCAGCTTACTAAAAAATGTGAATAATTTAAGTATTATTTGCTTTATTTCCCACACAATAATTTAGCATTGAACTATGTTAACTATATGCAATGTTAGCAGACCAGAGGCAAGGAAATTTAAAGCTGAGTATCTTTTTAACTGGTGTATAAAATAGTCTCTGACGAATATTCTATTTGTGTTAGGATTTTAATGTTCTTTTAATCCTTTTTGCTTTGAATGGGTTCAACTTTAAGGATGATAAAAATAACACAAATATAATAATGGCAATCATTATTGAGCACACATAGGTGGCAGAAAATATATTGTTTTATTCAGAATGCATCATTTAAACTTCATAAAAATTTAAAGGAGTTCCTAACATATTATCTATTACTAACAAAAGAGAATTCATTTATAAAGTGATTAAATGTGTTTTTCAAAGTAACTCAGATAATTAATAGAGGGATAAAAAACATTTTGCACGCAGTCTCACTAACACAATGCTATTTGGCTAAATATTTGATAAGTTCTCTCACCACACATAGAACCGTGCACAAAACAAACCCGGGGTGCTGTTCAGTCGAATTAAATCAAGTCGAACCTACCTGTGTCAGAGTAGAACTGTATTCCATAGAATATTCAATGACTATGGCCATTAGGAAGCAGATTACCACACCTGTCTGACAAGATACTTTTGGATGGACTCAATTACCAACCTTTCAGATGATAATTGAGCTCTTAGCTGTTCGCACCACCCCCATATCCTTGTCTTTCAATGCAAGGCATTTTTTTTATAAGAAGTTATATTTATTAGCTATCATTCAGGAAAATTCAATAATTTGATTTGTTTTCAATGTATTATTTGAACTCAAGAGATTTCTGACATAATGGTCATAATAAATTACTCAGATTTACATTCACTTGTCTTCTTATGCAAATTATTAATGTTGGTTCCAATTTTTCCAGTTTTCACAGCACTTTTATCTAAAACAGGTATTTATCTTCCATATCCTGATGCCCCCCTATCAACCATAATTAAGCTGGAATTCATATCTAACTGAAATGGGTCATATTCTATTTATCAATCTATCAATCTAGGTAGTAGTTACATTGGCATGTTCACATAGGGATAATTCATGAACAATTCATGTAAACCTTCTTTAACTACTTCAACAAAATTTTTATTTTCTTAAAAGAAAATTGAAAAGAAACCTGAGAAAATATGGTAATTAAAAGCACCCCCTCTACACAAAATAAATAAATAATCTTTTTGGGAGCTCTGGTAGCATAGTGCCTAAGGCACTTGACTGCTAACCAGAAGGCTGGTGGTTAAACCCACCAGCCACTCCTCAGAAGGAAGGTTGGGCAATTCTACTTCCGTAGTGATACTGCCT
>NW_006922153.1:1311997-1329780 GCF_000298275.1 Orycteropus afer afer | reverse complement strand
GGGTTTGAACCGCCAGCCGTCTGGTTAGCAGGCAAGTGTCTTAGCCACTATGTTACCAGAGCTCTACTACAGGCTAAATTATATGTGCATGATTTTGGATTGTCATATAATATGTTACACTAAGAACTGGGAAATAATTTTCCATAAAGTACTAAAATTGTACACAATTCATTACAGAGGAATACTTTTGCACTTGAGGAAAAATACTGTTGATGCATTGGATTATCTGATTTCCACAGGGATTTGTTGTTTCCTTGATGTGAAAGCAAGGTATTTTTAGTGTAAGTAGATAACTGAAAATAAATTGACTTACCTAAATTGATATGTATAACTAAGCAAAACATATTATACATTTCAAATATCACTAAGAGTTGCACTTAAAGATGTTGAAAACTCTATAAGATATATTAATGATTTGAAAAATAAGCATGAAATTCTTAGCAAGAATGCCACAGAATTTTAAAGAAAAGTCAGTCCAATGTTTCTTGAACTGTTTGCTTTTAAAGCCAAGGAAACTTTCTGGAAGTGACATATCACACAGAAACCCATATATTAAAAAGCAATCAAAGTACAAAATTGCTGTTCTAGCTGAAAAAGTGAAAGATAGCCTAGAGTGTACTCCTTTTTCCTCCTTAATTTCTGAACACCCCTTAGCAGAAATACTTAGACTATCTCCAAGAAACCACTATGAGTACGCTTAAGAACCATATGTTTGATCAATTCTTCCAATTATGGAAATAGAATCTATGAGGCTAGGCAGAATGGTGAAACATTGTATTCAATGTCCCCTATTTGATTAGTGATAAAATGAGGAGATGATTTTTCTCATGAACTCTAGTGGCTGAGTGCCTAAGGCATTTGACTGCTAACCAGAAACCTGGTGGGTTTGAACCACCAGCCACTCCTCGGAATGAGGAGGGGGCAATCTACTTCTGTAGTGATACCACCTCAGACCCAAGGAGGGGTTGCTATCAGTCAGATCTGACTCAACACCAAAACAGCAGTGAGTTTATATATATATATAATATTTGTAATATTTGTTTGGAATCTACAGCTGTTTGTTATCCCCTTGCCAATCCAATATGTCCCAGTATTCAGGGGATTGTACTTACCTGTGAGGATGTATGTTCAATAGTGAGATAAAGTTGTTTGTATGTATTTATCTCATTTTTGCCTTCTTAATTTTCTCATGATCAGAGTCCTAGGATTTATAAGTTATCTTGGAATTTCTAGAAGTTTCTCCTCAGTTTTTAAAGTTTCATTACAAAAGCTCTCATGATTTTAACAAAACAAACTAAATCAAAACAAAAAATTCTGAACAACTGAGTGTCCAGAGAGAGATGTTGCTTGAAATAAGCAAAACAAAATGGTAGTTGTTAATCTAATAGATGGATTGAAGAAAGGTCTCCCTCTCTGATTCCTTTGTGTATATATGAAGTCATATTTTTTCCCCCAAGGGTAAGACATAACTCACAATCATTAATTATTTGTCTCTTTCAAACCTTTATAATAATGTTGTCAATTATTTTAACACTGTGGTTGTTGTTAGGTGCCATCAAGTTTGTTTTGACTTAGAGTGATCCCATGTACAACAGAATGAAACTCTGCCAAGTTAAGCACCATCCTCACAATCCTTGTTCTGTTTGAAATCACTGTTGCAGACTCTGTGTCCATACATCTTATTGAGGTTCTTCCTCAACTGCCATACTATACCAAGCATGAAATCTTCCTCCATGTACTTAAACTTTCTGATAACTTATCCAAAGTTATTGTTGTTGTCGTTAAGTGCTGTCGAGTCTTTTCCGACTCATAGCGACCCCATGCACAGCAGAACAAAACACTGCCCGATCCCGCGCCAGCTGCATGATCCCTGCTATACTTGAGCCCATCATCGCAGCCACCGTGTCAATCCATCTCGTTGATGGCCTCCCCCTCTCTTGTCAACCCTCCACCCTACCAAGTATGACATCCTTCTCTAGGAAATGGTCCCTTCTGACAACAACCAAAGCAGGTGAGATGAAGTCTGGCTATTCTCGTTTTCAAGGTGCATTTCGGGTGCACTTCCTCCAGGACAGCTCAGTTCTTTTATCAGTCCATGGTAATTTCAGTATTTTTCGCCAACACCACAACTCAAAAGCATCAACTCTTCTTCAGTCTTCTTTATTCACAGTTCAGCTCTCACATGCATATGAGGCAATTGGAAATATCATGGCTTGTGTCACGTGCACCTTAGTCCTCAAGGAGATATCCTTGCTCCTCAGCACTTGATACGGTTCCTTCGCAGTAGACTTTCCCAATGTTATACATCATCTATTGTCCTGACTGCTGCTTTCATTGGCATCGATTGTAGAACCAAGCAACATGAATTCTTTGACAACCTCAATCTTCTCTCCATTTATTGTGATGCTGCTCATTGGTCCAGTTGTGAGGATTTTTGTTTTCTTTATACTGAGATGTAATCCATACTTCAGACTGTATTCTTCAAACTTCATCAGTAAGTGCCTCAAGTCATCTTCACTTTCAGCAAGCAAAATTGTATCATCTGCGTATCTCAGGTTGTTAATGATTCTTCCTCCAATCCTGATGCCATGTTTTTCTTCATATAGTCCAGCTTCTCAGATTATTTGCTCAGCATATAGATTGAATAAGTGTGGGGAAAGGATACAACCCTGACACACTCCCTTCTTGATTTTCAACCATGTAATGTCCCCTTGTTCCATTCGAACAACAGCCTCGTGGTCAAGGTATAGGTTCCTCGTGAGTACAATCAAGTGTTCGGGAATTCTCATTCTTCTCAATGTTATATATAATTTGTCAGGATCCATGCAATCAAATGTCTTTGCATAGTCAATAAAACACAAGTAAACATCTTTCTGGTATTCTCTGCCTTGAGCCAAGATCCATCTGACAACAGCTATGATATCCCTTGTTCCACATCCTCTTCTGAATGCAGCCTGCACCTCTGGAAGTTCTCTGTCAACACACTGCTGCAACCGTTTTTGAATTACCTTCAGTAAGATCTTACTTGTGTGCAATATTAATGATATTGTCCGATAATTTCCACATTCTGTGGGATCACCTTTCTTTGGAATGGGCACAAATATGGATCTCTTCCAGTCAGTTGGCCAGGTGGCTGTCTTCCAAATCTCTCGGCATAACTGAATGAGTGCCTCCAATGGGACATCTGTTTGTTGAAATATCTGAATCGGTATTCCATCAATTCCTGGAGCCTTGTTCTCCACCACTTCTTTCATTGCAGCTTTGACTTCCTCCTTCATTATCATTGGTTCTAGATCATATGCTGCTTCCTGAAATGGATGAAGATTGATCAGTTATTTCTGGTACAGTGACTTTGTGTATTCCTGCCATCTTCTTTTTATGTTTCCTGCACCAATCAATATTTTGCCCATAGGATCTCTCAATACTGCAACTCTAGGCTTAATTTTTTTCTTCAATTCTTTCAGCTTGAGAAATGCTGAGCATGTTCTTCCCTTTTGCTTTTCAGACTAGGTATTTGCACATTTCATTTTAGTAATTTGTTTTATCTGCATGAGCTGCTGTTTGAAATCTTCTGTTTGGGACTTTAATCTTGTCATTTCTTCCATTTGCTTTAGCTATTCTTCACTCAAGGGTAAGTTTCAGAGTATCTTCTGTCATCCATTTTGGTCTTCTTTTCTCATCTTTTTAGTGATCTCTTGCTTTCTTCATGGATAATGTTCTTGATATCCTCCCACAATTTTTCTGGTTTTCAGTAGTTGGTGTTCAATGCATCAAATCTATTCTTTAGATGATCTCTAAATTCAGGAGGGATATATTCAAGATTGTATTTTGGCTCTCTGGGACTTGTTTTAATTGTCTTCCACTTCAAGCTGAACTTGCATATGAGCAGTTGATGGTCTGATCATAATCAGCTCTTGGCATGGTTTTGGCTGAGTATATTGAGTTTCCCATCACTTCTTGCCACAGATGTAGTCAATCTGATTCCTGTGTGTTCCATCTAGTGAAGTCCACATGTAGAGCCACCATTTGTATTGTTGAAAAAAGGTATTTGCAATGAACAAGTCATAGCTCTTGCAAACTTCTACCATGTGAGCTCTAGCATTATTTCTGTCACCAAGGCCAAATTTTCCAACTACCGGTAATTCTTCTTTGTTTCCAACTTTTGTATTCCAGTCACCAGTGAAAATTAACACATCCTGATTATATGTTCAGCCAATTTCAGACTGCATAAGTTGAAAAAAATCTTCAATTTCTTCATCTTTGGCTTCGGTGGTTGGTGCATAGATTTAAATAGTAGTCGTATTAATGGGTCTTCCTTGTAGGTGTGTGGATATTATCCTGTCACTGACAGCATTGTACTTCAGGATAGATCTTGCAACATCCTTTGTGATGATGCATGCCATGCCATTCCTCTTCAAATTGTCATTCCCAGCATTGTAGATCACATGGTTGTCTGATTCAAAGTGGCCATAACCTGTCCATTTCAACTCACTAATGCTGAGGATATCAATCTTTATGCATTCCATTTCATTTTTGACAACTTCCAAGTTTCCTAGATTCATACTTCATACATTCTATGTTCTGATGATTAATGGATGTTTGTAGCTGTTTCTCCACAATTTGAGTGGTGCCACATCAGCATATGGAGGTCTCGAAAGCTTTACCTCATTCATATGAGTAAGGCTGTGTTTACTCAGATGATGAGCTCTTTCCCAGTCCTATTTTGAGAGCCTTCTGACCTAACTGGACTATTCATAAATTTGTGTGGCAATGTATCAAACAGTGTTTCTTTGCTATTCATCAGGTTTTCCCTGGCCAATTCTTTAAGAAGTGGATGGCCTAGTCCTTCTTCCTAGTCTGTCTCAGTCTGTAAGCTGGAATGATACCTGTGCACCATGTGCATCCCTCTGGTTTGAAACACCAGAAGGCTCAGCCTCAAAACTCACATCAACCTGTTACCACGGTAGGACAAAATGACAGACAAGTGTGTCTCCCTGTTGGAAATCTCTCGTACCACTCTTACCTGGGTCCCTGCAGCCGACTTCTCCTCTGTCCAGGTTACCGGGCTTTTTAATCCCTTCTGCCACTCTCCCACCCTGCTGCTTTGGGCAAGCCTGAGTTCTCTCTCCTCACCTGGACCCCTGTGGCTGACTGCTCCTTGGTCCAGGTTCCCGGGACTTTTAATCCCCTTTCTCCCTCTCCCATCCAGTGGCTTTGGGCATGCCTGAGTTCTCTCTCCTCACCCAGATTCCTGCAGCTTTATCCAAAATACTTAAGATGAAATTTTGCCATCTTCTCTTCCAAGGGATATTCTTGCCATATACTTCTTTCAAAACAGATTTATTTCTCTTCCAGTGGTTGATAGTACATTTGACCCTGCAACAACACATTTGAACCATACAGCTTTATGTCTATGATTATTTTTGTCAATAAAAATATTGCAAAATGAGACAACGTATATGTGAACTGCTGTATGAAAAGTGAATTTACTCTGTAAATCTTCACCCAAATCCTAATGAAAAAAAAAAAATATATATATATATATTGCAAAAGTTTTGGAAGATATGTGACAATTTGAGAAAACTCACAGAAGACTCATATAGCCAAGAAATAAAAAAAAAAGTTTGAAAAAATTAGGTATGTCATGAATGCTTAAAATATAAAGAGTTACCAGTTTATTTTACCAGTTATTACAAGAATTTTGGTATTAGTGTTTATTATACAAATTTATTACAAAAAGGTAAAATTGATCAAAACCTGCTCACAGAAAAACAGAATATATATGGCAGTATTTGCAATACAAAGAAAAGTGAGCAAATATAAAGTAATAAATAATAAATAAATACTAAATTAGTCTACTATTAATTTGTCAGTTTGTTGTACTGTGGTGGCTTGTGTGTTGCTGTGAGGCTGGAACTATGCCATCAATATTCCAAACACCTACAGGGTCACCCATGGTGAACACGTTTCAGTGTAGCTTCCGGGTTAAGATAGACTTGGAAGAAGGAAGGGGCTTCCATTGCTCAATGAATTCACCAATGAAAACCTTACAAAAAGCAGTGAAACACTGTCGAAATAGTACTGGAAAACTGGATGAACTGCCCAGAAACACTGTCTGAAATAGTGCTGGAAGATAAGCCCCTCAGTTCTGAAGGCACTCAAATGTGACTTGGGAAGAACTGCATCCTGAAAGTAGAGTCAACCTTAATGACACAGATGGAGCAAAGCTTTCAAGACCTCCATTTGCTGATGGGGTATGACTCATAATGGGAAAAAACAGCTGCACACATCCCTTAATAATCAGACCATGGAATTAAGGAAGTATGAATACAGGAAAATTGGAACTTGTCAAAGATGAAATGGAATGCATAAAGTTCAATATCCTAGGTGTTAGTGAGATACAATGGACTAGTTTTGGCCATTGTGAATCAGACAACCATATGATCTACCATTCCAAGGATGACAAATTACATGGGAATGGCATGGCATTCACCATCACAGAGAATGTTTCAATATCTATCCTGAGTACAATGCTGTCAGTGATAAGATAATATCCATGGGGAGCTCTGGTGGCATAGTGCCTAAGGTATTTGACTGCTAACCAGAAGGCTGGCAGTTAAAACCCACCAGCTACTCTTCAGAAGGAAGAGTCGGAAATCTATTTCCACAGAGATACTGCCTTGGAAACCCAAGGTGGAGTCACTAAGTGTTGGAAATAACTTGATGGCAGTAAGGTTTTTTTTTTTTTTTTTTTTTCTTTTTTTTAAAAAAAAAAAAAGAACAACAACAACAACAAAAACAGTTAATACTATCTTATTCAGATTTATACACAAACCATCAAAGCCACAGACAAGGAAAATGAAATTTTTTACCAACTTCTATAGTCTAAAATTGAAAAAGCATGCAATCAAGATCTGTTGATTTTGACTGGTGATTGGAATGCAAAATTTGGAACAAAGAAAAGTCAGCAGTAGTTGGAAAATACGGCCTTAGACAGATTTGTTAGTTCTTTGTGCAGTCCATGACACTTTCAGCATTCTTCACCAACTCAAGGACTCAAAAACATTGACCCTTCTTCGGTCCTCCTTGTTCACTATCCTCACATGCATATGAGGCGATTGAAAAACCATGCCTTGACTCAGACTTACATTAGTCCTCAAGGAGACATCTTTGCTCTCCAGGACTTGAAAGAGGTCCTTTGTAGCCGAATTGCTCAGTGTTATACATGATCTGATGTCCTGACTGCTGTTTCCATTGGTATTGATTGTAGAACCAAGTAATGTGAAGTTTTTAACAACTTCAATCTTTTCTCCATTTATCATGATGCTGTTTGTAGGACCAGTTGTGAGGATTTTTTGTTTTCTTTATACTGAAATGTAATCCATACTGCAGATTGTTGTCTTCAATCTTCATCAGTAAGTGCTTTAAGTCATCCTCACTTTTAGTAAGCAAAGTTGTGTCATCAGCATATCTCAGGTGGTTAATTATTTTTCCTCCAATCCTGATGTCACGTTCTTCTTCATATACTCCAGATTCTGGGATTATTTGCTTAGCATACAGACTGAATAAGCATGGTGAAAGGATACAACCCTAATGCACTTCCTTCATGATTTTAAACCATGCAATGTCCCCTTGTTCTGTTTGAATGACAGCCTCCTGGTCCATGTGCAGGTTCCTCATGATTACAGTTAAGTGTTCTGGAATTCTCATTCTTCTCAATGTTAACCACAATTTTTTATGATCCACACAATCAAATGCTTTTGCATAGTCAATAAAACACAAGTAAACATCTTTCTAGTATTCTTCAGCTTTAGCCAAGATTCATCTGTCATCAGCAATGATATCCCTCATTCCACGCCCTGTTTTAAGTCCAGCTTACATTTCTGGAATTTCTCTCTCAATATACTGCTGCAACCATTTTTGAATCAGCTTCAGTAAGATCTCACTTGTGTGCAATATTAATGATATTGTTCAATAATTTCCACATTCTGTGGGATCACCTTTCTTTGGAATGGGCACAAATATGAATCTTTTCCAGTCTGTTGGACTGGTTGCTGTCTTCCAAATCTCTTGGCATAACCAAGTGAGTGCCTTCAGTGGGGCATCCATTTGATGAAACATGTCAATGTGTATTCCTTCAATCCTGGAGCCTTGTTCTTCACAAAATCCTTCAGTGCATCTTCCTTCAACATCTTCCTCAGTACTATTGGTTTTTGATCATATGCCACCTCCTGAAATGGATGAACATCAACCAGTTCTTTTTGGTACAGTGACTCTGTGTATTCCTTCCATCTTCTTTTGATGTTTCCTGCATCATTCAATGTTTTGCCCATAGAATCTTTCAATATTGAAACTCCAGGAGTTGAGATGTTAAAGATGTTGAAGCTTGAGAAATGCTGAGTGTGTTCTTCCCTTTTTGTTTTCTAACTCCTGGTCTTCGAACATTTCATTATAGTAATTGGCTTTGTCTTCTCAAGCCGCTCTTTGAAATCTTCTGTTCAGCTCTTTTATATTGCAATTTCTTCCATTTACTTTAGCTACTCTCCACTTAAGGGTAAGCTTCAGAGTCTCTTCTGATATCCATTTTGTTTTCTTTCTTTCTCTCTCGTGTGTTTTTAATGACCTCTTGCTTTCTTCATGGATTATGTTCTTGATGTCATACCACAGTTCTTCTGGTTCTAAGTCATTGGTATTCAATGTGTCAAAACTATTCTTTAGATGGTCTCTAAATTCAGGAGGGATATATTCAAGGTCATATATAGGCTCTTGTGGAGTTTTTAAAATTTTCTTCAAATTCAAGTTGAACTTGAATATGAGCAGTTGATGGTCTGTTCCACAATCACCTCCTGGCCTTGTTTTGGCTAAAGATATTGAGCTTTTCCATTGCCTCTTGCCACCGATGTAGTTAATCTGATTCCAAGTACTCCATCTGGTGAAATCCACGTGTATAGCCACCATTTGTGTTGCTGTTAAAAAATGTATTTGCAATGAATAAATCATTGGTTGCAAAACTCTATTATGCAATCTCCAACATTATTTCTGTTACCAAGGCCAAATTTTCCAACTGCCAGTGCTATTTCTTTGTTTCCAAGTTTTGCATTCCAGTCACCAGTGATAATTCACACATCTTGATTGCATGTTCAGTCAATTTCAGATTGCAGAAGTTGATAAAAACCTTCAATTTCCTCATTTTTGCCCTTGGTGATTGGTGCATAAATTTGAATAATAATAGTATTAACTGGTCTTCCTTGTAAGTGTATAGATATTGTACTATCACTGACAGCATTGTACTTGTACAATTATACAGGACAGATTTTGAACAGGAAAGATTCATAATCCTTTGCAATGATGAATGCCATGCCATTCCTTTTCAAAATGTCATTCCCAGCATAGTAGATCTGGTTGTCTGATTCAAAATGGCTATAACCAGTCCACTTAATCTCACTAATGCCTAAAATATCAATCTTTATGTGTTCCATTGCATTTTTGACAACTTCTAATTTTCCTAGATTCATAATTCGTACTTTCCAGGTTCTGATTATTAATGGATGTTTGCAGCTGTTTCTCCTCAATTTCAGTTGTGCCATGTCAGAAATGGAGGTCCTGAGAGCATGTCTTGATCCATATCATTGAGCATGGTTCTACTCTGATGAGATAGCTCTTTCTCAGTCGTATTTTGAGAGTCTCTGACCTAAGGGGCTCATCCTCCTGCACTGTACCAGACAATGTTTCCAAGCTACTCATAAAGTTGCTCTGTAGTGTATCAGTGTTTTTCTGCCATTCGTAACATTTTCCCTGGGCAATTCTTTGAGAAGTGGTTGCCCTCTTCCTTCTTCCTCATCTATCTGGCTCAGTCTGTGAGGTGCATTGAACCCTGTGCACCACAAGCAACCCTGCTGGACTTTGAAACATTGGTGGCAAAGCCTCATACCTCACAGCAATGTGCAAGCCACCACTATATGACAAACTGACAGACAAGTTCATTTCCTTTAGCTGCTGGAAACCTCTTCACCCTCCCCTTATCTGATTCCTACCTGGATCCTGCCCTCTGTCACCCCCAGCATTTCCTCCCTTTCCTGCCTCTGGGGGTGTGTCCTATCTCTAAGCATAGAAGAGTGAACATCTTCATTATCACTTCTGTTTGTTGATAAGTCTCCCTTGCTTGGTATTCTGTATCCTCGCTTTTTCCCGATGTCTTTAGTGCAGCTTGAATATCTTCATTCAGTGCCATTTTTAAAAAATTACTTGTTATTTCAGTTGGTGTAAAATTTATAAAGCAAATGACTTCCATGCAATAATTCATACATATTTTATTTTTTAACACTGATCACAGTCCTTACAATGTAATTGCACTCTTTCCAATTCCTGTGCTTTTTTTCCCCACTGGATATTATTTCCTATCCCTTCCTGCTTTCTGAATTGTATCCTGGGCAATTGCTGCCCTTATTATTTCCCATTGTTGATTGTTAGAAGTAGTGTGTAACTCCCAGGTGTTAATCATATGCTACCTACTGAAATAGTTGAAATTTACAGTTGTTCTAGTACAATGACTGTATGTTTCTTCCATTTTCTTTTGATGTTTCTTTCAACATTCTATATTTTGTTTATCTTTTTTTTTGGGGGGGTTGGGATCTGTCAAGTCAGTTTTGACTCTTAGAGGCCATATATATAACAGAATGAAACACTGCTGGGTTCTATACCATCCTCACAATGGTTGCCATATTTGAGTCCATCATACAAACCATTGTGTCAGTTCAGCTCATTGAGGGGTTTTGCTTCTTCACTGACTCTTTACTTTACCCAGTATGATATTCCTTTCTAGGGGCTGGTCCCTTCTGACAACATGACCACAGCATGAGAGACAAAATCTGGACATACTCACTTCTAAGAAGCATTCCAGCGATACATCCTGTAAGACAGATTGGTTTGTTCTAGCTATCAATGGTCCATTCAATAATCTTTGCAAACACCACAATTCAAATACATCAAGTCTTCTGAGGTCTTTCTGATTTATTTTCCAACTCTCACATGCATACGTAATATTGAGAAGACCATGGATTATCAGGCACACCTTTTTCTTCAAAGTGAAATATTCTCTCTTTAACACTTTAAAGATGAATTTGTAGCAAATTTTTCCAATGCAATACAATGTTTAATTTTTTGATTGCTTCTTCCATAAGTGTTGACTGTGAGTTCAAGTAAGATGAAATCCTTGTGAACTTAAATCTTTTCTCTATTTATCTGGATGTTGCTTATTGGTCCATTTTTAAGGATTTTTTTTTCTTTATGTTGATGTGCAGTCTATACTGAAAGTTGTAATATCTGATCTTCATCAGTAAATGCTTCAAGTCTTCTTACATTTCAAGAAGCAAGGTTGTGTCCTATGCATATTGCAGGTTGTTAATGGTTCTTCCTCCAAACCTGATTCCACATTCTACTTCATATTGTCCAGTTTCTTTGATTATTTGCTCACCATACAGACTGAATAAATGTGGTGAGATGATACAATGCTGACACACACCTTTTCTGATTTAAAGCCACGTAGTATCCTATTATTCTGTTGAACAACTACTTCTTAGCCTATACACAAATTCCTCATGAGCATAATGAAATGTTCTGGAATTTCCAAAATATGCAATGTTATCCATAATTTCCTATTATCTATGTGGTCAAATGACTTTGCATATCAATTCTTTGCTTTTAGCCAAGATCCATCTGATGCTAACAATAATATCCCTAATTTCATGCCATCTTCTGAATTGTGCTTGAATTTCTGGAATTCTCCTGTCACTCTGCTGCTGCAACCATTTTTGTATTATTTTCAGCAAAATTTTACTTGTGGACAATATTAATGATATTGTTCAAACACTTCAGCATTATCTTGGTTTACCTTTCTTCGGAATGGGCACAGATATGGATCTTTTTCAGTCAGGTGGTCTTCCAAATTTTTGGCAAAAATCAGTAAGCACCTGAAAAGTGCTGAATCTCTTTGTTGAAACATCTCAATGGGTATTCCATTATTTCTTGGTGCCTTGTTTTACACCAATTCCTTCAGTGCAGCTTGGACTTCTTCTTTTAATACCATTGGCTCTTGATCATATATTAACTTCTGAAATGGTTGAACATTGGCCAATTCTTTTTGATATAATGACTGTATTCTGTCCATATTCTTTTGATGCGTCCTGCATCATTCAATATTTTGTCCATAGAATACTTCAACATTGCAACTAAAGGCATGAATGTTTTCTTCAGTTCTTTCAGTTTGCAGACTTACAAGTGTGTTCTTTCCTTTTGATTTTCTTACTCCAGATCTTTGCACATGTTGTTATAATATTTTATTTTGTATTTTTGAACTGTCCCTTGAAACTTTCTGTTCAACTCTTTTATTTTGTCTTTATTCTATTATGTTTAGCTACTCTCCATTGGAGAGTATGTTTCAGAGTCTCTCCTGACATCCTTTTTTGGTCTTCTCTCTTTTTCTCTGTCTCTTTAATGAAACTGCTTTCTTTTTCTTTTTTCTTTTTTAATGTATAATGTCCTTGATGTCATCCCACAAATCATCTGTTTTCAATCACCAGTGTTCAAAGAATTAAATCTAACTTTTAGATTGTCTGTAAATCCAGTTGGCATATACTGCAGGTCATATTTTGCATATAGACAGAGTCAATATTCCAATTAAAGGATTGATCATTTTCTTCATTTCTTTCAACTTGAGAAATGCTGAAATGTTTTCTTTTAGTTTTCTGACTCCAGGTCTTTGAATATTTCAATATTGTTTTTACTTTGTCTTCTTTAGCCAACTATGAAACCTTCTGATCAGCTCTTTTACTTCTTCATTTCAACCTTACACTTTGGTTATTCTAAGTTCAAGGGCAAGCTTCAGAGTCTCTTCTGACATCATTTTTTTTTTTTTTTTTTGTCTTTTCATTATTTTCTATATTTTTGAAAACTATTTTCTTTCTTTGTGTGTGATGTCTTTGATGTTATCCCATACTATATTGGTCTTTGGTCATTAGTGCTGAGTGTGTGAAATCTATTCTTGAAATATTCTCTAAATTCAGGTGAAACATATTCAAGGTCATACTTCAGCTCTTGTGTACTTGTTTCAATTTTCTTCAGCTTCAATTTGAACTTGAATATGAGCAATTAAGTTTTCCCCTTGCCTTGTTCTGACTGATGATATTGAGCTTCTCCATTGATACTTTACACAGATATAGTTTATTTGATTTCTGTACATTTCATGTGGTGAAGTCTATATGTTGTCTCTATATATGTTGTTGAAAAAGAGATATTTGCAGCAAATAAGTCATTTTCCTTGGAAACTTCAATCATGTGATATCCAGTTTCATTTTTATCACCAAGACTGTCTTTTCCAGCTACCATTACTTCTTTGTTTCCAACTTTCACATTCTAATCACTAGTAATTATCAATGTGTCTTGATTGCAGGTATGCTCAGTTTCAGACTGTATAATTTGGTAAAGATCTTCAATTTCTTTCTGTTCAGCTTTAATGATTGGAGCATACATTTGAATGATAGAAGCATTAACTGTTCTTTATTGTAGGTTTAGGAGCTCTGGTGTTGTAGTGTCTAAGACATTTGACTGCTACCTGGAAGGCTGGTGGTTCAAACCCATCAGCCACTCCTCAGAAGGAAGATTGGGTAATCTACTTCCATACTGATACCACCTCGGAAATCCAAGGAGGGGTCACTGTGAGTCGGGTGTGACTCCATGACAGTGAGTTTGGTTTTTGGTTTATTGTAGGCTTATGTACACTATCCTATCACTGACAGTTTAATATTTCAGGATATATTGTGAAATATACTTTTTGAAGACATATGTGAAAACACTCCTCTTCAACTTGTCATTCCTGTCATGGTAGATTGTGAAGGTCCTATTCAAAATTGTCACTATCTGTTTTAGAGAAGCAATACCTAGGACATTGATCTTGATTTTTATCTATTCTTTTTCTTTTTTTTTTTTGACTACTTCTAATTTTCCTAGATTCAAATGTCATGGAATCCATGTTCCAGTTATTAATAGATGTTTGCATTTGTTTCTTCTTATTTTGAGTTTTGCCACATCAGCAAATGAAGTCTCTGAAAACTTTCCTCCATCTACATCATTATGCTTTACTCTATTAGAAAAAGCAGTTCTTCCTTAGTCAAGTTTTGAGAGTCTTCCAACATAGGGGATCATCTTCTGACACTCTCAGACAATGTTCCACTGCTATTCATAAGGTTTTCACTGGCCAGTTTCTTAGAAGTACAATACTAGGTCTTTTTTCAGAATCTATCATAGTCTGGAAGCTCCACTGAAACCAGTCCACCATGGGTAACCCTTCTGATATTTGAAATATAGTGACGTAGCTTCCAGTATCAAAGAAATATGCAAGCTACCACAGAATGACAAACTGACAGACCAGTGATGCTTTTTAAACTTCAAGTGAAGAACATTTATCTGGAATATCTTCTAACATGCAATGATATATTTTAAAGGTGTTTACAAAAATATGTTTTTATTTTTCCATGTATAACTTTATATAATATAAATAATATAAACAAACACATAATAATATATGCAGTTATTTAAATTTCATTGTTTGAACTATTCAGGGTATCAAAATATAAAAATGCCACTATTGTGCATACCATTTGAAAACACTCATTTTTGGTAATTTTTTCTAAGACTTCATGAGAAGTATAATCTAGCCTCTAAAAAAGAGGTAGAAAGGTATGATAGACTACCTTAAAACAAGTGTCTTTCATTTATATTGCTATATCCAGGATCTTTAGTGTACAAGTCCTTTGTGAGACTATAATTTGCCAACTTGTAAGATATTTATATTAGAGAAGGAATGAGTCTATGTGACCACGTAATTGATAGAACTAGCTCATATCATACATTGAGTAAAGCATGAGTATGTATTTAAAGAGTAACATTGTCATTCTTATCATCTTTGCAAGTCTTCAGGAAAACAATTACGCAAATACACATGGAGCATATGCAACTTAATTTACATAAATATACATCTGGCTGAAAATAAGAAAAAAAAAAGAAACAACTGTTCTAAAGTAGGGAAGAAACATTTAAGTAAATATAACTATATATAGTAAACCCCACGAAAGTCAGAACCTGTGAAAGGTGGAAACCTGTCAGAGAAGGAAAATGCAATATTTTCCACTAATAGAGGACAAAGGAAACATGGTATGATTGCACCCTGTGAATGGCAGAAAACATTTGATACCTGGGAAAAAATAGACAGTCCCTTCAAGTTCTGGCTTTCACAGGTTTCATTGTGCAGATATAGAAACGAATATTAACTTGATGCTACAGATCACTGGAAAAACAGAACATATATTAAGCCTTAACAAAAGCACAAAAACATTGATGAATACATAAAGAGATATCTAAAATATTTATAGACTACCTTTTCAATACATAAATTTCAATAAGCATAAAAGCTTATAAAATAAGTGATTTAACAGTAAAATATATCACATAAGATATACAAGAAATATAAGAAGAAATTGATTTAAAAAACAAAAAAAATCTGCAGACTACATCTAAAACTTGTATTCAAAACCTTGATACGAAATTTGAGATTCCTTACTTTAACAAAAAGTCCCTGAGTGGCGCTAACAGTTAACACTTGACTGTTGTTGTTGTTGTTGTTATGTGCCAGTGAGTCAGATCTGACTCATAGCAACCTCTTTTTGGGTTTCCAAGGCAGTATCACTACAGAAGTAGATTGCCCTGTCTTCCTTCTGAGGAGTGGCTGTTGGGTTTGAACCACCAGCCTTCTGGTTAGCAGTCAAGTGCCTTATGCACTACGCTACCAGAGCTCCCAACACTTGACTACTAATCTGAAAATGTGTTAGTCAAGCACTGCCAGGGTCACTGTAGAAGAAAGGCCTGCCTGTCTGCTTCCATGTCCCTGTGGAGCAAGAAAACCCTACAGAGCAGTTCTACTGTGAAACACATAGAGTCTGCAAGAGTCTGAATCAACTCCACAGTAAAGGGGACTTCCATACAGATAAATTTTCTTTTTATATATACTTTACAATTGTTTCTACTCCATTTGATTTCATTTTATCTTCAGAACTGTCAATATGCTGATTTTCTATTATCTTTATCCTCTTATTCATTTGGCAAATACTATTGATCACCTATTAAGGGGTAAGGACTTGTAGACATTGTGGTAACAATTGCAAAGAAAATTAAAAAAAAAAAAAAAAAGCACAAATAAATAATCCATGATTAGCTATGATACAGGTAGAATGATGTTTTATACAAATGTATTTACTTAGGAGCTCTGGTGGCATAGTGCCTAAGGCATTTGACTGCTAACCAGAAGGCTGGTGATTCAAACCCTCCAGCCACTCCTCAGAAGGAAGGTTGCATAACCTATTTACTTGTTGTTATTATGTGCCGTCGAGTCAGACCTGACTCATAGTGACCCCTCCTTGGGTTTCTGAGGCAGTACCACTATGGAAGTAGATTATGCTGTTACTACTTTGCATCATAATGAGACAATTGAGACATTCAATAAATTGTCAAAGTTAAAATGGTGAATATTAACTTGTGTGAATAGAAAGGCAATAGAAAGCAATGCAACAAGACCAATGGCAGAAGCCATTTCTGGAATGTGTCTACGGTAAAAGAAAAAAAATAAATACTATTACATACATAATTCTGAAATAATAACAATAACAAACAATAGCTACCTGTAGATACATAGGTAAATATGCAAGGTAAACAGATGTGAAAAGGCAAATGGGAGTATATCCAAGAGTATACATAGATTTGGCAGAAGATATTTTTACATGTATATTTTCATGTGCTGCAAATATATTCAAGGTTATTGTAGAGCACACAAGGCAAAGTTATAAAAATTTGTTAGCTATAACAAAAAATCTTGAGGGAATGAGTAACTGTGCTTAAGGACTTAAGACACTAGTCTCAGGGGATGTCTAGGTCAACTGACACAATATATTCCATTAAAACAATATTCTACATCCTACTTTGGTGAGTAGGGAGTAGGGTCTTAAAAGCTTGTTATCAGTGATCTGAGATAGAACTATTGCTCTCTATTTGTCTGGAGCAATAGAAGTGAAGAAAATTGAAACCTCCAGGAAACCATTAGTCCACAGGACTAATGGACTCCATGAGCCACTGCCTCCACTAACCTGAGACCAGAAGAACTCGATGACATCTGTCTACTGCCAACCACATTGATCAGGATCACATTAGAAGGTTGGCTTCTAACCGAAAGGTCGATGATTCAAACCTATCAGCCACCCTGTGGATGAAAGTATAGGTGCTCTGCTTACGTAGTTTTATGGTCTCAGAAATGCAAAAGGGATTGCTATGAGTCGGAATTGACTTGATGGCATGGATTTTGGTTTTAGTTTGGACAGAAGGGAGAAAAAAAATGTAGACTAAAATACCAAATCAGAAAAAAAAAAACCAGTCAGAATTACTTTTCTGCCAGGGACTGATGGAAGCCATGAGACTGTGGCAATCCTTCATTCCTAGAACTGAACGCACCCTGGGATCATCTTTCAGCCAAACAATACGCAGACCCAAAATGTGAACAATGACAACAGGAAAAATGTACTCTTCATTTACATTCAAATATATGGGGCCAAAAACCCCCAAACAAAGCTCAAAAGACTGGAAGGGGCAGACAATGAGGACAAATGGAAATGGTGAACCCAGGGAGGAAGTTGGAAGAATGCTGTCAAATTGAAGAGATTGCAGTCAATGCCTTGAAGGAAAAA
>NW_006922153.1:1309445-1311897 GCF_000298275.1 Orycteropus afer afer | reverse complement strand
TTAATATGGAGTTCACAAATAGTTGTCCTGAGGTGCTGTCAAGTTGGCTCTGACCCATAGTAACTCTGTACAATAAAATGAAACAGTGCCCAGTCCTGTGCCATTCTCATAGTCCTTTCTATGCTTGAACCCATCTTTACAGCCACTGTGTCAGTCCATCTCATTGAGGGTCTTTCCCTTTTTACTGAACCTCCACTTTACCAAGCATGATATTCTTCTCTAGGGACCAGTTTGTTCTAACAACATGACCAAAGTAGGTGAGATGATACCTAGTCAATCTTGCTTTTAAGGAGTGGCTGCACTTCTCCAAGATAGATTTTTGTCATTCTTCTGGCAGTCCATCATATTTTCAGTATTCTTTGCCAACACCACAATTCAAATGCATCCATTCTTCTTCAGTCTACCTCATTCATTGTCCAGCTTTCACATGTGTATGACACTTTTGAAAATACTATGACTTGGGTCAGGGTGCACCTTAGTCTTCAAAGTGACACCCTCCTCTTTTAACCATTGAAAGAGGCCTTTTACAGCAGATTCATCCAGTCTAATCCCTTGTCTGCTTTCTTAACTGCTGCTTCCAGGAGTATTGATTGTGTATCCAAGTAAAATGAAATATTTGACAACTTCAATCTTTTCTCCATTTATCATGTTGCTTATTTGTCCAGAGGAGAGGGTTTTTGCTTTCTTTATGTTGAAGTGTAGTCTATACTGAAGACTATTGTCTTTCGTCTCCAACAGTAAGTGCTTCAAGTCATCCTGACTTTGAGCAAGAAAGGTTGTGTAATCTGCACATGACAGGCTGTTCATGAGTCTTCCTCAAATCTTAATGCAGTATTCTGCTTCATAACTTCATCATGATTTCCCTCTACTTTACCAAGCATGATGCATTTTCCAGAGATTAGTCACTTATGACAGCATGACCAGAGTACATGAGAGAATGTCTTAGCATTTTCACTTCCAAGGAGTATGCTGGCTGTACATCTTCCAAGACAGATTTTTACAGAATATGCAATATGAAAAAATCAATGTGAATGAATGAAGCATTGCACATAGAAGGACTGGAGGAGATATTTAGGAATATATTAAAACTCATACAAACACATTTGGATATATTATCTGTACACATTTGATGCAGTCCGATATCATGAAGTTAAATTATATAAAATGAAATATTGTGAGAGCTCAATCTGGTATTTTACTTGTAAAACATTAGAAAGATCTTCCATCGACAGTGACATAGGTTACAAGTTGTCTGACCTAGTCATAACACAAGGGTTGCTTATTTGCACTAATTCTGGAGAATCAGTTAGGCCTTGCAAAAAATACAGTAAAATTAATAATATACATAAGAAAGGATATATGTTAGAGTGTTTCATTAAATTCATGTAGTCTCACATCTTCACACTATGCAGGGCCAAAAATTCAGCTCTGTCTCTAACTATAAACTTTATATTAATAAATGAAGCCACATTGGAGCCAAAACTATTTGGTAGTCCATCTCATTATTGGTTTCTGGTTTCTTTGAGGACAATTTATATAACATTCTGTTTTAGCTGATCACTATATCTAGACACATCAGACTTATAATGGTTATTGGAAAACAGTTATTAGGTAGACTGGGTTTTCAGGGTCAGAGAAGAATTCAGATTGTGGACCTGTTGAGGTGGAGATGGAGGGAAGATTGTATGGATGGGTTGTTCTTCCAGTTCAATTCAAAAGTCTGAATCAGGATGCCATGTTCACTGAATATAAGCCATGAGGAATACTCACCAGACTTTTGACCAAAAAGGTGGAAATTTTCATTGGGGAAATAAGCAAAGACAACACTTCCCAAGATTGACCTGCTTTTATCTTGTCATTAGGCTTGCCAGATTGCAGCAAGAAAAAAACACAGAAGATCTGATGGCTTAGTTCTGATCTCAAATATAATAGCCAGTTACTTATTTTGAGGCAGGGAATCCATATGAAATTATCATGACCTGAAGGAGACAATGATTGCTTTCATTTGAATAGATATTAATATGAATTGAGCATTCAAATTTATTGGGCCTTTGTATATTGCAACAAATATATGCATGGATGCTGATTATCTGACCAAAGTGGTCCTTAGAAAATAGGTTACTTGTTAAAAGTAATATTAACAAAGAAATGACACAATTAATTCAGGCATTCCTAGGAAACTAGACAATTTACTGACTAATTCCAAAAAACACCAAACTCATTTCCGTCAAGTTGATATCCACTCCTAGCGACCCCTCCTTGGATTTCCTAGGCTGTACCTCTATGGAAGTAAATTGCCCAGTCTTACTTCTGCGGAATCTGTACCTTGACCAGGAGGCTGTCGTTCAAACAGAACAAGGGGACATTAAATGGTTTAAAATCAAGAAGGGAGTGCAACAGGGTTGTATTCTTTCTCCACACTTATTCAATCTATATGCTGAGCAAATAATCC
>NW_006922153.1:1305881-1308644 GCF_000298275.1 Orycteropus afer afer | reverse complement strand
CGAGTATAGCAGGGATTGTGGGGCTGGTGCGGGATCGGGCAGTGTTTCGTTCTGCTGTGCATGGGGTCGCTATGAGTCGGAAATGACTCGACGGCACTTAACAACAACAACTTCTGAGGAGTGGCTGGAGTGGCTGGTGGGTTTGAACTGCCAGCATTTTGGTTAGCAGTCAAATACTTTAGGTACTGTGCACCAGAGCTCACAATGATTAATTAGTCTGTTGAATAATTAGAGGTCTGAAAGGCAGAAGCTAGGTAATGTGAAGTTTCCCTAATAGGTAACAAGTATCTAGAAAACAAGGAAGTAACCTTTCACACAGTAATTTAAAAACTCGTCTCTTGAATGTTTACCTCTCTAGCCTTACAAATCCATATTCAATTACTCTGAGTATTGTGGTAATTAAGGTTTGTGTCAATTCAGTTGGGCAGTGGTTTTGAGTGTCTGGGCAGCTGGATGTAGTTATTCTCCATGATGAGATTGTAATCACCTCCATGGTGAAATTTACTGTGAACAGCTAGTTACCTTCAGAGTGTCCTGCTTCTCAAATATGAAGAGAAACTTTGAGAAAGGTCTGTAGCTTTGGCACATCTGGGCGATGCATCTGGCCGAATCTTGGCCTGCCATGTTTACTGCTGGTCTTGGAATTGTTCCTGGACTTGAACCAGTGGACTCTCATGTTGTCTGTAAATCTTAGGATTGTGGCATTTTACCTGTCAACCTTGGGTTTGTCACCCTCAGTAACCAGTAGCTATGTGGGTCAGAAAGAAGCCTCTAGCTACAGTGGACTTGGAGTAAGAGGCAGAGCTGAAGCTTAAGGTTGAGGGGCACCCAGCCCCTAGAGCAAGCACTCTGAACTTGGACTTCTATCCTAAACTGTAAGAGAATAAATTACTGTTTGTTAAAGCCATCCATTTATGGTATGCCTGTTACAGCAGCCCTAGAGAACTAAGACAAATGTTCTAGTAAATACGGGTCACTATGAGTTGAGTTGGAATTAACTTGACTGTATTGGGTTTGTTGTTTAAATTAAACAGAAATATTGATCATAGTTATGATAATCTGATATATACAGCTCCCTGAAAACTCAGTTGATAAAAGGAAGAAGTTTCAAGAAATACATTTTTTATAAGGATCAAATAGTTAATATATGCAAAAATATTAGAAGAGAGTTTAATATCCAATAAGTACATTGTAAATGTTAGCTATTATTATTGATGTCGCCAGATATTTATGATTTCTTATCTTGGCTAATATTAAAAAAAAAAAAAAAATCTGCAATTGATCTCCTCAGTCCATTCCACTAAAAGGGCATTCTGTGTAACTGGAAGAGACCTCAAGCAGTTTATCACTAGCAAAGGCCCTCCAGTCACCACCAGCTCCCCATCCCTTATTCCTTTTTGTCTCAGTATAGACAAAATCTTAATCCGTCTCCTCGGCAATTTGGTCCCACTGATTGCTCTTCATATTTTTGTCTTCACTACACTTATTCTATTATTTCTTTTCCCCTTCAGATAATGAAAGTACTCATATCTCCATCATGAGTAAAATTTCTCCCTCCCCAGTACAAGATCACCCTGTAAAGCATTATTTCTCCTTAGGATTTTAATTTTTAGATAAATTAATATAATTCAAATGTCTCCATTTCCTCATCCCCAATTTAGTTTTCAACAGGCTGTAATTTAGCTTTTGCCCCCTGCAATCTATCTAATCAACAATGTTCAGTGTTTATTTTGGCAAATCCTGCAGAAATTTGCTGTAGAGTTTGTATTCTAGTATGGTTTACTCCACTGTTTCTCATTCACTCACAAAATGACCACCTGACTTTTTTTTTTTTCTTTTTTTTTTTAAAAGAGCTTATATAATCATGATTCAAAATTCTGTAACATGTTCTTAGAAGGTAATATCAATTTCCTGTATTCAACTGCCTTTTGGAATCTTTACTTAGTTTAATACAATCACCTAAAATTTGGAAAGCCCCATATCCAAATTCATGCTTGTATAAATAAAAATTATCTTTCTAATATTTTATCAGGAACTCTGGTAGCACAGTGCCTAACATTTGACTGATCATCAGAAGGTTGGTTGTTCAAACCCACCAGCCACTCCTCAGAAGAAAAAGGGACAATCTAGTTCTGTAGAGATACTGCCTTGGAAACCCAAGGAGAGATCACTGTGAATTGAATGGAGAACCATCTTCTAAAGTTATCTAAGTCAGCAATATGTAGGGGGAGGGGGAGAAAGCATATGAACCAGGAGTTAGAAAACCAGAAGGGAAGAATATGCTTGGTGTTTCTCAAGTTGAAAAAAACTGAAGAAAAATTCAAGCCTCAAGATGCAATGTTGAAGGAATCTGTGAGAAAATATTGAATGATAGCAAAAGTATGAAAAGAAGATAGAAGAAACACATAGATTCACTTTACAAAAATAATTAATTGGTTGATGTTTAATTATTTCAAGAGGTAGAGTATGATTAAAAAACAGTGATACTGAAGACAAAAGTTTAAGTTGAACTCAAGGCATTGGACAAAAGTATGCTCCAGGGATACTTATTGTTGTTATTGTTGTTGTTGTTGTTGTTATTTGCCATCGAGTCAGCCCCAACTCATAGCGACCCTTCCTTGGGTTTCCGAGGCAGTATCACTACGGAAGTAGGATTGCCCAACTTTCCTTCCGAGGAGTGGCTGGTGGGTTTGAACCGCCAGCCTTCTGGTTAGCAGTCAAGTGCCTTAGGCACTATGCTACCAGAGCTCCTTTGTTGTTATT
>NW_006922153.1:1295529-1305606 GCF_000298275.1 Orycteropus afer afer | reverse complement strand
TTTTTTTTTGCCAATACCAGAAATCAAATGCATCAATTCTGTTTTAGTATTCCTTATTCATTATTCATCTTTCACATGCATATGAGTCTACGGAAAATACCCTTTCTTGAGTCAGGTGCATCTTCATCGTCAAAGCACTATCTTTGCTCTAGCATTTTAAAGATGTTTTTTGTAGCAGATTTGTCCAGTGCAATATGTCCTTTGATTCATTGTCTGCTTCTTCAATGGGAATTGATTGTGAATCAGGAACAGATGAAATATCAAATGAGATGTCTCAACATACACATACAAGGCTGGAAGTACTCACTCACCTATGTCAAGAAATTTGGAAGACAGCTGCCTGGTCAACTAAGAGGAAGTAATCCTTATTTGTGCCATTATAAAGAAAGGTGATGCAATACAATGTATAAATAATTCAATGGAATCATTAACATTTTGCTAAAGCTATTTCAAAAATGGGTACAGTAGTATATAATTAGGTAACTGCCAAAAATTCAGGCCAAATTCAGAATGTAGAATATGGGATTTTCTTTCTGATTTCAGACAGTTCTTGGCTGAAAGCAGAGAATACCAAAGATGTTTACTGGTGTTTTATTGACTGTGCAAAGGCACTTGACTGTGAGGATCAAAACAAATTGCAGATATCAATAAGAGCCAGCCCTGGGACCAGCGGAGGGCAGGTGTTTGCCATACATTGAGATTCCCCCAGGCTGTAGGAAAGTAAGCCAGCCCCAGGACAAGGGGAGGATGGGTATTTGTCCCTGGGGCAGGCTGAGTAAACAAGCAGGGTGTGGGAGATCAGGATATGAGCAGAGAATTGTAGAAGAGCTAGAGGAGACAAACTTGGTTGTCAGCTTGTCCTACTGTGATTGCTTATGTGATGTTGTGAGGCTGCTGGAGGCTACATCACCAGTTTTTCAAATGTCAGCAGGGTTACCCATTTTGGACACGTTTCAGGGGAGTCTCTAGACTAAGTCAGACTCAGAAGAAGGAGTCATCCACTTCTCAAAGAATTGCCAATGAAAACCTTATGAATAGTAGTGAAACACTGTGGGATTTGGTGCCAGAAGATGAGGTCCTAGGGTCTGAAGGCACTCAAAATATCATGGGAGAAGAGCTGCCTCCTCAGAGTACAGTTGAAGTTAATGATGTGCATAGAGTAAAGCTCTCCGGACCCCCTTTGCTGATGTGGCACGTCTCAAGATGAGAAGAAACAGCTGCAAACATCCATTAACAATCAGAACATGGAATGTATGAAGTATGAATCTAGGAAAATTGGAAGTTGTCAAAAATGAGGGAAGCACATAAAGATGGATATCCTAGGCATTAGTGGCCTGAAATGGACTTGTTGGCTATTTTGAATCAGACATCCAAAAGATCTACTATACAAGGAATGAAAAATTGAAGAGGAATGGTGTGGCATTCATTGTCACAAAGACTGTTTCAAGCTCTGCCCTGAAGTACAATGCTGTCAGTGATAAGATAATAGCCATACACATACAAGGAAGACCAGTTTATACTACTATTACTCAAATTTACACACCAACCACTAAAGTGAAAAACAATGCAATTGAAGATTTTACTAACTTCTGCAGTCTGAAATTGACCAGGCATGTAATCAAGATATGTTAACTATCACTGGTGATTGGAATGCAAAAGTTAGAGACAAAGAAGAATCATCAGCAGTTGGAAAATATGGACTTCATGATAGAAATGTTGCTGGAGATCTCATGATAGAATTTTGCAAGACCAACTTATTGATTGCCAAAAACCGTTTTCAACAACACAAATGGTGGCTATACACATAGACTTCACCAGAGTACACAGTAATCAGATTGACTACATCTGTGGCAAGAGGGGATGGAAAAGCTCAATATCTTCAACCAAAACAAGACCAGGATCTGACTGTGGAAAAGACCATAAACTTATCATATACAAGTTCAAGTTGAAGGTGAAAACAATTAAAAGAAGTCCACAAGAGCCAAAATATGATCTTAATTACATCACTTCTGACTTTAGAGGCCATCTAAAGAATAGACCTGATGCATTGAATATCAATGACTGAAAATCAGAGGAATTGTGGGATGATATCAACATCATCCATGAAGAAAGCAAGAAGTCACTAAAAAGTCAGGAAAGGAAGAAAAGCCAAAACGATGTCAGAAGAAACTCTGAAACATGCCCTTGAATGGAAAGTAGTTAAAGCAAATGGAAGAAATGATAGGATAAAAAAGCTGAACAGAAGATTTCAAAGAGCAGATTGAGAAGACAAAGTCAATCATTATAATGAAATGTGCAAGACCTGGAGTTGGAAAATCAGAAGGGAAGAACACACTTAGCATTCCTCAAGCTGAAAGAACTGAAAAACAAATTTAACCCTCAAATTCCAATATTGAAAAATTCCATGGGCAATATGTTGAATGATGCAGGAAACATCAAAATAAGATGGATGGAGTACACAGAATCAATATACCAAAATGAATAAAATGAATAAATAATCATCCCTTTCAGGAGGTGGCATATGATCAAGAACCAATGGCATTAAAGGAAGAAGTTGAAGCTGCACTGAAAGAATTGACAAAGAACAAGTTTCCAGGGATTGATGGAATACTTCCTGGCATGTGTCAACAAATGAATGCTGCCCTAGAGGCACTAAATCATCTATGCCAAGAGATTTGGAAGACAGCTACCTGGCTAACTGACAGGAAAAGATCCATATTTGTACCCATTCCAAAGAAAAGTGATTGCACAGAATGTGGAAATTATAGAACAATATCATTAATATTGCACCCAAGTAAAATATAATTAAAAATCTGTTTAAGCAGTTTATAGACAGAGAACTTCCAGAAATGCAAGCTGGATTCAAAAGGAGACATGAGGGATATCATGGCTGATGTCAGAAGGATTTTGGCTCAAAGCAAAGAATACTAGGAAGATGGTTACTTGTGTTTTATTGACTATGCAAAGACTTTCAATTATGTGGATCACAACAAATTGTGGATAACATTGAGAAGAATGAGATTTCCAGAACACTTGATTGTACTCCAGAGGAACCTGTCCATAGTCCAGGAAGTTGTCATTCAAACAGAACAAGGGAATACTATATGGTTTAATATTAGGAAGGGAGTGTGTCAGGGTGTCATGCTTTCACCATACTTATTCATTCTGTATACTGAGCAAATAATCTGAGACGCTGGACTATGTGAAAAGGAACATGGCATCAGGATTAGGGGAACATCCATTAACACCTGAAATATGCAGATGACACAATTTTGCTTGCTGAAAGTGATGATGACTTGGAGCACCTACTGATGAAAATTAAAGATTGCACTCTGTAGTGTGTGTTACACCTCATTACAAAGAAAACAAAAAAGCCTCACAACTGGACCATAAGCAGCATCACAATAAATGGAGAAAAGATTGACATTATCAAAGACTGCAAATTGCTTGGTTCTACAATCAACGCCAAAGGCAGCAGCAGTCAAAACATCAAGAGACATATTGCATTAGGCAAATCTGTTGCAAAAGACCTCTTTCAAGTGCTGAAGAGCAAAGATGTCACCTTGAATATTAACATGAGTCTGACCCAAGGCAGGGTATTTCCAATTGCCTCATATGCATGTAGCATAGTGGCTAAGACACTTGCCTGCTAACCAGATGGCTGGCGGTTCAAACCCACCAGCCACTCCTCGGAAGGAAGGTTGGGCAATCCTACTTCCGTAGTGATACTGCCTCGGAAACCCAAGGAGGGGTCGCTATGAGTCAGGGCTGACTTGACGGCACATAACAACAACAACAACATATGCATGTGAGATCTGGACAATGAATAAGGAAGACCAAAGAAGAGTTGATGTTTTTGAGTTGTGGTGTTGGAGAAAAGTGCTAAAAGTATCATGGACTGAAAAAAAGAACTAACAAATCTGTCCTGGAAGAAGTGTAGTCAGAATGTTCCTTGGAAGTGAGAATGGCCAGACTTTGTCTCACCTACTTTGGTCATGTTGTCAGAAGGGATCATTATCTCGGGAAATATTTCATGCTTGGTAATTTAGAGAGTCAACAAAAAATGAGAAGGCCCTCCATAAGATGGATTGACACAGTAGCTGCTGTGATGGGCTCGGGTACAGTAGGTATTGTGAGGTTGGCACAGGACCAGGCAGCGTTTCATTCTGCTGTACACAGGTCACTATGAGTTGGAGATGACTTGGCAGCACTGAACAACTACAAGAAGAAGAAGAAATGGGAATTCTAGAATATTTAATTGTGTCTGTGAAGAATACATATACATACTAAGAGGCAGTCCTTCAAACAGAACATGAGGATAATGTTTGGCTTAAAATCAGGAAAAGTGAACCTAGGATTATATCATTTCATCATTCTTGTTGAGACTTTGCAAAGCAAAAATCTGAGAAGTTGGAGTACATAAAGAAGAATGCAACCTCAGTATTGGAGCAAGACTCATTAATAATTGGCAATAGGCAGATGACATAATTTTGCTTGCTGAAAGTGAAGAGGATATTAAGCCCTTACTGATGAAGATCAAACATTATAGACTTCACTATGGATTACAACCTAATATAAATCACCAAGACATACTATCATCGAACTAAACAAAATGAAAGACAAAGAAAGAACCCTGAAAGCAGCACAGGAAAAATGAAAAGTTACTTACAAAGGAAAACCAATAAGAGTAAGTTTTGATTTCTCAGCAAAAATCATTCAAGCAAGAAGACAATGGGATGGCATATATAAAACCCTGACAAAGAAACATTTTCAACCAAGAATTACATATCCAGCAAAATTCTCCCTCAAATATGATGGTAAAATTAGGAGATTTCCAGAGAAGCCATAAGTAAGGGATTTTGTTAAGACCAAACCAACCTTATAAGAGATATTAAAGGGAGTCCTTTGAACAGAGAACAAGTAATAGCAAATAACAACTGACCATTAATACACAAGATGACATAATCCAGAAACCAACACAACTATGGAAATATCCAAAGTAAAATAGCTTACAAGATTGTAAACAGGGAACCAGAGACATCAATTGGCAAATGAAGACAACTACAAAATGAAAAGAGGGGAAAAATAGTGTAGTTACAGAATTTCTAAAAGGGGAGGAAGTCAAGAGAGTTGCAAGATAGAATGGACTGTTCTAAACTTGGAGAGAAAATTATAACTCATATGGTAACCTAAAAGAAAAATGATAAACCTTCACATTACAATAAAAAAGAGGACAAGCACAAATATTTAGCAAATACTAAAACAATAGCAACAAAGGAAATGATAACATGATTCATAAACATAATGAGTTCAGCATAGAAAATTATATGGAACAAAGAAATCAGGAACAACATGAAAAAACACAAAAAAAAAATGACACAAAGAAATTGATACTAGCTGATAATTACACTGAATATCAATGGGTTAAGTGCACCACTCAAGAGACAGAGAGTTGAAAAATGGATAAGAAAACATAAACCATCAATATGCTGTCTACAAGAGACAGACCTTAGAGACAAAGACAAAGTAGACTAAAAATCAGAGGTTGGTGCTCTGGTTACCTAGTGCTGCTCTGACAAGAAATATACCATAAATGGGATGGCTTAACAAACCAGAGTTTATTCTTACAATTTGGAGGCTTTAAATCCAAGTTCAAAGTGCCAAGCTCTAGGGGGTGGGTGAAAGCCCCTTAACCTTGGAGTCCAACTCTACCTTATGCTCCTGGCCCACTGGAGCTAGAGGTGTTTCTTCACACAGACAGCTGCTGGCTGCTGAGGTTGAGAAGCCCCAAAGTTGACAAGTAAAAAGGCATAATCCCAACATTACCAAACCACATGGCAGGTCATTAACTTAAGTTCATTGTAAGTCCCAAGGTCAACAGAGCATAGCAGACTGCTGAGCAACAACATTGCTATATGCAGGATCCAAGCACACTATAGGCTGGAGACCATTCCCAAAGCTGCTGCTTACATACATGAAGCAGACCACATCCCAAAGGCAGCTACTCAGCTGCTTGTGGTAGATCCCACCATGGAGTTGATTGCCAGTTTCCTCATGCAGAATAACTACCATCAGCTGCCCAGCCAATCAGGCCCAGCAAAATTGACACACAAACTTAACTACCACAGTTAGAAAAAGATATTTCAAGCAAATGGCAACCAAAAAAGAGCAGAAGTGGCAATATTAATTTCTGATCTTCTTTTACCCAGTCTTTCTCAAAGAGGTTGTTGTTCAATTTCCTTTCATTTGTTTTTTTTTTTTCCATTGATTTTCTTATTGTTAATTTCTAATTTTGTTCCTTTGTGATCTTTGAAGACATCTTGCAGTATTTCAATGTTTTTGAATTTATTAAGGCTTGCTTTATGGTTTAACATATAGTCTATCATAGAAAATGTTCCATGTGCACTGTAAAAGAATGGATATTGTGCTGTTGTTGGATAAATTGCTCTGTAGGTGTCTTTAAGATTGATTTTAGATTAACTTTAAGACAAAAATCTACAATATGAGACAAGAAAGAACATTATATGACAATTAAAGGATGAATTGAAGAAGATACAACCATTATAATTATTTATGGGCCCAATGAAAGAGCCACAAAATACATAATTCAGACTATAACACGATTGAAAAGGCAAATAGATGACTCCACAGTCAAAGCAGGAAACTTTAATATACCACTTTCAATGGAAGATAGAACAACTGGACAGAAACTCAACATAGACACGGAAGAGCTAAACAATGCAATCCAACAACTTGACCTTAGAGACATCTACAGAGCACTTCACCCCAAAACAGCACAATATATGTTATTTTCTAGTGCACAGAGAACATTGTCCATGATAGTCCATATGTTAGCCCATAAAACAAGCCTTAATAAATTCAAAAATATTGAAATACTGCAAAGTATGTTCTCAGATCTCAGTGATATAAAATTAGAAATCAACAATAGGAAGATCAATGGAAAAAGGAGCAAATCAATGGAAAAACCCTCCTTGAAAAAGACTGGGTAAGAGAAGAAATAAAGACTGGATTTAAACATATGCCTTGAATCAAACAAGGATGAAAACACAAGATACCAAAGTCTTTGGGACACAGTAAAAGCAGTGATCAGAGGCTAATTTATAACAATAAATGCACACATCAAAAAAGAAGAAAGAGCCAAAATCAACACTTAAATCAATGTCTCCAATGACTTAAAAAAGAACAGCAAGGAAACCCTACAGTCACCAGAAGAAAAGAAATAATAAAGATTCAAGTAGAAATCAATGAAACAAAAAACAGAAAGACAATAGAAAAAATCAACAGGACTAGAAGTTGGTTTTTGGAAAAGATTAATATAATTGATAAACCAATGGCAAATTTCATAAAGGAAAAGAGGGAGAGAATACAAATGATGTGACTAAGAAATGGAATGAGTGACATCACAACAGAACCAACTGAAATAAAAAGGATAATAGCAGGATACTGTGAAGAACAGTTTCCAACAAGTTTGTAAATCTGGAAGAAATGGACAGATTTCTAGAAACACACTACTAACCCATATTAACACAGACTGAGGTGGAAAAGTTGAACAGATCTATAACAAAAGAAGATATTGAACAGGTCATAAAAAAATTACCAACATACAAAATGTCCTGGCCCAGATGGTTTCACTAGAGAATTCTACCAAACATTCAGAGAAGAATTGACACCAATTGCAGAACGAAGAAAAGGATGGAATTCTCCCAAATTCATTTTATGAAACAAGCATAACTCTGATACCAAAACCAGCCAAAGAGATCACTCAAAGGGAGAATTATAGACCGATATCCCTCATGAATGTAGATGCAAAAATATTCAACAAAATCCTAGCCAATAGCCTCCAACAACATATCAAAATAAGAATTAATTATGAACAAGTGGGGTTTATATCAGATATGCAAGGATGATTCAACATTAGAAAAACAAAGAACATCATCCACCACATAAATAAAACAAAGGAAAAGAACCATGTGATCATATCAGTTGATGCAGGAAACACATTTGATAAAATCCAACACCCATTCCTGATCAAAACTCTCAGTAAAATAAGAATTAAAGGGACATTCATCAACAATATGAAGGATGTATATGCAAAACCAACAGCCAACACCATACACAAAAACTAACTCCAGATGGAACAAAGATTTAAATGTGAAACTTAAAAGTGTAAAGTTTCTCATAACTAGGGCCAAATTTAAGGTCACTAATTTATAGCATTAAAAGACTATCAATAATAACCCAAAGTGCACAAATAGCAGAAGATCAACTAGATGAATAGGATCTTCTAAAAATTAAATTTTTATGTGCTTCCAAAGACTTCTCCAAAAGAGTCAAAAGAGAACCTATACATTGAGAAAAATATTCAGCAATGACATATCTGACAAGGGATTTATCCCTAAAATTTATAGAAAACTCCAACACCTCAACAACAAAAAGGAAAAGAAACTAATTAAAAAATGGGCAGGAGACATGAATGGACATTTCATCAAAGAGGATATTCAGGCAGCCAACAAACATATGAAGAAATGCTCATGATCATTATTCATTAGAGAGATGTAAATCAAAACAACGAGATACCATCTTGCTGCAGCACTACTAACAAAGTTCACCAAGACAGAAGATAACAAATGCTGGTGTTTAGGTTACCTAGTGCTGCTCTGACCAGAAATATACCACAAATGGGATGGCTTTAACAAACAGGAGCTTATTTCCTTATAGTTTGGAGGCTTTAAGCCCAAGTTCAAAGTGCCAGGTTCTAGGGGCTGGGTGAACTTTCCTCAACCTTAGGCTTCAGTTCTGCCTCCAGCTCCTAGCCCACTGAAGCTAGATGTTTTTCTTCACTGAGACAGCCACTGGCTGCCTAATCTGACAAAGCCAAGGTCAACAAATAGAATAGCACTGTCCTGATGTTAGCAAGCCATATAGCAGGCCATTAATTTAAGTCCATTGTAAGTCCCAAGATCAGCAGACCAGGGCAGGCGGCTGAACAGCGACATGGCTACATACAGTATCCAAGTGTTCCATAAGCTGGAGACAATTCCCAAGATGCTGCTTATCTACAGGAAGCAGACCACATCCCAAAGCTTCCCAGACACTCAATCAGGCCCAGCCAAGTTAAGCACCACAGCTGGTGAGGATGTGGAGAGATTGGGACTCTCATACATTCCTGGTGGGTTTTAAAGTGCTATAACCACTGTAGAGAGCAGTATGGCAATTCTTGGCCACAGACAGCTATGCAGAGGGAGTGAGTAGTTGGACCTGTGGACTCCAGACCATCATCGCGGGAAACATCAAGCTCAATTGGCATAACATAGTACACAAGTCATTGTTTCACATCCTTCTTTGGCAAGTAGTGACTGGGATCTTAAAAGCTTTCAAGCAGCCATCTAGATGCAACAATGGGTCTCTCCTCATTCAGAGCAAAAAAGAATGAAGAAAACCAAAGATACATGGAAACAATTAGTTCAAGGGACTGGTACACCATGTGATCCTCAGCCTATATGATTGTGATACCAGAAGAACTAGATGGTGCCTGGCTATCACTATCAACCACTAGGAGGAGGATCTATGTAGGAGATCCTGGATAGAGTGGGAGACCAATGGGGGACAAAACTCAAAATCATTGAAAAAATAAATTAAAAAAGGACCAGTTTTTCTGGTCTGATAGAGCCTGATGGAACAACCGAGAGTATGGCCCCTAACTGCCTTTGGGGTCTGGAATTGAACCCATTCCCATGGTTTCCAGCCAAACAAAAGACAGTCAGATGAGCTGAACATTTACTTTAGGTAGATATACTCCTTGGAGAGATCAATCATGGGGAAATAGAAGGGCTGTGTATGCACAGGGAGACAGCTTGGGGGGGCAGGAGTGCATGGGAGGGAAGGGCAGAGGGAAGAGTTAACTATAGGGAGAAGGTGGGATAGTTACATTGTGGGATTGTTTCATTGTGGTAAATTGTAGTCAATGTCATGAGACAAAGTGTGTATGAGCTGCTGTCTGGAAAGTGAATTTGATCTGTAAACTTTTACCCTAATCACAATAAAAATTAAAAAAAA
>NW_006922153.1:1291457-1293371 GCF_000298275.1 Orycteropus afer afer | reverse complement strand
AAAAAAAAAAAAAAAAAAAAAACTTTAAGAAAAGTTCCTAAACATTAAAAATAATATAATATTCCAACTTCATTATTGTCAACAAACTCTGATGGGTATCAAAGCAGTTGTTGAGACAGAGAGATTGTGTAGAGTTTTCTAAAGAATGAATAAGTGAATTCAATTATTGCAAAATAATCTCAATTCCTTGCAAAATTTGCTTTGGCTGTCAGAAATGGGATGTTGTGTCTGTCACCCCAAGTGCAGTACTTTGAACTATTGACCTCTCTGTATAGAAAACAAGTAGCAGTTTCAAGTACTGAATTGCTATATACCCTTACTGATGTTTTCTATTGTTTTGAAGCAATTAATTTTTAAATCAACAATGATTCAAGCCCAGTTAGTTTATCCTTCTCGGCTTAGTTTCCTATATTCCTATTTTTTTTTTTTCCATTTGGAATAGTAATCAATTGTAATATAATATTGTTTAAAAATGCACTTTTCAATTTATGAATTGGAATTATATATGTTAAATTCAATAAATGTTTGAAAATTACTATATGCAAAATTTTCTTTCTCAACAGAAGTGACAAGCAGACTCCTCAAACATCACCCTTCCCATCAACATTTTGTAAGGTATTTGAGAGAAAAGAAAAGAGCATGCACACAGCTCAAATTAGAAAAATAGGGAAAAAAAAATATATTATTCCTCCATGGCTTTTGCAAGGAAATAATGGGGAAATAATTCGATATTTTGCTCCGACTGCACTTTGAATGTAGACTGTGGATCAGGTCCACTGTTTGCTCCAACACATTTGTTTGCTGTTAGTTGAATCCACTTGAAAGACAGCAACAAGCTTGCTTAGTTATGTGGTAGATTGTTGATAGTTTTGTCCTTTGGCACTTTGAATTACAGAAGGTCAACTTAAAATGGTGAAATTACACCTTTTATTTATTTATTTTTGCATTTAACAAATATTTATTAAGCTTCTGTAACACAGATAATTGTGTATATGTTTCTCCTCAAATGATTTATTTTTATATTCTATTGTTCTTTTAATGAAAAGAGATGTCCTTTATTTACATTTATTTCCAGAGAACAGAAAATATTAAAAGAATTAATGACTATGTAAAGTGAATTTTAAAATATGTTACTTTTCTATACTCCAGGATTATTCTAAGAGCCACCATCGAATGAGATACTTTAAAAAAAAAAAAAAAAGAATGAAATTAAAAGTATATACAGATATCGATACTGTAATTGTCATTAACAGTGGTTAAATATTCCCCAAAATATGTTCATGCCAGACTGTATATCTTTAAGAAGACCAAGCACACATCTTTACAATGTTTTTCAGGTATCTCATATGATCAATTCAAGCTGGATTCTAAGATATTCCTTACTCCACCCTGTAACAAAATCATACAAACTGAATTTTCATTCCTTTGAGATAGTCTATTCTTTCCACCTTTGTTCCTTTATGTACATTGTCCTTGACATTTGGAGCAAAGTAATTCTTGCATCTTTTCCATCCCACAGTTCTGTCTTCTGTGCACTCAGCTGAAATTTTATTCATTCAGAAAGCAGTCCCTCATTAACCCAAGACCACACACCTTATACTCACTTATGGTAGAGAACAATCAATTCTAATTTACATGCATAGGAATCTCTGATAAGCTGAGTGTTGGACAACCACAATTTTGCCTTGTTGTTGTTGTTAAGTGCCGTTGAGTCGTTTCTGACTCATAGTGACCCCATGCACAGCAGAACAAAACACTGCCCGATCCCGCACCAGCCCCACGATCCCTGCTATACTTGATCCCATCATCGCAGCCACCATATCAATCCATCTCGTTGAAGGCCTCCCCCTCTTTCGTCGACCCTCCACCCTACCAAGCATGACATCCTTCTCCAGGGAATGGTCCCTTCTTACA
>NW_006922153.1:1284553-1290297 GCF_000298275.1 Orycteropus afer afer | reverse complement strand
GGGCATCTGTTTGTTGAAATATCTCAATTGGTATGCCATCGATTCCCGGAGCCTTGTTCTTCACCAGTTCTTTCATTGCAGCTTTGACTTCTTCCTTCATTACCATTGGTTCTAGATCATATGCCACTTCCTGAAATGGATGAAGATATATGGATGTGTTCAGTGCACATCAGTGAGTAAGCACCAGCCCGCCCGTGCTTACATTGCTCCCAGAGACCCAGTCCCTCTCAGGACAATTTTGCCTATCATACCAAAAATAACAAAAAAGAAATCATAGCGACCTCTGCTTGGGTATCCAAGGCTGTATCACCACAGAAGTACATTGCCTGATCTTCCTTCTAAGGAGTGGCTCGTGGGTTTGAACTGCCAGCCTTCTTCTGGTTAGCAGTCAAATGCCTTAGACACTATGCTACCAGAGTCCCCTTTGCCTGCCATGGTACTGAGAAAATACTGAATTATATATGTATACCCTGAACTTTAAGTATGTAGTTTTCATACCATGGTTCAATTTGTCCCCCTTAAAAAGATCAGGAAAATTAGAAATCTTTCTCCACTTCAGGTTACAGATCAAGACCAGTTGGCATTGCACCTCAGTGTACTGAGCATCAAATAATGTGGTTTTGGGACTAGGCTCAGGAATTGTTCTGTAGAGAGTCAAAAACAATGAGTTATACATATACTGACATATATAAAAAGATGCATTTCAAAGAAATGTCTCACAAAATTATGAATGCTGGAAGATCTCAAATCCTTGGGTCACAGCAGGCTGGAAGCTTCTTATGATTAACATGGCTGTAGGTCAGGCTTCTGGACTACATCTCAAGTACCAGAGGTCAGAAGATGACTAGACAAATGGAGAATAAAATGCAGGTTGGAGAGATACTGAAGTTTGCCAGAACATCCATATATATTGAATGCAGACCACACCTCCAAGGAAACTCCCTTTATAACTGATGCCCATTCAGCTGCTTATATCAGATCACAAAACAGTATGTTACATAATATCTACCAAACCACTGAGAACCACGGCCTAGCCAAGTTGACATACAAACTTAGGCATCAATTCCCGGAGCCTTGTTAGGCATCACACCATGGAAGTGATACAGATGTTGATTTAATGATAACAAGTATATTTTAATAAGTAGGTGAATTCACAAATGTGTCTTCCATGAATAATGAGGATAGATTATATGTACATTGTGGTGCAGGGGTTAAGTGCTTGACTGATAACCAAAAAGTTGACAGAATTCAGGAGCATCTCCACAGGAGAGAAATGTGGCAACCTGCTTGCATAAAAAATTATTCTTGCTGTTGTTGTTAGGTGCCATTGAGTCAATTCTGACTCATAAGGAACCTATATACAACAGAATACACTAGTATTTTTGCATATCCCTTAATTTACAGTGCCTGGTCCTGCACCATTCTCACAATATTTATTATGCTTGAGCCCATCCTTGCAGCCACTGTGTCAATCAATCTCATTGAAGACCTTCCCATTTTCCTCTGACCCTCCACTTTACCTCAGATGATGTCCTTCTCCAGTAATTGGTTCCTTTTGATCACAGTACCAAAGTAGGTGAGATGAAATCTGGCCATTCTCACTTCTAAGGAGTATTCTGGCTCATTTTTCCCAAGATAAATTTGTTAGTTCTTCTTGACAGTCCATGGTATTTCCAGTGTTCTTCAACAACACCACAATTAAAAGACATCCATACTTCACACACACACACACAAAAACAAACAAACAAACCTCACTGCCTTCAAGTCATTTCTGACACATAGCGACCCCTCCTTGGGTTTTCAAGGCAGTATCTCTACGGAAGTAGATTGTCCAATCTTCCTTCCAAGGAGTGGCTGGTGGGTTTGAACCTTCTGGTTAGCAATCAAGTGCCTTAGGCACTATGCCACCAGAGCTCCCAATTCTTCTACAGCCTTCCTTATTCACTGTCCACCTTTCACATGCATAGGAGGAAATTGAAAATACCATGAGTTGAGTTAGGTGCATCTTCGTTTTCAAAGTGACAACATTGCTCTTTGACACTTTAGAGGTCAATATGGCCTTTCATTTCTTGATTGCTCCTTCCATGACTGTTGATTTTGAATGCAGCAAAATTAAATCCCTAACAACATGAATCTTTTCACCATTTATCATCATGTTGCTTACTGGTCCAGATGTGAGGACTTTTGCTTCTTTGCATAGAGGAGCAATCCATACTGAAAATTGTAGTTTTTGATTTCATAAATAAATGTTTCAAGTTCTCTTCACTTTCAGTAAGCAAGGTTGTGTCATCTGCATATGACAGGTTGTTAATGAGTCTTCCTCCAATACTGATGCCACATTCCTCTTCATATAGTGTGGCTTCTCAGATTATTTGCTCAGCATAAGATTGTATAATTACAGTGAAAGGATAAAACTGTGACATGCACTCTTTCTGATATTAAACAATTCACTACTCTGTTCTGTTTGAAAAGACAGCCTCTTGGTCTCTGTATAGGTTCCTCATGAGCACAATTAAAGTGTTCGGGAATTCCCTTTCTTCATACTGTTATCCATAATTTTTTATGAACCAAAGAGTCAAATGTTTCTGCATAGTTAATACTACTCAGTTAAACACCTTTCTGTTATTCTTTGCTTTCAGCCAAGATCCATCTCAAATCAGCAATGATATCCCTTATTCCATGTCCTCCTCTGAATCTAGCTTGCATTTCTGGAAGTTCTCTGTCAATATACTGCTGCAACTTTTTTTTTTTTTTTTTTTAATTATCTCTTATGGTTCTTTTTCAGCACAGTTGGTCAGAGCCAGTTGTGGCATCCTTTTTCCTATTGTCCAAATAAGTGCTATTGTAGGTGAGAAATCCTTCACCCTTGCTGGAAAATGTTTTCATTTATGCTCTTCTGACCTGTAGCTCCTAGTCTTGCTCATTTTTTCAAAGAGTTTGACTTTAATTGTATTTCTTCTCACTTCTAGGACCTCTCTTCCTGATATTGACAACTATTCTCTGTAAAGGGCTGGACAAATCTCATTTGTTTATTGGAACCAGTAGGCACAGAGCCTAAGCCTGCAATGTACCATATTATAAATTCTTAGTGAAGATCATTTGAAGCAGAACACAGAACAGACACTGTTCTAATGGTGTCATCTATTGGTGTTTATAATTTACAGAATACATAGGACAGGGATTAGTAGAGCAGAATACATAATCACCAGCCAACTTTGCCTTGTCTTTATACTCTCATCCAAAGCATGACCTTATTACTGTATCCAAGTGTGCTCCATTTTATATGATGGAAGGTTAACACTAGAGCTGAACTCCTTTTCTCTTTAATATGATATCAATGCAGGCATATCTACATGCCAAATAGTATGTACAGACATCAAGTAGGAAAAACAGTAAAAAGTGGGGTAGTAAAAGTAAAAGGTCCCTTGTAGATAATAACTCATGGAAAAAAAAAAAAAAAAACCTCACTGACATGGAGTCGAATCCGACTCATAGCGACCCCTCCTTGGGTTTCCAAGGTGGTATTTTTACAGAAGTAGATTGCCCAGTCTTCCTCCCAAGGAGTGGTTTGTGGACAATAATGCTTCTTTATTACACCTGTTTAAGGTGGGTGACCATCTCCCAATGACTATTTTAGATGTATTGGTGTCTAGAGCTGGATAATGAATGAGGAAGACTGAAAAGGGGCTGATGTCTTTCAATTGCTGTGTTGGCAAAGAATACTGAAAATGCCATGGGCTGCCAGAATACCATGGGATTCCAAAAGAAAGAACAAATCCATCCTAGAAGTGCAGCCGGAATGCTCCTTGGATGTGACAATGGCCAGATTTCCTCTCACCTACTTTGGTCATGGTGATAGAAGGGGCCATTCCCTGAAAAAGGATATCCTCCTTGGTAAAGTGGAGGGCCAATGAAAAAGTATAAGGCCCTCGACAAGATGGATTGATGCAATGGCTGCAATGATGGGCTCAAATATAACAAGGGTAGTGAGGGTGGTACATGACTGGGTAATGTTTTGTTCTATTGTACATAGAGTTGCTGAGTCAGAGCTGACTCAATGGCACCTAACATCAACAAGAAGAACATTCAATCCCCCTTTACTCCCTTGAGATAGCTTACCAAAGTTCTGGGGTTCCATCAGAGAGCTAGTATATTCCCTAAGGTGCATGCTTTCCTTTGTCCATTAGTGGCTATGGAGACAATGGGAGACAATATAGCATACCTATGTTCCCACAGGTGCACACGATATTTTTAATGACTCTCTATGAGTTGGCTCCTACTCAATGGCACAGAGCAACAACAACAACAAAAGTTAATTACTTTTAAAATGAGAAGAGAAGAGAGAATATGAATATATTTCAGTCTATATGATACTCATCTTTATACCAATATGTGAAAGCAGATATAGGTAACACTTAGGCAAATAGGGATAGTTTTATTTCAATAAAACTCTATTTACCAAAACAGATCAAATTCCAGACTTGGCCCATGTGCCATAGTTTTCTGACATCTCCTCTAATCCACACATCCTATCTTTGTTCACTGTCCCAAACCTCACTGATCTTCTCAGTCTCCTCCTTTCCCAAAATAATGTTCTTGTCAGTCAATACTACTTACTTGTTCCCCTCCCTTGTCTTCAGTTACTCATTTTCTATAGGGGAAATCTCAACTTGGATTAATTTTCATTTGTATAGTGATAATGAAAATGCCTATAGTCATGCATTAAGTGTGGTGGAGGAAAGACAAGTAAATTCCCTTTTGAATCCATAACTAATGCCATTTTTGTATTTCATCAAAAAACTCAAGAGGATTATTATTACTATTAATCAACTTACTGAATTTCCTCAAATCAAATACTTTCTCACCCTCTTAGATGCTGTTTACAATACTTCTCCCCCATTACTACTGCTCTAGGATGACACTTGCTAGTACACTGAGAAAACCGCAGCAGTCAGAATAGAAATTTCACTAACAAATACAACCATATGTTGTTGTAAGGTGCCATCAAGTCATTTCCAACTCATAGCGACCCTATGTAAAGGAGAACAAAACACTGCCTGGTCCCACACCAACTCCATTATCCTTGCTATACTTGAGCCCATTGCCTCAGCCATTATGTCAATCCATCTCATTGAGGGCCTTCCCCTCCTTCGTCGACCATCTGACTCACCAAGCATGGCATCCTTCCCCAGGGAATGGTCTCCTCTGACAACATGACCTAAGTACGTGAGACAAAGTATGGTGATTCTCGCCTCCAAGGGGCATTTTGGCTGCACTTCCTCCAGGAGAGATTTGTTACATCTTTTAGGATTCTATGTTACTCTCAGCATTCTTTGCCAGCACCACAAGTCAAAAGCATCAACTTTTCTTTGGTCTTCCTTATTCATTGTCCAGCTCTCACATGCCTATGTGGTGACTGAAAATGCCATGGCTTGTGTCAGGTGAACCTTACTCCTCAAGAAGATATATTTGCTCTTCAGCACTTGAAAGTCAAATGGAATACATAAATACAACCATGTATAACTATTCATTGTTTGTTATCTAATAGATCAATCTTGTCAGCATATAAGCATGATGCTATTTCTGCCATATAAACAAATTTTGATCTACTTCCTCCTTGAATATCTATATCATTTCCTGTATCAATACTTTGAAAATTAATCATATATATTCATGTAAACTCACAGACATACATTAAGGAAAAGATGGCGGACTAGGCAGAAGGATTGCACAGACCCTCTTCA
>NW_006922153.1:1267926-1269110 GCF_000298275.1 Orycteropus afer afer | reverse complement strand
AATGATTTTCTTGATATGTTGTTGCAGTCTATTGGCTAGGATTTTGTTGAAGATTTTTGCATCTATATTCATGAGGGATATTGGTCTGTAGTTTTCCTTTTGAATGATATCTTTGCCTGGTTTTGTTATCAAGGTTATGCTTGCTTCATAAAATGAGTTAGGGAGTAGTCCATCTTTTTCTATGTTTTGGAGTAGTTTGAGTGGGGTTGGTATCAGTTCTTCTCTGAATGTTTTGTAGAATTCTCTGGTGAAACCGTCTGGGCCAGTACACTTTTCAGTTGGTAATTTTTTGATGACCTAATCAATTTATTCTTTTGTAATGGGCCCTTTCAACTTTTCAACATCAATATGTGTTAGTTTAGGTAATTGTTGTGTTTCTAGAAATTTGTTCATTTCTCCCAGATTTTCAAATTTGTTGGAGTACAGTTCTTCATAGTATCCTGATATTATCCTTTTTATTTCAGTTGGTTCTGTTGTGATATCACCCATTTTGTTTCTTATTCATGTTATTTGTATTCTCTCCCTTTTTTCCTTAGTTATTTTTTTTTTTTTAAGCAGGATTTGAGGAAAAAAAATAGTGTAAAGTAGGTCCTGAGAGGGGAAGAATAGTAAAAGGACAAAAGTATTAATAATAATAGTAGTTTTAAAACAAGACAAATACAAGCAAAATAAACACAAGAAAAAAGAAAGAAAAAATAAAAATTAAGAAAAAAAAAATTGGCTTAGGACAGGGCAGGGCACTCAAGCTCTGTCTGAGCACACATATTGGGATGGAATTCCTGTGGTCCCAGAAGGTGGGTGGGAGTGGGAGGTGGCTCATCTCCATGCACCAAGCAGGTGTGGGGTATAAGAGTAAGAAGAGGAATGTCACACCTTTTCAGTCATGCAGGTCCAGAGAGTTCTTGGGGTTACTGGAAAGCAGAACCTCTTCTTAAGCCCCTGGAATCTGATAGAGCGCTGTCCCTTTGGCTGTCTCTAGTTGCTGGCTATGTGTTGATTTGTTTTGTCTTAGTTTTATGGTTTAATATTTTGAAAAGGTGAAGCTGGTATATTTTATTTTATTATTGATTCAATTATGTTGGGTTGCTCTGCTGTTTCCTTTGTGATGGTGTAATCACTGTGTGGAATGTGGATATGTGTTTCTGTTTGTCGTAAAGAGGATTTAGAGTTCAAAGTGGGAGGTT
>NW_006922153.1:1258445-1267826 GCF_000298275.1 Orycteropus afer afer | reverse complement strand
ATTTAATGAGTGAAGGTTGGAGCAGAAGAAGGAAAGCTTGGTGTTACTAGGGTCAGTTTCTAGGGCTTTGTGCAAGCTGTTATTGATGACGTAGTTATTTACAAGACCGCGGCTCAATCTCAGGAAAGATTCCTGTTGTTAAGGAGTTGTCACTTTCTGCCAGGCTCAGACACATTCAAAGGCCTTGCTTCTGAGGCCTGTTGATGTCAAAAAGCTGATACAAGGCAAATTCCCGGGACTGCACTCAACTCCAGCTTCCTCTCTCTCCCTGCCCTGTCTGCCCACAGCACTGGCAAAATTCCCACAGTCCGCTAATAGCTCAGGAGTTTGCCTGTGATACCGCCCACCTGTGGCACCAAAAGAAGCATGGAATTTTAGCTGTGCTGGTGTCAGGGGAGTACCTGCTAGTAAACTGTGGTCCCAATATCAGTGACAAAGACAAGCACAATGTCTCCCAGGCTGACCCAAGCACACTTAATGACCCAGTGAGAGGGGAGCGAGCTCACCTTCCTGGGCACCAGTGAGCTCCCTGCTTGAGTTTCAGTGATGCTGCATGTGCCCGTTAGCACTTGGGTGACCCAAGTTACCGATAAAATCAGGTGCTGGAGGCAAATCCTTGGGTCTGTTTTCTGGGATGTTGGTGTGGTCACTGGTATGCTGATATAGGGTATCTTCCTTCTTGGCTCAAGGGGATCTCAGTTGGCCACACTTGCCCACCAGTCAGTGACTACACCAGGGAAGTTTCCAATGGCCTCTCTTGGTTGGCTGTCCATCCTTTGCCAGGTATATCTTTCTTAAATAATAATCTCCTTGTGCTTTTCCTCTAATTCTGCTCTTCTGTGTTTGGTGCACTCTGATTCAGGGAGATGTTCAGAGCACCAAAATCCCTAATTCAAACTGCTATACCTAGTTTTTGAAGCACTTAGCTGCTAGAGGGAAATAACATGGTTCTTACTGACGAGACTCCATTTTGAATATGCAAATACATTTTTTCAACAACACAAATGGTGGTTGTACATGTGGACTTCACCAGATGTAACACATGGGAATCAGACTGACTACATCTGTGGCAAGAGGTGATGGAAAAGCTCAATACCTTCGGCCAAAACCAGGTCAGGAGCTGATTGTGGAACAGACCATCAACTGCTCATATACAAGTTCAAGTTGAAGTTGAAGACAATTAAATCAAGTCCACGGGAGCCAAAATATGATCGTGAATATATCCCTCCTGAATTTGAAAACCATCTAAAAAATAGATTTGAAGCACTGAATATCAATGACCAAAAACCAGAAGAATTGTGGGATGACATCAAGAACATCATCCATAAAGAAAGCAAGAGGTTATTAAAAAGACAAGAAAAGAAGACCAAAAGGAATGACAGAAGAGACCCTGAAACCTGTCCTTCAGTGGAGAGTAGCTAAAGCAAATGGAAGAAATGACAAGATCAAAGAGCTGAAGATTTCAAAGAGCAGCTTGAGCAGCCAAAGCCAATTACTATAATGAAATGTTCAAAGAACTTGAGTTAGAAAACCAAAAGGGAAGAACACTCAGCTTTTCTCAAGCTGAAAGAATTGAAGAAAAAATTTAAGACTCAAGTTGCAATATTGAAAGATTATATGGGCAAAATATTGAATGATGCAGGAAACATCAAAAGAAGATGGAAGGAATTCACACAGTCACTGTACTGAAAAGAACTGGTAGATTTTCATCCATTCTAGGAGGTGGCATATGATCTTGAATCAATGGTATTGAAAGAGGAAGTAGAAGCTACAATGAAGGAATTGGAGAAGAACAAGACTCTGGGAATTGATGGAATACCCATTGAGATATTTCAACAAACGGATGCCCCACTGGAGGCACTCACTTGGTTATGCCAAGAGATTTGGAAGACAGCTACCTGGATAACTGACTGGAAGAGATCCATATTTGTACCCATTCCAAAGAAAGGTGATTCAACAGAATGTGGAAAGTATTGAACAATATCATTAATATTGCACGCAAGTAAGATCTTACTGAAGATAATTCAAACATGTTTACAGCAGTATATTGACAAAGAACTTCCAGAAGCACAAGCTAGATTGAGAAGAGGACATGGAACAAGGAATATCATGGTTGTTATCAGATCTTGGCTCAAGGCAAAGAGTACCAGAAAGATGTTTACATGTGTATTATTGACTATGAAAAGGCATTTGCTTGTGTGGATCCTGACAAATTATGGATAAAATTGAGAAGAATGGGAATTCCTCAACACTTGATTGTACTCAAGAGGAACCCGTACATTCATCAGGAGGCTGTCATTCAAAGACAACAAGGGGACACTACATGGTTTAAAATCAAGAAGGGAGTGCGTCAGAGCTTTATCCTTTCCCCATACTTATTCAATCTCTATGCTGAGCAAATAATCTGAGAAGATCGAAGATATGAGGAAAATCATACCATCAGGATTGGAAGAAAAATCATTAACAACTTGAGACACACTAATGATACAACTTTGCTTGCTGAAAGTGAGGATGACTTGAGGCCCTTACTGATGAAGATTGAAGAATACACAGTATGGATTACATCTCAATATAAGGAAAACAAAAATCCTCACCACTGAACTGATAAGCAGCATCATGATAAATGGAGAAAAGATTGAGGTTGTCAAAGCATTCACAATGCTTGGTTCTATAATATACGCCAGTGGAAGCAGCAGTAAGGATATTAGATAATGTGTAGCACTGGGCAGGTCGGCCACAAAGGAACTCTTTCAAGTGCTGAGGAGCAAGGATATCTCCTTGACAACTAAGCAGCACCTAACACAAGCCATGCTATTTTCAATTGCCCGGTATGCATGTGAGAGCTAGAAGACCAAAGTACAGTTGATGCTTTTGAGTTGTGGTGTTGGCAAAGAATGCTGGAAATACCATGGACTGCTAAAAGAACTAACAGATCTGTCCTGGAGGAAGTGCAGCTGAGATGCTCCTTTGAAGCAAGAATGACCAGACTTCGTCTCAAATACTTTGGTCATGTTGTCAGAAGGAATCATTAGCAGGGATCATTCCCTGGAGAAGGATGTCATGCTTGGAAAGGTGGAGGGTTGACAAAAGAGGGGAAGGCCTTCAATGAGATGCATTGACACAGTGACTGCGACAATGGGCTCAAGTATAGCAAGTATCATGGAGCTGGCATGGGATCGGGTGGCATTTCGTTCTGTTGTGCATGGGGTCAGAAAAGACTTGACCTCACCTAACAACAACAACAACATGAATGAACATGAATCAGGAGTAAGAATATAATAGTTAAATTCTTTTTTTTGCTGTTTTACCTAGACTACCTAATGTTGAAATTTAAATTTAAAGCTTGAAATTAAAGTGCCTCTGATCATTTTATACTTTATTACATTCACATATACACTCACACACATTTTCTTTCATATTTATTTTAAAGTAAAGTAGAATAGTCACTGGAGGGAATTAAGAAACTGGCCTCTCTATTGTATTTAACAGTATGCTTCTCTGCTTGATTGTTTGTTCCCATGTGAAGTTATCATATAATGCTTTGACTTCTTTTTTTCCTCAATGGAATAAATATTGATTATAACTCATAGACTATAGAATAGCAGAAAATTAACCAACTTCAAATTTCACTTGAAGACTTTATAGACTTATGTTTTTGTTATATATTAATTCTATCAGTCATCAGAAATATTATAGCAGCATAAAATGAATGTTGTCAATTCACATTTTTAAAAGTATGGAAAGAAAAGTAGAAAGTGGTCCCATTGTCAATTTGCTAGAAAATTACTTCCATCATATGGATGACTGTTTTGAGTTTGTTGTTGTTGTTATGTGTTGTGGAGTTGGATCTGACTCATAGCAACCCCTCCTTTGGTTTCCAAGGCAGTATCACTACAGAAATAGATTGCCCAACCTTCCTTCCAAGGAGTGGCTGGTGGGTTTGAACTGCCAGCCTTCTGGTTAGCAGTCACAAGCCTTAGGCACTACAAAACACCTATGTGAACATATAGGATATTTTCAGATACATTCAATATTTAGGTCATCAAATATTTCTATTTCTAATAGAAAATGATAAAATTGGTACTGATGTGCATTGTGAATCTACTTTAAACGGGTGGCTTTGAAAGTATTATATATGTTAAATCAACAAACATCATAAACTACAAGAAAATTATTAAACACAAAATACTTTACTTCATAATGTCATCTTATGAATGCAATTTTCATCGAGCTTGCATTTACTAATTTTTGCAGTAAGATTGAGTTTAAATGAGCTGTTGATTTTATCCCCCCATAATGTTTTCCATCAAGGTTTTCAGGTTTATTTTAATAGATGTCAATAATGAAACTATACGCCATATATTGACAATCATTTCTCTAGGTATAAGTTCACCAAATGGGAGTTCATGCTACCTTCTATAAGTTAGCTAGCAAATGTCAGTGTTATTGGCTATTATATAACAGAACTTGTATATGTGTTTTCAATGGGATGTTAGTTTTAATATTAATCAAGTGAAATACCAATGAATATATCTCTGATTATCAGCTCTATTTTATAATTTTCAGTTCAATTTGTTCTATAATATTAAACAAACTTAGGTATAGCTGGGTGCTCTGGTGGCATAGTGTCTAAGGCATTTGATTGCTACCAGAGGCTGGTGGTTGAAACCCACCAATCACTCCTTGGAAGGAAGGTTGGGCAATCTATATCCATTGTGATACTGCCTTGGAAAACCAAGCAGGGGTCACTACGAGTCAGGACCTAATTGAGAGCAGTGAGTTTGGTTTGGTTCTGCTTTTACGTACGGATGACTTTATATCTGTTTGACTTCGATTTTTCAAGGCCAGAAAACAATGTGAATCAGTAATTGTATGCTACTTAATCTAACTGTATCCAAATTGTTGTAGTTGTTGTTGCTATGCATCATCAAGTCAGACTTACTCATAGCCACCCCTCCTTGGTTTCCCAGGTTGCCTCACTTTGGAAGTAGATTGCCCAACCTTCCTTTGGAGGAGTATTTACTCAATGTCAACAACAACAACAAGATCCAAATTACACTGGAACTGATGTGAATGCATCTGATAATGGGAGAAAAGAAGGAAAATAAAACCAAATAAATTATTTTATGTAGCTTTATACATTTTTCACAAAGTGAAAAAAAATAGAAAATTAATATTTGTTAAAAGGCAATAATAATCTTAATGTTTTGTTGTTGCTGTTGTTAATAGTTGAATTTACTTTGTATGTACTGGTATATATTAAAATAATGTATAGTTGAATCTCATATATGTACAAAAATGAAAAAAGTATGTTATTTACTAGGGTGAAAGAATAAAGACATAAGTGAGAATATAGTATTTTATAATTTAATATAAATAAAAATTTAATCAAGCACAAGGTACTTTATGGATAACTTTTTATGGGGGGAGAAAATCTAAAATTTAAATATTCTTGGCCACATGAAGAGTTTCCAATAAACTTTTCATTAAAATGCTGCTTAATAGTGTCACTTGGAAATCATCATTGTATTGAACCATTAATAATCTATAATATGTGTATGAAATAATCTTGCTTGGTGAGAGTGAAGAGGACTTGAACACTTACCAATGAAGATCAAAGATTATAGCCTTTGCTATGATTACACAACATTAAAAAAAAAAAAAAGAATCCTCACAGTGGACCAAGACACTCATCATTAATAGAGAAAATTTTGCAACTGTCAAGAATTAAATTCTACTTGTATCCACAATTAATGCTCATGCAATCATCAGTCAAGATATCAAATGGCATATTACATTGGATGAGTCCACTGAAAAATTTTCTTAAAGTATTAAAAAGCAAATATGCCACTTTAATGACTAAAGTGTGCCTGGCCAAAGCCATGGTATTTTCAGTCTCTTGATATGCATGTGAAACCTGTACAATGAATAAACAACATTGAAGAAGAATTGGTACTTTTGAATTATGGTGTTCGTGAAGAATATTGAATATGCCATGGACTGTCAGAATAACAAACCAATCTCTCTTGGAAGAAGTACAGCTGAATGCTCCTTGGAAGAAAGGTTGACATAATTGTGTGTTGATTACTTTAGGTGTGTTATCAGAAAGGACCAGAGTCAGAAAAATGACATCATGTTTGGTCAAATAGAGGGTCAGTGAAAAAGAGGGAGACCCTCAGTAAGTCAGCTGGACACAGTGGCATCAACAATGGGCTTAAACAGCAATGAATTGGCGGATAGTGCAGCAGTATGCCATTCTGTTGTACAGAGTCAATAAGAATCAGAACCAGCTAGATAACATCTAACAACAACAATAGAAATTGGAGAGGGGGAAAAACGTACAGATCAGAAATTTTTTTAAAAACTCCTAATTATGCTAATTGCTTCAGAAATATTTATCTACATAGAATAACCTTGATGATTTATACATTATTAGAAGCATTTTGGAAACTTAATAATATGACTGAATTAAAACAACAACAACAAGAAAAACTACACAATCCACCCAATAATGTCTATCTTATCATAATGGCCACTTAAGAAGACATAGTAACGCATGGGAATAAATATTTAAAAAGCTGAGGTAAAGACTCTGTGAAGAAAAACTACAAAGGAATAGGTTCAGAAATACCGAACCGGTGGATGAAGGTAGCACGGACGTCCCGGGGCCTGTGCGGAGCTGCCCGAGCTGCTCAGCCTCTCCCCCAGCACTTTAGATGACCTCATAAGGGTACCTGCTGACAGCTGAAGTGCTCCTGCGCTCTGTCTTCCTGGGGACCACAGAGTTGTGCAATGGGTTGGGAGGGCCCACTGCAGCTGCCCATGGAGAATGTCGGGCAGGAGGGCGATGGAGCCGACCGGGAACCATGCTGCACATCTTGGCGGTCAGCTTTCACCACAAGAAGGGCTGCCAGGAGTTGAGCATGGCAGCCACACTCTACCTGAAGAATGGGAGTATGCCCTTCTTTGCCTTACCACGTGGCCCACACCTATCACGAAGGTACTGTGTATTTTCACCTGCCATCGGGAAAAGAAAATGGAGTCACAGTGTATGGTGTCTGGTCTTTCTTGCTTGATATTCATAAATTGTTATCAAGGCATTTAAAGCAAGGCAAGCAGGTATTACCAGAGAGATCATTCAGAAAAGTGTCTGTTCTAAGCAAGCTGCCTCTCTATGAATTCGTTCAAGCAAAACTACCTCATTACTAATGTATATTTTGAAGAAAAGAATTTTTTCCAAAATTTCCATTCTAAAGGACTTTTATGAACATATGAATAGCTCCTAGGAAGAATTTCCTTAGAAGGATCCCAAGTTAACCTTGGTCACTGAGATTTTGTACTTAATTTTTGAAGGACTTAATATTATTTAAATTGATTCTTCTTCTTCTTCTTCTTTTTCTTAATTTCCCACGGTCATAACTTTTTATTTTATTTATTTTTTATTTCAAGAGCTTGTTTAACATTCAACATAATGTGTACATTTAGTTTCATTCCCCCATTCACGATTTCCAACCTTAACCCAGTCTGCTCCCCTCCCTATCCTATAATCCTCCCCCTGTACCCCTCTTTTTTAAGCACTCCTGTTTGTCCTGCATTTCATCACTTTGAATGTTGGTTCTCTGGTATCCCATGGTCCATTGCTCTAAGTGATGTATTACAAGAGAGTATGTGGGTGAGTCATCCTGAGTTGAATGGTCTGCGTGTATATCTTGTTAACTATTAGGCTGAAAGCTCACCCCTTGGCATGAGTTTTATTCCAGGCACAGAATGTATTCCAGGGCCATAGTATTGGGAGTTTCACCAGATTTCATCTGACCAGTAATTCTGGTCATTATTGAGTTTTTGGATTTTGTTCCACGTTTTCCCTCCCACTCTATCCAGGATCTCCAGGATTTGATCCTTTCCTGAGTGGTTGGCATAGGTAGCCAGGCACCATCCAGTTCTTCTGGTCTCAATGGCCATTGTGTTTTAAGGCTGATTGCTTCTAAATGCCCCCCCCCTTTTTTTTTGCATTCTTCTTCACTTCCAATGCTAGGAGACCATTAACTGCATCTTAGATGGTTGCTTGAAAGATTTTAAGACCCCAGTCACTACTCGTCAATGTAGGAGGTGTAGGAGGTGGAGCAATGCTTTTATGACTTTTGTTGTGCCAATTGGGTCTGCTGTCCCCCAATACTATGGTCCTGAAGCAGTAGATCTATTGGATGAATCTCTCTCCCATAGTGTCTGGTTGTCTTTGAGGGATTACTCTGTTTCTGTCTTCTATTGTTTCTGTAGGACTGCATGTGTTTTGTATCACCGGTGTCTGTGCAAGATTAGCCTCAGATGAATCTATCCTTGGTCTAGAGTATACTTCTGTTCAATGACCCTGTCTGATCATCTCAGGTGTTTATATGTTTATCTGTATAGTCTAGTGTTTGGTGTTAATGGCAATGCAGTATTGTGGATACATTGTAACACTAACCCTAACTTCACCCCACACACAAAAACAAAGTCAAGCTGGATCAAAGACTTAAATGTAAAGCCTAAAACTATAAAATACATCACAGGTAAAATAGGGACAAATCTGGGAGCCCTAATTTATGGCATAAATAGACTGTCAAGCATAACCCAGAATATGCAGGAGATAGAAGAGAAGCTAGATGACTGGGACCTCTTAAAAATTAAATTCTTATGCACATGGAATTATTTCATCAAAAGGGCAAAAAAAAGAACACACAGATTGGGAGAAAATACTTGCCTATGACATATCTGATAAACTGATTCTTCTTGAAAGGAGATTCTCTTTCACATTTATCCAGTAGGTAAATTGATAGGTACACTGACTATGTACACTGATTAACTGACTATGTTATCCATTTTTTCCAAGCATGACTGATCATGATCTCAGCTACTGCTGTCAGTATTCTAATAAATTCACTGTTGTCCAATTGATTCCAACACATAGTGACTCTCATTGGTTTTCTAAGCCAATGAATCTTTACACAAGTAGATCACTCCATCTTCCTTCTGCAGAGTAGCTGGTGGGTTTGAATGGCTGATCTTCTGGTTAGCAGCAAATGTCTTATCCACTGTGTCACCAGAGTTCTTTTTTCTCAGTATGGATCTCAAAAAATATGTCTGAACATGCTGGGCTTCAGGAAACAAATCCTCCTGCAGATCACTTAGTTTCTCTGTCTGCACCTGATGTGTCAAATAGCATCTTGGGAACTGTTAAGAAAACTATGACAGGAAATTATGGAGGAGATGCTGACATCAAGATAAAGAACATTTGTTGCAAGTATAAAATGTCAACAGCAAAGACTAGAACCCAATACAATCAATCAGTTTTTTTTTTTTGTTTGTTTGTTTTTTTTTTGTTTTTTTTGTTTTTTATTAGGA
>NW_006922153.1:1256655-1258345 GCF_000298275.1 Orycteropus afer afer | reverse complement strand
TTTTGGAGAATCCCAACTTGAAAGAAAAGGAACAGGTGAGGTCAGAACAGACAAACCTATTTCCAAAAGATTCTGTCCTCTCAGAGAATTCTCCAATTACAATACAAACTCAAGCTAATATGGGACAGCTGGTGTTGATACCTCAGAAGGAAGGTTGGGCAATCTACTTCAGTAGTGATACAGCCTCAGAAACCCAAGCAGGGGTCACTATGAATCATGTCTGACTCCATTACAGTGGTTGCATTTTACATTTGCATTTGGTCCTGATTATCAGTGCTAATATCAGAGTTGGAAGAGGAACACTATGGCATGCCAGGGCCATCTTGACAAAGAGATACCACTGTCTTATATAGCATGGCAGCAGCAGCATCTTCTCTCTGAGGTGAGTGTTCATGGATTTGTTGCTGGAGCTACTAACATCCTTTTTGGACTACAGAAACAACTCACTGATTCCACTTCGGAAGGAGAAGAAGCTAAGATCCAGATCTGTGATCCAGAACTTAGGAATCTGCTTAATCCAACTACTGTGGACCTCTGGTTTGGGCTTATCTAATTCGGCACCTGAGAGAGAACTGTGATGTCTTTTTTCAAGACATTGGGTGGGAGGGCAGCTAAATTCATGCACTTCTGGCTGCCACTCTGCATTTAAATAATGACATTATTGGACTATGGGAAAACCTTTGTTACAGCATGAATTAATACATACAACTATAGCATCTCATGATAAAGAAGATTAAAATCCTTACAATTGGACCAATAAATAACATCACTAGAAATGAAGAAAAGATTGAAGTTGTCAAGGATTTCATATTACTTGGTCCCACAACCAGCATCGATGGAAGCAGCAGTCAAGAAATCAGATACTATATTGTACTGGGTGATCCGTTGTAAAAGAACTCTTTGAAATGCTGAAGACCAAAGATGTCTCTTTGAAGACTAAGGTGCACCTAACTCAAGCTGAGGTGTTTTCAACTGCCTTGTATACATGTGAAAGCTGGACAATGAATAAGGAAGACCTAAGAAAAGTTGATTCTTTTGAGTTGTGGTTTTGGGGAAGAATGCTGAAAGTATCATGGACTGCTAAAAGAACTAACAAACCTGTCATGGAAGAGGTGCAGCTGGAATCCTCCTTGAATGGCCAGACTTCATCTCACCTACTTCGATCATGCTGTCAGAAGACATCAATCCCTGGGGAAGGATATGTTGTTAAGTGCCGTCGAGTCATTTCCAACTCATAGCGACCCCATACACAGCAGAACAAAACACGGCCCGATCCTGTGCCAGCCCCACAGTCCCTGCTATATTGAGCCCATCATTGCAGCCACCATGTCAATCCATTTAGGTGAAGGCCTCCCCCTCTTTCCTTGACCCTCCACCCTACCAAGCATGACATCCTTCTCCAGGGAATGGCCCCTTCTTACAACTTGACCAAAATAGGTGAGACGAAGTCTGGCCATCCTTGCTTCCAAGGAGCATTCCAGCAGCACTTCCTCCAGGACAGATCTGTGAGTTCTTTTAGCAGTCCATGGTACTTTCAGCATTCTTCGCCAGCACCACAACTCAAAAGCATCAAGTCTTCTTTGGTCTTCCTTATTCATTATCCAGCTCTCACATGCATACGAGGCGATTGGAAATATCATGGCTTGTGTCAGGTGCACCTTAGTCCTCAAGGAGATATCCTTGCTCCTCA
>NW_006922153.1:1242734-1254030 GCF_000298275.1 Orycteropus afer afer | reverse complement strand
CTGTTTTATGTGCCCCTGAGTTGTCCCTGGGGCTGACTGCTCCTCTGTCTGGATTCCTGGCTTTTTATCCGCTTTCTCTTGCTCTTCAGGAGGATATACTTCTTGGTAAAGTGGTGTCAATAAGATGGATTGACACAGTGGCTCTAATGATGAGCCCAAGCATATTAAGGATTGTTAGGCTGGAACAGGACTGGGCAATGTTTCATTCTGCTATACGTAGAGTCACTATGAGTGCGAGCTCAGTCAATAGCACCTAGGAACAACAATAATAGCATATGAAGTGTGACATATATTTGGCACTTGGAGAAATAAATCCTAACCATCAAATTCAAGCCCTGTACTCAGAGATGAGGTTAAGAGTCCCACATTTTGTTCAAAACAATGAACATGTTAAAAAAAAAAATGAGGAATGTCATGGTCATAACTAATCAGAATTCATACAAACAAGAGAGGCTTTGGCCAGATGGTTGGAGGAGCTCTTTCCAGAGCAAAGACAGCCGTGTTGGCTTGGCTTTCTGCTTTCACCAATTCCACCCTTCAAAGTCTCTCTGAGCCAAGTGATGGAAAGCCAAGACACCTGGAGGTAGCTGTTGGCTTCTCCTGTCTAACTGCTCCTATCCATCTGCTGCCCCTCTGCAGCTCTTCAGCAGCCACAGGTCCACAGCAGGCGAGCAAGGTGCTGATTTGTTTACAGGAACTGTTGCCCTCTGTCCAAGTGAATGTGGCAGGATGCTAAAAGATGAAACCACAACTATTGCCGGCTAGGTTTCCAGGTTGGGGTTTATTTTTAGTCTGAGGCTGATTGTATTACACAAGGAAATAAACCTTTTAAGGAATTTTGCGTTCTGATTTCCTACATTACTTTACTTCAGAAAAGTTTTACTTACGTAAATTTTGTTGGGTTTTACTACTTGAATATCCAGATAGTCACTGTCATTCATATTTGCTAAAATGAAGTTAAATTACTATTTTAATTTCTCTAAATGTAACCCTCAAATGGGCTTATTGATAAAGTTAAGGGCCACAGAGCACAGCAGTTTGTTGTTATTCTGCTTAGTTATATAATGATTTTGTTTGTTTGTTTTCTACTTAAAAAATACTTTTTTTTTTTTTTTATTTCACTGCCAGAAATGTGCAAGTCGGAGGTTCTGAGGTTTTCAGCGTCTTCTTTCCAAATCCTTAAAAACTTATTATGAGCCACCAAGGAATATCACTATGCTTTCTTTCTTGTCCTATTGTGCAAGTAGGTTTGCAGAGAAATAGTATAGTGATGGTTACAATGATGCTCACATAGTTTAACACGAATATGGATGTAGGCCATATTTTAAAAGATCTCTATGTTAACTTTGTCAACTCTAGTGGTGTCTTAATCTTTTACAATTTTTTTTTTTAAGGCAAATTTGTGCCTTCTAATTTCTTCTGTTGAATAGCTTTCAAATGGCTGTTTACAGACTTACTTTTGTCATAGTCTATTCTTCATAAAGACTTTCATGGCACTTGGCCTTCTTGCTGCTTTAACTGAGACTACTCTGTAACCAATCCTTTTCTCTTTCTAAAAGTATGTATAAAATAAAAGCAAGACAATTTATAATATTAGGTAGCAATCTTGTCTTACCACCAAGTTAGAAAAGGAAGGGGAAGGAGGAGAAACTACAATCTACTGATGATTTTACACACCCGGGCCTCCTGTGCTGCATTGCTGAGCTTGCATTAGCTTTTCAAGAGGATGTCATCTGATGGGTATTTTCAGGGAGTACTTACTGGGGACAGACTGCCTAACAAAGGGCACTTGGAGAGTTTATTGTGAGGATAATCTACATATACTATACTATTGTAAAAATTAAAGGTGAAATTAAAAAGGACCCTGATTATATGTTATTAATCCTTTATGAAATGTTCCCATGCAAGGGAAATCCTCCTGGGGCATATGAAATGAACATAGAGACATAATAGAAATATCTCCAAAATTTCCAATTTGTGGTTTAACCAACTGCAGCAAATCAAAAAAAAAAAAAAAAAATTTGTGCACGATAACTCAGGAATTCCGTGATTATAAATTAACAGACTTAATGTGAGAAATCGGTTAACTCCACTTCTGCCAGGAATGTTAATCACCTCAGGAAATATCATTTGAAGAGGAGAAAGTAAATCAAAACAAAACAAAACAAAAAACCTTTAGTCACTGTTGCATTGAAACTGTAAAGAATTGATGTTAACATTGTTTCATGAGGCCATGCCATTAGCTGGAGTGTGAAGAATGTATGATGATATTGTTGTCACCTTTAAGCTATCAGAAGTTCACAGTGCTAGGAGCACTGGGAGTGGCCAATGGCAAGCTGCTTGTTTGTCATTTTGTTTATATGGTTTTATGACTGAGGAAAGTCCATCTCTCATTTTAAAAGCAGTGCTTTGGAATCTCACTGAAATAAAAATGATTACATGAAATTTAGCTATGCTGTAGGATCACTTGTTCTCTATTTGAATGTACACCTTAACTGAGCTCTATCTTAATATTTCTAGTGAAGCATACACCTCTTAAAGTGACCTTTCTAACATAAAAATGAGTATCTTGAAAGGTAAAACTTTCATCATAAAAATGCCAAAAAAGACTGTATCTAAATTTCCTTTAGGTTTTGGAAGGTGTTTAGAATTTTCAAGGATTACAGGCCATTTTATGGTTGCCAAGGACCTCAGAACAGAAAGTACAGTTGAAGGCAGGAAGCCTGACGCTTTGTCCTATGAGCCTAGACAATTCAGGCATGGGTTCCAAGTTGTGCCTGAATAATCAGCCCAGATGCAGTAGCCTCCCTCCAAAGTTGGCTTTGTGAGCCATCAGCACAACCTCTAGACCACTTCTGACTGTCCCTGGAAAGGTACACATTGTGGTGGCCAAACCTGCTCTAATGCTTCCCAAGGCTGTTATATTTACAAACTGAAAACAGGACTGAGGAAGCTAGGGTCAACCAACATATCTCAGGGTTTGCCAGACACATGTGTCGCTGCATAGCTTGATGGTGACCTCACTGCAGTCCAGGTGACTTAAAAATGATACGTAGAAAAAAAAAGAAAGAAAGAAAGAAAAAGAAAATTCCCTGGTTTACTTAAATTTCTACAAGGCATTGTAGTGACAGTGACATAGGTAAGGAAGAGAGAGTTAACACTACCAGGTGGTGTGAGCTAGATGAATAGATAGTTGCAAGTTTGATTAAGGCATAGCTTTATTTTGCACCTGTACATAGCTCATGTAACCAGTAGGAATAATCTCCCCAAAGGCCAACAGAGATTCACTAGGCCCAAAGGCTTAAAACTATCCTCCTATTCTTTTTGCTTTAAGAAACACAGGAGCAATATACTCTGTCAGCAAGCCAGAATATATGACGTGAGTTCTTCAAATTATTCTTTCTTTCCAAATTATATAGTGAGCATTTACTTATGTATTTATTTTCCAGAAGGCAAATAAGGAAGGGAGAGGAGAAAGGAGAACATGTTTCAAGACTTTGGCACAAAGCTATTAAAATCTGAATTAAAATAGGTTGAGAGCAATATTTAACATGCTAAAAGTAGTAAGAATTAGAAATAAGTTAAACTTTTATCTACTACTTTCAAGTTTCAAAATAAAGCTGCTCCATTTTTCCCATGGCAGGCTGTCTTAGTTTCATGTAATGTTTGGTGGAGAAAAGATTTCTGTAAGTTATAGCTCGCGGTAATTTACCCTCTGGCACTGGTGACTAGTTTGAGCACTCAGCTCTGCAAAGGGTTGTTATATCCATTGATCCTTAACTGCATGCACCTTTAGCCTGTTGACTTATAAGAGAGTGGGTTGGGATTCTTGGAACGCATCTCCATTTGCATTTCATCATCCTTTGACCACAGAAGGCGCTGGCATCTAGGGCTTTTCCCACCCAGTTCCTTGGTAATCTTTAAATGTTGTAGAGAATACAACTTTCATTCCTAGAAGGTGATCATCATCCCTGTGGCATACTGTGCTCCTGGGAGTTTTCTCATTCCAAGTCTTTGGACTTCATAATATTAGAATCATTTTTTAAAAATAATTTCCAATATTCCATAAATATTTGTCCAGGACAAAACAAAAGAAAGATGATCCTTATTCTTTTCATAACTTTATACATGTGACTTCTTGCTAGCTCTCTTGTATGGTAACTCCAAAATTAAAACGTTTTGTTTATACAACAGGTTACATATATTTTGTAAAATTCTAACACATTTATATTCCTGTGATGCTCTAAATTTTAATATTCACTTACATTAATTAAAAATCAGAATTTGTATATTTAAGTCATATAAACGGGACACAGCTTAGTATTTTTTTTTTTTTTTTGCATATGCAATATAAATATAAACATATGAACATTTCAGTTAGGTATTGAGATAGAAAAGGTACCAGAAGCTTACAAAAAGCTTCTGTGCTTAGATTTTTTTTTTTTTTTTAATAATAATTTATAGCTGGAAAATTGAATCAAGACTTCTGTGTTTCATGTTCCTTGGTAGTTAGTTCCTAAATTTAGGACACATTTGATTAAAGAGTTGGTGAAGGCATTTGGTGGTTACAAAAGTATGTTAAATAGTTGAAATTAAATGTTCCAAAAAACTCTTTCTAAGGAAGTTTTTGAAAGAAATTTAGCTGTGGCAAACATTTTGATAAGAAAAGTGGTTCTTTTTGCTATAGTAGTTTTATAATTTGTACTGGTTCTTTGTGCCTGTAATCATTTGTTTAAAAAAAAAAAGTTATGAATCAGGTCTAATCTTACTGAATAGTGAAATATCTACTGTATCTTTATTTTGAGATAAAAGTGAGAATAAGATTTCATGATTGTCCTGTAACAAAAACAAAAATATATATTATAATATTATAGAGCTTTGGTGGTACAGTCTGTAATGCATTTGACTGCTAACAAGAAAGCTGATGGTTCAAACCCACAAACCACTTTTCAGAAGGAAGATTGGGCAATTGACTTCAGGAAAGATACCACCTCAGAACCCCAAGGAAGGGTCACTATGAGTTGAATTGACTCACTGGCCATGAGTTTGGCTTTGATTTTGGTGTATCTATATAGATATATGAATAACTACATAGATAATCCATTTTCATGGAGAAGAAAATTCAATGTCATCAAATTGGCAATTATCCTGTTGTTGTTGTTGTTATTATTATTATTATTATAAGTGATGCTCTAACAGACTGTATTACAAACTTGGTATTTTAAATAATGCCGATTTATTATCTTACAGCTCTGAGGGTTAGAAAAATGGCACAAGTCTCATTGGGCTAAATTCAAAAAATCAAAATGCCAAAAGGGCTGTGTTCTTTTCTGGAGATATTAGGACAAAACTCATCCTTTTGACATTTCCAGACTCAAAGTGACCCATCCTTGAGTTTCCGAGGTGGTATCACTATGGAATTAGATTGCCCAGTCTTCCTTCTGAGGGGTGGCTGTTGGGTCTGAATCGCCAGCCTTCTGGTTAGCAGTCAAATGCCTTAGGCACTATGCCACCAGAGCTCCTAGAGATTTCCTATATTCCTCAGCTCTTTGCCTTCTTCAGTCTTCCAATGCCAGCATTGTTAAGTCTCTGTGATTATACTTTCTTAGTCAAAAGTCCCATTCAACAAAGCCTATAAAGGAAAGATCTTTTTTTTTAGGGATTTATGTAATTAGATTCATCCTACAAGGCTGATTCTGGATAATCTTCTTATCTCAAAATGCTTAACATGATCACTTTGTAGTCTGTTTGTGGTGCAAGATAACATGTTCACTGGATCTAGGGATTAGGATGTAGACATATTAGGGAAAGCCAATGTCCTATCCATCATATCAGTCTAAATAATTGGTCAGTTTATAATTTTTATTAAGAAGCAATGATCTCAGGAGCTGTTTGTGTTTGTTTGAAGCAATGATTTATAAATATATACAGAAGTGCTAAGGACCATGATTGGTTAGTATCTTTCTGTGAATAAAAAAAAAGAGAGAGTAAAGGGGATATGCTCAGTCACATGTTGCTTTATTATATGTTATAAATGGCACAGCACACATACACATACACACACACACAAACATACACATAGAGGGACAAGGAGGCACAGAGGCAGAGGTAGAGAGAGACAGAAGCGGAGAGTGATTCTCATCTTTGTATGTATCAGGAGAATTAAGTTGATGCATGTTTTGGTTACTTCTTCCTGCTGTAAAAGAGAATACCACAAGTGAGATGGCTTTAAGAAACAGGAGTTAATTCTTACAGTTTTTGGAGGCTAGAAGTACAAGTTCAAAATCCCAGTCTCTAGGGGATGGGTGAAAGCCCCTCAACCTTGGACTTCATCTCTGCTTCTTGCTCCCAGCCAACTGAAGCTGGAGGCTTATCTTCACTCAGACAGCTGCTGACTGCTGAGGATGACAAACCCAAGGTTGACTAGTAAAAAGGCACAGTCCTTATATTACCAAACTACATGGCAGGCCATTGATTCAAATCCAGAAAAAGTCCCAAGATCAGCAAAGCATGACAGGCTACTGAACAGTGACTTGGCTACATGCAGGGTTCAAGCATGCTAAAAGCTGTAGACCACTTCCAAAGCTTCTCCTTATATAAGTGAAACAGACCACATCCCCAAAGCAGCGACTCAGCTGCTCGTGGCACATTCCACCATGGAGGTGATTGCTAGTCTCATCATGGGGAATAACTACCACCAACTTCCCAGCCATTGAAAACCAGGCCCAGCCAAGTTGACTTATACACTTAATTACCACAATATGTGAAATTGAATTTTGTGTTTGAAACTCTTTCCCTTTCCTTTCTAATGTCTCTAGTATATATTGCATAAAAGAGAAGAATCTGGAAAAATAAGCCGATATATTTTTTTTTTTCCCCTCTATTCTTCAGGATTAGAAATCATCAAAGAGAGAAACTGTAATGGGACTTGAATGTCATAGAAGAATGATAGATTATTAATCTGAGTGAACAGGGAAATACATGGTAGCTTCTTAGCAATGGATTGTAACTTGTTCATTTCAAGACTACAGTGTGAGACAATTGGTGGAAATCATTTCAGAGACAATTAAGAAATTGTATCAGCTGCCCAGTGATGTTAGAAGAACCACAGTTATGAAATTTCAAGTTAAATGTTCCTGTGCCAGCTTCCTTAATTTGCCAGCTATAGCTGGCCTGATTTATGAGTTTTGGTTTTTCCAAACTCAGTCTCCCAGCTGTTCTACCATTTACGTAAACCTTAATAGTTATATAAAGGTCAATATTTCTTAGATCATATTCAGCCTGATAGACAATCTTATAAGAACCATAAAAATATAAACTAAAAAAGGGACAGGGTATTAAACAAATGGTGCTTCTGCAATGTGCTACTTCTACTGAAAAAAATGTAGTTCCTTCTTATCAATCATAAACAAAAACTCTATATCAAATAGATTCCTAAATGTGAAAAATAAAGTTTATTTTGAGATTAAATACAGAATATTTTTCATTTATTTTATAGTATGTTGTTGTTGTTATGTGCCGTCAAGTCATACCCAAATCATAGCTACCCCTCCTTAGGTTTCTGAGGTGGTATCACTATGGAAGTAGATTGCCCAAACTTCCATCTGAGGAGTGGCTGGTAGGTTTGAATCACCAGCCTTCTGGTTAGCAGTCAAGTAAAAAAGCCAGAACTTATGAGTTATAATATTGATAAATTTGATAGCAACTCAACCATGCATCTGCCCTAACTACTAAAGCCTATTAGTTATAAGTAGGTTAAAAAAAAGTAAAAACAGAATGAATAAAGACATTATAATTAGGATCCATTAATGCTCCAGGTATCTTTTCTTAACACTAATACACACTAGGTTTTATTTGGCCGAGTCAAATATAAGCTAAAAGAATACTTCCCAGCTTTCCCTAAATCTAGACACAGTCATGTGACTAAGTTCACATAAGTGAAGTATCCTCAGTTATTCAATATGTCTGAACAAAATTCTAACAAAAGAGAAGAAATAAGATAATTCACAGAGAGGAGACTCAGAATAGTCAATAAACCACCAGTTCAAAAAACAGAAAAGTTGCTGACGCCTGAAAAACTGAACAATTAAAAATAAAATGTCAATAGGTTTTTATTGTGGAGTCAGGTTGGCTTTTTATTTTCCCCAATCTGACAATAGCAAATAACTGCCAGGATGACTGTGCAATATGAACTGGTTTATATTATTGACAATGATTTCAGTTTGGTTAGTAACAAAGAAACGTTAAAAACTAACTTGCCAAAATGTCCAAAAAGATACCATATTTGTATCGTGTATGAATTTTATGTGTTTGGTGATATAATGTTATTACAGTATAGTTTTTAGTAATTTCCATTTATGCTTTGGACATGTATATGTATGTTTATGCATATATATGATATGTATCAAAAGCAGAGAACTTGAGTAAATACTAAACTTTTTCTCTTACAGTTACGTACTTTAGTAATTGAAATGATTGAATAAATTATGTAACAACTGATCTCAAAAGTAGTGCTGTGGGCAAAAATTTACAAAAAATTAATTATAGTCTGATATTGTACTTCTTAAGACACGCTGACTTGACAAATGCTTTGGAGAAAGTGAGAAAATAAAAGTTATAATTAAATGCAGTCAACTCTAAATAGCAATGATAAAGAATAGTCTTTTCTGGTCATGTCACAGTTGCATGATGTCAGCAGTGGATAGGAAATAGATGCTCCCTTCCACACAGTCATTCAGGGATGAAGGCTCCTTTGGTGTCTGGTTCTTTACCTTGAAGGGTCTTCTGGACCTTTGTGTTCAATCAGCTGGTAGGGAAACTAAAATGTGGATGATTTTCAGAGCTGTTTTATATAGATCTTGCTTTGACATGGTATAGATTTCTTCTGCCCACATATTAGTGAATGCATTTAATCTCAAGAATGCTATTAAATATAAGGAAGTCTAGGCAATTTAGTCGAGTAATGCTACTTGGAGCTAAGCAAAACATAAATTTAATGATACACAAAATAATCACATGTATGGTTAGAATATATGAATTTATAGTACAATACTGCTGTAACAATTTACCATAAACTAAGTGGACTTTAAAACAACCCCCCACACACACACAACTTTATTGCTGTATATTGTAGGTTAGAAGTCTTGCAGTGGTAAAATTAAGCTGTTGACAAAGTTGTTTTCCTTTCGAAACATTAAGAAATTTTTGACATTCCTTAGTCTATGGTCCTTTCCTTCATCTTTCAAACTACCAGTATAACATGTTTAAATCTCTTTCTGACTCTGATCCCCTTTCTTTCTCACTCTTTCACTTATAAGAACATTGTTTATTAAATTTGACCCTCTAGGATAACAAAATAATCTCCTTATTTTAAGATCTGCTGACATAGTGCCTAAGGCATTTGACTGCTAACCAGAAGGTTGGTGGTTCAAACCCATAAGCCACTCTGTGGAAGGACGACTGGGCAATCTACTTCCCTAAAGATTTACCACCTTGAAAGCCAAAGGAGATTTCTATGAATCAGAACCCACTGGATGGCTGTGAGTTTGTTTGTTTGGTTTGGTTTTAAGATCAGCTGATTACCAAATGTAATTTCATGTGTGTCCTTAATTCCCCATCAACAAGTAACATAACATAATCACAGGGGTTAGATATGGATATCTTTCAAGAGCCTTCATCTTTACTACCAAAAACAAATATGTATAAAGTTATTGGCTATTTAAAAAAATTATGATCGTGATTGACTCTATGGATAAGATGCTAGAATACTTTAACTCTATTTATAATCTTATGTTTATTTGAATAGCATAGCCATGAATGAAACATTATAAAATTATTTTTGTTTATTTTGAGGTATGTTCGTACTCAAATGTTATAATGACCTTTTAAATTTGAATTGTTTGTAATATAAAATAGATGACATGTAAATAAACACAAATCAGTAAAATATTTATTGAGTAATATTTGAATAAAGGGAAGAATGAAACATACCATTCTTCTAAGCATAACTTATTTGTAAATTTTAATGTATGAAAAGAGATATGAACAGAAGAAAATTGAAAAATTATGAAATGTACACTGAAACATCCTAAATAAGAAAAGAAGTGCATATGGATGAAAAATACATTAATGACATCATTAAAGAAATAGAAAAGTGTTATATAAATCAAAAGAATTAATAAGATAGCTCAGAACCATACATAAAAAACTTGAAGCCAAAAATTAAAAAAAAAAAAAAAGAATGTGACTTATTTTAGACAGTGAAGTAGATGAGCAACTTCAACCTTAACTTTGAAATTTAATATTTCTACTGAGATTGCAGAAAAGGATTGTGTAGTGTTTAGTAAGGAATGAATTCAATTATAACCTGCAAATTTCTTCACCTCCAGCAGGAGTCTTTTGATCTGAGGTTGCTGCCTGGGGTTTATGTTCTGAAAAGGGCAGATCTACAAATAGAAGAGTTCTGTGTTAAGTCTTGATAACTGTCATTGAGAACTTAGGGGGCCAGAGTAGCAAGTGAAGTTGTTACTGTAAATGGATCAGAAGTTCATGTCTCTATGTATCATTAAAAATGACCTTACTGCAAAAACAAATGTAGAATTTCAGGTTGAGATTGAAAGGGAAGATGAAGAGGAGAGTCATTTGCAAATTATTTGTAATTTAAAGTGTAGTGAAGTTTTATATCAGCATGATTTTAAAGTATCAAATAAATATTTATATCTTGGAACAAATGAAATATTTTTTAAATAACTTTCTTTGAAGATTTAATACAGCATTTAGACAATGTATTCAGTAGTCAATATCCAAAAAAAATTATAGTTTTAACTATTTCAGATGGAAAGTGTTTTCTTTTTTTTTTTAAGTTTTAAATTGTTTTGAACTTAGTAAGTAAAAGCATGAAGAAGAGGCATGTGCCATTTGATTTCTGCTGAATCAACAGCACATGCATTGCAGAAAACCAAAGCTGGGCTTACAACATAAGAATAGTGGATATAGAAGCCTTTCAATACTCAGGAAGAGAGTTGAAACCACCTGATAAGAATGTCCACGGCCATGCTTTCCACAGATGTTGCTCACCTGGGGTTATGAGAAAAAAAGCGACAGCCATTAAACCTTGGCTTATGTCAAACTGAATGAATTGTGATATCTTCATACTTACCCCTACACAACAGCCCAAAGCTCTGGGGTCAATGCATGGGACCCCAAGGATTGGTGATGACAACATTAAAATTGCAAAATGGAGAGATGTGAAACGAGAACAGAACAAATCAAATACATGTGAATATAAAAATCTTTT
>NW_006922153.1:1236102-1242402 GCF_000298275.1 Orycteropus afer afer | reverse complement strand
AAAAGAGATAAAACTTCCTATATTAGATCAGTTCTAGACCAGCAATAGTAGGGAGAAAAAAATGGTAAAGTTGAAGTACTCAAGAACTTATTCATACCATAGTTTAGAGACATGACATACAATTATCAACCATGGCAGAGAGACTGAGAAGCTCTATCATACAAACAATGGTCATTCTGAAATAATGATATAGAGAGAATAACAAAAATGCTAATATTGAAGGGCTACTGCTGAATTTTTTCTGAATTTAAGAATGACGTCTCTCATCAATCTGATAGGGCCAATGATAGCAAAACACAATTAATTCAAACAAATTCACACACCTAGATATACCACAGTATGACTACAAAATCACTGAGCATAAAGAAAATAATGTTCAAATAATAACTGCATAACTGAGTGATTGGATCTGGAGCCTCCACTCAGATCTACATTCTTCCTTCACATGGCTCTACCTCTTACAGCCTACTTTTCTCCAACATTACCATTTTTTCATTCATTTTTATAGATTGATGTTCCAGTTACCTAGTGCCTCTCTGACAGGAATATACCACAAATGGGATGGTTTGAATAAACAGAAGTTCATTCTCTTACACTTTGGAGTCTCTAAGTCTGAGTTCAAAGTGCCAGACTCTAGGGGCTGGGTGAAAGCCTCTCAACCTTGGCATTCAGCTCTGCCTCCTACTCCTGGCCCATTGGAGCTAGAGGTTATTCTTCACTCAGACAGCTGCTGGCTGCTGAAGCTGACAAGCCCAAGGTTGACAAGTAAAAAGACACAGCCTCAATGTTAACAAAGCACATGGCAGTCAATTAATTAAAGTCCATTAAAAGTCCCAAAGTTAGCAGAGCATAGCAGGCTGCTGTACCATGACACAGCTACATGCAGGCTTAAGCATGCCACAAGATGGAGACCATTTCCAAAGCTGCTTCTTATATATGAGAAGCAGACCACATCCCTAAAGCAGCTACTCAGCTGCTTGTGATAGATCCCACCATGGAGTTGATTGCCAATCTCATCAACTCTGCTTAGACAACTAGCATCAGCTGCCCAGCCACTCAACCAGGCCCAGCCAAGTTGGCAACTACCTTAACTACCACAATCTAGTTAATTCCTTACATCACTCTGATTTTTCTACCAAAATTACTACTAAGATGATGCTTCTCATATTAAGTTCTACTTATCCTATGCTTGAATCTTATTCTCCTAGAAATAACTTTTCTGAACAGTCAATCTAAAGCAATTGCTCACTCACACTGTTACTCTTTCATTTTCTATAAATCTCATTTTATTTTTATAAACTTTCTGTAAATCCTATAGCTACCCTGCATTACCATATTCCTAAATAGCATAGTGGCTAAGGCATTTGACTGCTAACCAGAAGACTGGTGGTTCAAACCCACCAGCCACTCCTTGGAAGGAAGATGGGCAATCTGCTTCTGTAGTGATACTGCCTTGGAAACCCAAGGAGGGGTCGCTAGTCAGGTCTGACTCGATGCCACTTGACAACAACAACAAGATGTTGGAATAAGCAGACAAACTGCAGAGACCATCTTCAACAAAGAAAAGAGGAATCACTTAATGCAGATACAGAAGATAATCCTGAAGCCCTAAGCTTTGAAAGGAAGGATACAGAAGTGGACTAAACCACAACCAGTAGAAGAACTTGCATGAAAACATCAAAAAAAGGAGATATATGGAGTTGTGATCTGTCAGCAATCTTGATGGCATAGACAGCTTGTATATTTCCAAGTGGGATAAGGACCTAAGAATTAACCTAAAAATTGGCCCTGCTGCCCAGGGGCTGCGCGGAGGACTGCACTGGTGGCTGGTGAATAAAAAGTGAATCATTGAAGTGCAACATGGGCTGAGCTGTGGAATTTTGCCTCTCCAGAGAGGGCAGCCATTTTGAATGTTTACAAGTGGTTAGACTATTTTAGTTATATAAAGTGACCGCATTCACTTTATATAAGTCCCAGATCCCAGGGACTTTACAATAGGCTCCACTTGCCAGGAACCACAAGGACATTCCAGACATGAAGGACTGGAAAGGTACAATATTTTCCTTGTTACTCTAATACCATATATCCTCTTGGTGAATGGAAATGTGACCATCCCTTACTCCCACCCATCTTCTGAGACTGCAGGAATTCCATCCTAGTCTCTGAGCTCCGATGGAGCCTGGATGCTCTATCCAATCCAGTCCAGATTTTTTTTTTTTTTTTAGTTTATTTGTTTTTTGTGTGTTTTAAAATTATTACTATTATTATTGTTGTCCTTTTTATTATTCTTTATTTTTCCCTTCCCAGGTTCTAGTTTTCAGCTTTTTCTCTCTTCACTCTTCCTGGTTCCCATTTATTTCTTTCTTATGGTTAATTCCATAACTTGCTTTTCTTTTTGCATTTTTCCCATTTTTTTCCTTCATTATTCTACATCTCTAACTCTATTCTCTAATTATTTCCTCCCCAGATGTTGCAGGGTTTTGCTGTTGTTGTTGCTTTCTTTTTTTTTTTTTTTTGGTGATCGGTCCTGTCTGTTTATGTTTTTTGTAGGATTGCTTTTACTTTTTTTTGATGGTTTTTAAAAAACATTTTTTTTTTATCTCAGTGGGAGACAGCAACCATGCCCATAGGTCACAACACCTGCAATTCCTGCAGCTCCACTTACTGAGTGACAGCCACCACTTCATTTTCCAAGAACTGGACAGCAATAAACAACCACCAAGAAAAGCCTAACTCACCCTTAAGTGCTCTTCAAAAACAGTTAGCAGAGATCTCAATACAACAATGTCACAATGTCTCAGAGACAATAGACCACCAGAGTCCACACAAACAAGCAAGATAAAGTAGTAGAAACAAGAGTTCAATATAAAGATGCAGAACACATCCTTGAAGAAGCAACAGAATTGGAATTCCCTGATAGGAATAGCAAATAATTATATTTTTTCAAAGGATTGAAAGGCATCAAAGAAAACACTGACAAAATTAAGGAAAACACAGGCAAGACCCAAAAGAATTTTGGAAGTAAATGCATGAACAAAATGACAAAATAAATGAAAAGTTAGAAATGATACTAAATCTACAGATAGAAACCCAGAAGATTAATACAACTTTTCAGAAATAGATAACATATTTTAAAAGCAAAGGTGTAGAACTGAATCAATGGAAGACAGAATTAATGAGATTGAAGACAAATACCTGAATAAATCTTTGGAAAGAGATCAATCAAAAAAAAAAAAAAAAAGAAGAAAGCCTAAGGTTCATGTGGGATACCATCAAAAGGAATAACCTACATATAGTCATAATTTCAGAACAGGAAGAGAAAAATAAAACCACTGAGAACATAGTCCAAGGTTTGTTGGATAAGAGGTTCCCTGATAATGCAAAAGATGAGAATATATCCATTCAGGAAGTCCAACAAACCCCAAACAAGATAGATCCCAGAAGAAAATCATCAAAACATACCATCATCAAACTCCCACAACCAAAGACAACAAAAACAAAAAGTTACATAAAAATTGCAACCAATTGCAAACCAGAATAAGCTCTGGTTTCTCAATTGAAACCATGTAAGTGAGAAGACAATAGGGTAGTGTATATTAAACGGTGAAAGAGAAAAATTTCCAACCAAGAATTATATACCCAGCAAAATTCTCCTTCAAATATGATGGTAAAATTAGGAGATTTCCAAAGAAGCCAATATTAAAGGAATTTGTTAAAACCAGACAAACCTTATAAGAGATACTAAAGGGACTCCTTTGGACAGAGAACCAATAATAGCAAACAAAAACTGACTATTAATACACAAGATTATATAACCTTGAAACCAGCACAATTATGGACGTATCCAAAATAAAATAAGCTTACAAGATTGTAAACAGGGAACTACAGATGTCAATTGGCAAATTAAGAAAACTACAAACCAAAAAGATGGGAGAAATTGTGTAGTTACAGAACTTCTAAATGGTTAGGAAGTCAAGAAAGTTGCAACATAGAAAAGACTGTTCTAAACTCAGGGAGAAAATTATAAATCACACAGTAACCTCAAAGAAAAAATGATAAACCTTCACATCACAATAAAAAAGAGGACAAGCACAAATATTTAGCAAATATTAAAACAATAGCAACAAAAGAAATGACACAATTCACAAACATAATGAGCTAAGCACAGAAAATTAGATGCAACAAAGAAACCAGGAACACCATGAAAAAAATAAAATTACAAAATGACAGCAACCAACTCATACTTGTTGATAATTACATTGAATGTCAAAGGATTAAAGACACCATTCAAGAGATGGACAGTTGCAGACTGGATACAAAAACATAACCCATCAATATGGTGTCCACAAAAGACACACTTTAGAGACAAAGATAAAAATAGACTAAAAATCAAAGACTGGAAAAAGATATATCAAGCAAATGGCAAGAAAAAAAGAACAGGAGTAGCAATATTAATTTCTGATAAAATGGACTTTAAGACAAAAACCACCATATGAGACAAGGAAGAACGCTTTATAATGATTAAAGGATTGATTATACAAGAATATATGACCATAATAAATATCTACAGACCAATGAAAGAGACCCAAAATACATAAATCAGATTTAAACAGAACTAAAAAGAGAAATATATGACTCCACATCAGAGTAGGAGACTTCAGTACACCATTTTCAATGAAAGATAGAATAACTGGAAAGAAACTCAAAAAACACAGAAAAGTCAAAAAATACAATCTACCAACTTGACCTTATAGACATCTACAGAGAACTTCACCCAAAAACGATGCAATATACACTTTTTTTCCAGTAAACATGAAACATTCTCCATCATAGACCATATGTTAGGCTGTAAAGCAAGCCTTAATAAATTTAAAAACATTGAAATACATTAAAGCATCTTCTCAGATCAGAATGCTATCAAATTAGAAATAAACAATAGGAATACCAATGGAATAAAGAAAAGGAAACACATGGAAACTGAATAACACCTTCCTTAAGAATGACTGGGTAATAGAAGAAATTAAAAAAAGAAATGATATTTAAAACTTCCTTGAATCAAACAAAAATGAAAACATAAGATACCAAAGTCTTTGGAACACAGCAAAAGCAGTGATCAGAGGCCAATTTATAGCAATAAAGGCACAATCAAAAATGAGGAAAAAGCCAAAATCAGTATTTTAAACCAACATCTCAAAAAATTAGGAAAGTAACACCAAGAAAAGCCTATGGTTACCAGAAAAAAAAAAAAAAAAGGAAATATTAAAAATTAGATCAGAAATCAATGAAACAAATTAGGAAGACAATAGAAAAAAATCAACAAGACTAGAAGTTGGATTTTTTAAAAGATTAATAAAATTGACAAGCCAATGCCAAATTTAACAAAGAAAAAGAGTGAGAGAACACAAATAACATGACTAAGAAATGGAATGGGTGACATCGCAACAGAACCAAGTGAAATAAAAAGGATAATATCAGGATACCAAGAAGAATTGTACTCCAACAAATTTGAAAATCTAGAAGAAATTGATAGATTTCTAAAAGCACTACTTACCCAAACTAATACAGACTGAGGTGGAAAAGTTGAACAGACCCACAATAAAAGAAGAAATTGACCAGGTCATAAAAAAAATTACCACCAAAAAGTCCTGACCCAGATGGTTTCACCAGAGAATTCTACCAAACATTCAGAGAAGGACTGACACCAATCCTACTCAAACTATTCCAAAGTTTAGAAAAGGATGAAATCCTCCCAAATTAATTTCATGAAGCAAGCATAATCTTGATACCAAAACAAGACAAACACATCACTCAAAAGGAAAACTACAGATTAATATCCCTCATGAATATAGATGCAAAAATCTTCAACAAAATCCTAGGCAATAGACTGCAATAACATATCCAAAAAATAATTTGTTATGACCAAGTGGGATTCATATGAGATATGTAAGGATGTTTCAACATTAGAAAAACAATCAACCTCATCCACCACAAAATAAAGGAAAAGAATCATATGATCTTATCAACTGATGCAGAAAAGGCATTTGATAAAATCCGACACCCATTCCTGATCAAAACTCTCAGCAAAATAGGAATAGAAGTGACATTGCTCAACATAATAAAGAAATAATGCAAAATCAACAGTCAACATTATTCTCAATGGAGAGAGACTGAAACCATTTCTCTTGAGAACAGGAACCAGACAAGGATGCCTGCTGTCACAACTTCTATTCAACATTGTACTGGAAGTCCTAGCCAGGGCCATAAGGCAAGAAAGGGAAATCAAAGGCATCCAAATTGGTA
>NW_006922153.1:1225269-1235775 GCF_000298275.1 Orycteropus afer afer | reverse complement strand
GGTTACTTACTAAACATTGCTTGTGTGCTTCTTTGCATCCTTATGTGAGGCTGGAAGTTATGCCACCAAAATTTCAAATACCTGCAAGGTCACTGAGATTGACAGGTGTCAGCTGAGTTTCCAGTTTGAGATAAACTAGGAAGAAGGATGTAGCCATCTACTTCTGATGAAACTGGCAATGTAATAGCAGTGAAACATTGAATATGAATAACAGTGAATAGCAGTGAAACACTGAATAGCAGTGAAACATTGTCTAATTTATTACAAGAAAACTTTACATTGTCTCATGTAGAGCTAGAAGATTATCCCCTTAGTCTGGAAGTCACTCAAAATACGACTGGGGAAGAATGGCTCCTCAAAACAGAGTCCACCTCAATAAAAAGGATGAAATAAAGCTCAAGAGATCTTCATCTATTCATGGGGCACAACGCAAAATGGGAAGAAACAGCTGAAAATATTAATTAGTATTCAGAATGGGCAATGTATGAAGTATGAATCTAGGAAAATTGGACCTTTTCAAAATGAAATGGAACTCATAAACAGGTAAGGAGGGTGAGGACAGCTCCCAAGGGGGCAGGGAGCAGCAGCAGACAGGGTCAGCAAAAATAGGTCAGGGGAAGCCCAGGAAGTGAGTGGAATGGTTTGAACAGCTAAGGCAGATGAACTTGTCTGTTGGTTTGTTGTAGTATGGTGGCTTGTGTGATTCTGGGAGACTGGAGGCTCTGCCAGCAGGGTCACCCATGGTGAACCAGGTTTGGTGAAGCTTCCAGACTGAGACCAACACAGAAGAAGGAAGAAGCTATCCACTTCTCAAATAATTAGCCAGTGAAAACCTTATGAATAGTAGTGAAACACTGTATGATATATTACTGGGAAATTTTATGACTAGCCCTGAAACATTATCTGATACAGTGCTGGAAGATGAGCCCTTCAGATAGGAAGGCACTCAAAATACAACTGGGAAAGAGCTGCCTCATCAGAGTAGAGCATACCTTAATGATATGGATAAAGTAGAGCTTTTGGGGCCTACATTAGCTGAAGTGGCATGGCTCAATATGAGAAGAAACAAATGAAAACATCCATTGATAATCAGAACATGGAATGTACAAAGTATGAATCTAGGAAAACTGGAAGTTGTCAAAAATGAAATGGAACACATAAAGATTGATATGCTAGGCATTAGTGAGCTGAAATGGACCTGTTTTAGCCATTTTGAATCAGATAAACATATGATTTACCATGCCAGGAATGACAAATTGAAGAGGAATGCTGTGGCATTCATTGTCACAAAGAATGTTTCAAGATCTATCCTGAAGTACAGTGCTGTCAGTAATAGAATAATATCCATAGGCCTACAAGGAAAGCCAGTCAATACTATTATTATTCAAATTTATGTCCCAACCACCAAAGCCAAGGATGAGGAAATTGAGGATTTTTACCAACTTCTACAGACTGAAATTGACCAAACATGAAATCAGCATGTGCTGATTATCACTGGTGAGTGGAATGCAAAAGTTGGAAACAAAGGAAAATCACCAGTAGTAGGGAAATTTAGCCTTGGAGATAAAAATAATGCTGGAGATCACATGATGGATTGTTGCCAGACCAACAACTTATTCATTGCAAATACCTTTTTTCAACAACAGTAACGGAAGCTATACACATGGACTTCTCCAGATGGAGTATACAGGTATCAGATTGACTACATGTGGCAAGAGGTGATGGGAAAGTTGAATATCTTTAGCCAAAACAAGGCCAGGAGCTGATTTTGGAACAGACTATCAACTGTTCATTTGCAAGTTCAAGTTGAAGTTGAGGACAATTAAAACAAGTTCATAAGAGCCAAAATATAACCTTGAATGTATCCCTCCTGAATTTAGAGACTATTTAAATAATAGATTTGATACATTGAGCACCAATAACCAAAAACCAGAAGAATTATGGGATGACATGAAGACCATCATCCATGAAGAAAGGAAAAAGGTCATTAAAAAGACAGCAAAGGAAGAAAAGACCAAAATGTATGTCAGAAGAGACTGACTGTGCTGCTTCCTCAAAGCATAGTCTACTTTAATGTCGTGGACAGAGTAAAGCTTTTAGGACTTCTATTTGTTAATGCTCTGGTAGCATAGTGGCTAAGACAAACCCACCAGCCACTCCTCGGAAGGAAGGTTGGGCAATCCTACTTCCGTAGTGATACTCCCTCAGAAACCCAAGGAGGGGTCGCTATGGGTCGGGGCCGACTCGACGGCATATAACAACAACAACATTTGTTAATGTGGCATGATACATAATGGGAAGAAACAGCTGTAAACATCCATTAACAATCGGAAAATTGAATGTACAAAGTATGTATCTAGGACAATTGGAAGTCATCAAACTTAAAATGGAATATGTAAAGATCAAAAAAGTAGGCATTAGTGAGCTGGAATGGACTGGTTTTGGCCATTTTGAATCAAGCAATCATATGATCTACTATGCTGGGAATGATGAATTGAAGAGGAATGACTTGTCATTCACATCAAAAAGAATGTTTCAAGATCTGTATCTAAGTACAGTGTTGCCAGTGATAGAATAATATCCATATGCCTATAAGGAAGACCAGTTAATACTACTATTATTCAAATTTATGCACCAAACATGAAAGCCAAAGATGAGGACATTGAAGATTTTTACCAACTCCTGTAGTCTGAAATTGAACATGTAATTAATATGTTTTAAATATCACTGGTGATTGGAATGCAAAATTTGGAAACAAAGAAGAATCACTGGTAGTTGGAAAACATGGCACAGATGATAGAAATGATGCCATATATTTCATGATAGAATTTTATAAGTCCAATGATTTATTCATTGCAACTACCTTTTTCCAACAACATAAATGGCTTTATGTGAGGCCATTGCCAGAGTACACAGGAATCACATTGACCCCATCTGTGGAAAGAGGCAATGGAGAAGCTTAATATCTTCAGCTAAAACAGGGCCAGGAACTTAGTGTGGAGTAAATTAAACTTGAAGCTGAAGACAATTATAATAATTTCATGAGAGCCAAAATATGACCTTGATTAAAATCCAACTGAATTTAGAGACCATCTGGAGAATAGATTTGATGCACTGAACATCAGTGACTGAAAACCAGAGGAATACTGGGATAATATCAAGGACATTATCCAAGAAGAAAGAAAAAGTTCACTAAAAAGACAGGGAAGGAAGAAAAAACAAATGGATATCAGAAGAGATTCTGAAACTTGCTCCTGATTGCAGAGTAGCTAAAGGAAATGGAAGAAATGACAAGATCAAAGAGCTGAACGGAAGATTTCAAAGAGCAGCTTGAGAAGAAAAAGTCCATTATTATGATGACATTTATAAAGACTTGGAGTTAGAAAACCTAGAGGGAAGAACATGCTCAGCATTTCTCAAGCTGAAAGAACTGAGGAAAAACAAACAAACAAACAAACAAACAAAAAAAAACATATGCCTCAAGTTGCAATATTGAAAGATCCTATGGCTAAATATTAAATGATGCAGGGAGCATCAAAAGAAGATGGAAGAATACACAAAGTCAATGTACCAAAAAGAACTGTTCGATGTCAATCTATTTCGGGAGGTAGCATATGATCAAGAACCAATTGTATTTAAAGTAGAAGTTCAAGCTGTACTGAAAAAATTGGTAAAAAACAAGGCTCCAGGAATTGACAGGATAACCACGGAAATGTTTCAACAAATGGATGCTGTGTGCTGGAGGCACTAACTCATCTATGCCAAGAAAATTGGAAAACAGCTGCCTGGCCAACTGACTAGAAGAGATCCATATTTGTACCCCTTCCAAAGAAAGGTGATCCCACAGAATGTGGAAAGTATCAAACTATATCATTAATATCACACACAAGTAAAATCATGCTGAAGATAATTCAAAAATGGTTGCAGCCGTATATTGACAGAGAACTTTCAGGACTGCAAGCTGGATTCAGAAGAGGATGTGGAACAAGGGATATATTGTTGCTGATGTAAGACAGATCTTGGCTAAAATCAGAGAATACCAGAAAGACATTTACTTGTGTTTTATTGACTATGCAAAAACATTCAACTCAGTGGATCATAATAATTTATGGATAACATTGCAATGAATGGAAATTCCAGAACACTTAATTGTGCTCATGAGAAACCTGTACTTAGAACAAGAGACAGTCACTGAAACAGACCAAAGAGATATTTCATGGCTCAAAAGCAGGGAAAGTGTGTGTCAGGGTTTTATCTGAAGTACATGAAGTAGAATGTAGCATCAGGATTGCAAAAAGACTCATTAACAACCTTCCGTATGCAGATGACACAGTTTTGTTTACTGAACATGAAGATGACTTGAAGCACTTACTGATGCCTTCAGCATGGGCTGCACTTCATCATAAAGGAAACAAAATTCTAACAATTAGGCCAATACTCAACTTCACATTAAAGGGAGAAAAGACTGAAGTGGTAAGTAATTTCATTTTACTTGGATTCAAAATCAATGACCACGGAAGAAGCAGTCAAGAAATCAAATGAAGTACTGCATTTGGCAAATCTCATGAAAAAAATTTCTTTAATATGTTCCACTCCACAGAAGGAAGGTTGAGCAATCTACTCCCTTAGTGATACTGCCTCAGAAACCCAAGAAGGGGTCGCTATTGGTCGGGTCTGACACGACGACACGTAACAACAACAACAGAGCAAAAATATTATTTTGAAGACTATGGTGTACCTTATTCAAGCCATGGGGTATTCACAAGCCTCATAAGCATGTGAGAGCTGGACAAGGTAGAAGAATTGAGGCATTTGAAATGTGGTATTGGGGGAAAATGTTGAATATACCATAGATTGCTAGAAGAATGAACAAACATGTCTTGGAGGAAGTACAGCCAGAAGACTCCTTACGAGTGAGAATTGCCTGACTTAGCCTTTTGTCTTTGGTTACATATTCAGAAAGGACCAGTCTCTGTAGATGAATATCATGATAGGTAAAGGGTCAGTGAAAAAGTGGAAGACCCTCACATACACATTGACACAGTGGTTGCAATGATGATGTCAAACATGTCCATGATTCTCAGGATGGCCCAGGACTGGGTAGAGTTTCATAATGCATAGGGTTGCTATAAATCAAAACTGACTTGACTGAACCTAACTACAACGACAGCTACTGTGTACAACTAAAATGAAATATACAGAAATAGTTGTATAATTAGTTTAGAATATATATATATATATATATATATATATACATACACACACAATATTCACTGCTTCGAACATTTGCTTTTATTATACTCCCACGCAGCATTTTAAAGATATCTGGATATTATATTAACAATAGAATCTTACATGTCTCATTCATTTTATTATTTAAGTAAATATCATAATACATTTTCCTATTTGACACTGAGGAGCATATTTTGAAACACATTGGTCTGTACTCTCCAGAAAGATGTCTCTAATGTTTTCAACATGTGTCTGTATGCATAATGACCATAATTAAAAATAACTAGAACCAGTTGCATCATGTCTCGTCTAATTTATGGGCACTCTTTGTGTACAGTATACTAAAATAAAGTGTTATTGGCTCTGTACTCTAGAATAACTGAATTGATTACTCTAAATTTAATATTTTTTTTAGAAAATAGGTGTAGAAAATGGTGTTGTTATGAAATATGAAAAAAAATGAAGGTAATTATGTACCAAATTAAAGAATTAAGAAGGAGAACTAGTTATATCTGTTTCAAAGACATTTGAGTATGTGACAGAATTGTTTGATATGTTGTGGTTTAAGAACCTAAGGGTGTTGTTGAGTGGATTCCAACTCAGTGATCACATGTTGTTGTTGTTATGTGTCCCGAGTCAGACCCGACTCATAGAGACCCTTCCTTGGGTTTCCAAGGCAGTATCAATACGGAAGTAGATTGCCCCATCTTCCTTCCGAGGAGTGGCTGTTGGGTTTGAACTGCCAGTTTTCTGGTTAGCAGTCAAGTGCCTTAGGCACTAAGCTACCAGAGCTCCTCAGTGATCACATATACAAGAGAAAAATTGTGGCCCAATCCTAAGCCATCTTCACAATTAATTGCTGTTGAATCCCACTGTAGCAGCCACAATGCTGATCCATCTCATTGAAGGTCTTCCCTTTTATCATGGACCCTCTGCTTTACTAAGCATAATGCCTTTCTCCAGGGACTAGTGCCTCTCGATATTTTATGTAAATTTAATGAAATGAAGTCTGACCATCCTCATTGCTAAGGAACAGATCGGCTGTATTTCATCCAAGAGAGATCTGTTTGTTCTTCCAGAAATCCATGGAATATTCAATATTCTTCACCCACATCATAATTCAAAGTCATCGATTCTTTGGTCTTCCTGATAGCGTAGTACCTAAGGCACTTGACTGCTAACCAGAAGGCTGGTGGTTCAAACCCACCAGCCACTCCTTGGAAGGAAGGAAGACTGGGCAATCTATTGTAGTGATACAGCCTCAGAAACCCAAGGAGGGGTTGCTATGAGTCAGATCTGACTCTATGGCACATAACAACAACAAAAATTCATTGTCCAGCTTTTGCAACTCTGTGAGGCAATTGAATATACCATGTCTTGGGTCAGGCACACCTCAGTTCCTCCTAAAACTTTACAGAGGTCTTTTGAAGCAGATTTGTCCAATGCAATACCTTTTTTGGTCTCTTGACATCAACTTTTGTGGAAGTTGAATGTGAATTCAAGTAAAATGAAATCCTTGACAATATCAATTTTTTCTCCATTTGTTAAGATGTAGCTTATTTGTTCAGTTCTGAGGATTTTTGTTATCTTTATGTTAAGGTATAATGCATATTGATCCTATAATAATGTATAATGCTCTTTGATCTTTTTCTCTTTATTTTCAACAAAGTTTTGTCATCCAAATATATTAGTTTGGTAATGAGTCTTCCTCCAACTCCGATGCCGTATTATTCTCCTCACAGTCCAGCTTCTCGTATTATTTGCTTAGCACACAGATTGAATTGTTATGGTCAAAGAATACAAGGCAAACACATATTTTCTCTGATTTTAAACCACATAGTGGTTTAAACACTATTTCAACATACCTTTTGTTTAAATATAAAGTCCACATGAGCATAATTATGTATTCTGGAATTCTCTATTCTGTGAATGTTATCAATTATTGTTGATTCATATAGTTAAATACCTTGGCATAGTCAATTAAACACATGTAAATATGTTCCTAGTATTTTCTATTTTCAGTCAAGGTACATCTTACATCAGCAGAGATATCCCTCATTCTGTGTCCTCTTCTGAATTCAATTTAAGTTTCCTGTCAATATATGGATGTTATTGTTCAATTATCTATAGACAAATTTTACTTGCACATGATATTATTGATATTGTTTGATACTTACACATTCAATTGGATCAACTTTATTTGGACTGGGTACAGAGATAGATCACTTCCACTTGATTGTCCAGGTAGCTGTCTTCCAATTCTCTTGGTATAGATAAATGATTACTTCTAGTACCACATCCATTTATTTAAGTATCTCATCTGGTATTTTGTTGATTTCTGGAGCCCTGTTTTTCACCAATGCCTTCAGTAAAACTTGACTTTCTTCCTTCAGTACCATCAGTTCTTGATCATATGGTACCAGTGATTGAACACTGATAGGTTCTTTTTGGTATGGGGTCTCTGTGTATTCCTTCTATCTTTTTTTTTTTTTTTTTTCCCGTGATGCGTCCTGCACAGAATCCCTTAGTATTGAAATTCGAGGATTGCATTTTTTTTCTTTGTTTCATTCTGCTTGAGAAATGCCAAGTAAGTTTTTTATTTTTCCTTTTTGTTTTCTAAGTCCAGGTCCACATTTCATTATAATACTTCCTCTTCTACAGTATCATTTTGAAATCTTTCAGCTCTTTACTTCATCTTCCATTTGCTTAAACTACTGTACATTCAAGAGCAAGTTTCAGAGTCTCTTATGATATTAGTTTGAGGCTTTTCTTTCTTTCATGTCTTTTTAACAATCTTTTGATTTTTTTTTCCATGTCAGATGTACTTTATCCTATACCACAATTCTTCTGATCTTCAGTCATTAGTGTTCAATGTGTTAAATCTATTCTTGTAATGATCTCTAAATTCAAGTTGTCCATACATATAAAGTAGCAGGTGGATCTCCTGTATTTCTTTCAGTTTTCTTCAATTTCAGCTTATTCTTGAATATGAGCTGTTGATGGTTTGTTCTGTAGTTAGCCTCTGGCCTTGTTCTGACTGATAATATTGCATTCCCCATTGTCTCTCTCCATTGAACTTCTCTGTTGTCCCTTTGAGTCCTGTGTATTCTATCTGGTTGGGTTCACACTCATAGTCACTGTTCATCATGCCAAAATTAACTATTTCCAATAGATAAGTTGTTGGTCTTGCAGAATTCTATCATGTGATCTCCAGTGTCATTTCTAACACCAAAGCCAGATTTTTGAACTACTGCTATTTTAATTTTTTGGTTTCTAAATTTCACATTCTAATTACCAGTAGTTAAAATATCATGTTAATTAAAATGATTATCAATTTTAGACTGCAGACGTTGGTAAAAAGCTTCAAATTCTTCTTCATCTTTGGAATCAGTCGTTTGTGCCACTTGTCCTTCAGTTTGTTATAGGTTGTTAACATCTGTATTGCTGTGAAGCTAGAAGATATATAACTGGCATTTAAAATATTAGCAGGGTCACCCATAGTGAACATGTTTCAATGGAGCTTCTAGACTAATATAAACTGAAATGATGGACCTAGAAATCTACATTTGAAAAAAAATAAATAAAAATCTGTGGATAACAGTGAAACATCATCTAATACAATGTTGAAAGATGAGCTTCTCATGTTGGAAAACACTCAACATACAACTTGAATAGAGCTGCCTCCTCAAAGTAGAGTTAACCTCAATGATGTAGATGGAGTAAAGATATCAACACCTTTATTTGCTGATGTAGGTTTGACTCAAAATGAGAAGAAACTATTCAAGCATTCATTATAAATTGGAATATGGAATGTATGAAGTATGAATCAAGGAAAATTGAAAGTTGTAACAAATGAAATGGAATGCTATAGTATCAATAGCCTATTTAGTTAGCTGAAATGGATTGGTATTGGCCATTTTGGACTGGACCATCATGGAACCTGCTCTCTTGGTTTTCTAGTGTTGCTATAACAGAAATACCACAAGTGGATGTCTTCAACAAACAGAAATTTATTCTCTGGTACTTTAGGAGGACAGAAGTCTGAGATCAGATTCTCAGAGCTAGGGGAAGACTAGGCTAGAATTCAGAGTTCAAAGTATGAGCTCTAGAAGATAGTTGGAGGCCACTTGATCCTGGGCTTTAGCTCTGCCTTCCAGGCCCAACAGAGCCAGCAAGAGGCTTCTCCTGATTCATGCAACTCCTGGATGCCGAGGTTAACAAATCCAAGATCAGTAGGTAAAATGGAACACTCCCAAGATCAACAGGCAACATAATGGTTCAAGTCCTGGAACTGGAGATAATGAATCACAAACCAAAGGCAGGATACTTTCCACATATGTATATTGAACACAGGCCACACCACAAAAACAACTCCCCTTCAACTGATTTATGGCTCAAAGCAGATTCCACTATGCAGGTGATTATGCCACATCAAATGTCATCATGGGGAATAACTACAACCAGCTGACAAGCGACTCAAATTCACAGGCCTGCTGTGACACACAACCTTAACTACCACACCTGCAATACTAGGGTGACAGACTGAAGAAGAACTTCACATTTGTTACCAAAAAGAACATTTCAAGATCTTTCCTGAAGTGCAATAGTGTCAGAGATAGGATAATATCTATATGTTTACAGAAAGACCAAAAGACCAATTCATATGACTCTTATTCAAATTTAAGTATCAACTTCCGATGCCCAAGATGAAATAAAGTGTTGACAAAATTCCATGGGGGGGGGAATATATATATATGTAGTAAAAAGAAACTTGTAAGTAAATTATTGATTTTAATTGAAACAGAGACATTAAAAACAATTAATTATAATATACAAGAAGAATAGAGTTAAATTTAACATTGAAGCTACAATTTGCACAGTAACAGTTCTGAATAGAGAAATAAATGATTCTGCTGGTTAAAAATACAAATTAAAAGATTCTTACAATAAGCAAAATACTATTTCACAGATTTAATTAATATATGTAACATCACATGTTCATGCTACACAGTGATGTAGTATGCACATCATTTTATAACATAGAAACACTTCTATGTTTTTGTTAAAACTTTACACAGGAACTTGAAAGAAATTTAAGAATTCACAATATGGGAGGCGGGGCAAGATGGCGGACTAGGCAGAAGGATTGCACAGACCCTCTTCAACAAAGAAAAGGGAAACCAATAAATACAGACACAGAAGATAATCTTGGACCCCTGAGCCTTGAAGGAAAGGATGCAGATTTGGACTAAACCCCAACTAGCAGAAGAATTT
>NW_006922153.1:1197198-1217899 GCF_000298275.1 Orycteropus afer afer | reverse complement strand
ACAAAGTATATGTGAACTGCTGTATGAAAAGTGAATTTACTCTGTAAATCTTCACCCAAATCCTAATTAAAAAAAAAAAAAAAAGAATTCACAATTTGTACAACAAGAGAATGACAAGCAAACTGTAGATGAGGCTTGTGATATTTTTAGAATTTTACCTAGCAATAAGATATTTGGGTATGTAAGGGGATTTTACAAGACCAACCATTTATTTACTGGATAGAAATGTTTCAGCAACATAAACGATGACTAAACATGGGGATTATGCCATTTGGGAAGTATAATAATAAGATAACTGCTTATGAGTGTGAGGGGTGGTACATAAGTTTGTCTGTCAACTTGGCTGGGCCTGGCTGAGTGGCTGGGCAGCTGGTGGTAGTTATTCCCCATGATGAGACTGGCAATAAACTCTATGGTGGGATCTACTATGAACCTTTGGGATGTGGTCTGCATTCTGTATCTAAGGAGAAGCCTTGAGGATAATCTCTAACTTATGGCACACTTGGACCCTGCATGTAGCCGTGTTGTTCTTCAGCAGCCTGCCATGCTGTGCTGACCTGGGAACTTAAAATGAACTTGAATTAATGGTCTGACATGTGGTTTGGTAATATCTGGACTGGGCCTTTTTACTTGTCAACCTTAGGCTAGGCAGCTTCAGCTGCCAGCAGCTGTCTGAGTGAAGAAAAGTCTCTAGCTTCAATGGGCTGGAAGCTGGAGGCAGAGCTGAAGCCCAAGGTTGAGGGGCTCTCACCCAGCCTCTAGAACCTGGCAATTTGAACTTGTGCTTAAAGCCTCCAAAGCCTTTGTAAGAGAATAGACTTCTGTTTGTTAAGGCCATCCATTTGTGATATATTCTTGTCTAAGTTGCACTAGGTAACCAGAACAGGGGGTGAGGCAGAAGAAGTTCAACATCCTGAGTCAGAATTAGACCAGGAGCCAACAGCAGAACAGACTGTCAATTTCTCATGGCAAGTTCCAGATGAAACTGAAGAAAATTAAAAGAATCCACAATAGCTTAATTATAAACTTAAGTATATCTCATCTGAACTCAGAGACCACTCAGGAATACATGTGATGAATTGAACACTAATAAATGAAGACAAGACAATGTGTAGGATGATATTAAATAAATCATACATGAAGAAAGTAGAAGGTTATCAAAAAGACAGAGAAAAAGGAAAAGACAAAAATCGATGTTTTAGGCTGTGTTCTAAATAGAAGAAAAACCAGTGAAAGTGAGAGAGAGAGAGAAAGAGAAATTTGTCCCAAAATTGTTCACTAAGTTGTAGAGGCCGGTAAGTCACAGGTCCATGGATCAAATGTTAAGCTTGAGGCACCTCCTGACCCACACAGCTGCAGGGGCTAATGAACTCAAGATTGGCAGACAGTATAGCAGATGGCTGAATTCAGAGGCTGATAAAACCAAGATAAGCAGACAAAATGGAGACTGTTGGCTCAGAAGCTATGAAGATAACAATCCCAAGATGAGCAGGCAGCACAGCAGGCTACTGGTTCAAACCCAGGAACTGGAGATGAGGATGAGCCAAATTCAGGATCCAATATGAACAAAAAGCCAGAGAACTTTACCAGAGTGTTTCCATGCATACAGGAAGCAGACTTCAAACTGACACTAGCTCTACTTTCACTATAAGACTGCTTATAGCCCATTTCATCATGGAGATGATTACATTACACACAATGTCATCATAGGGAATAACTACCTCATAACAGCTAAAGCACTTAGAATCATGTTGTTGTTGTTAGGTGCCGTCAAGTTGTTTCTGATTCATAGCGACTCCATGCATAGCAGCAGGAAACATCACCCAATCCCACGCCAGTTCCATAATCCCTACTATACTTGAGCCCATTGTCACAGCCACTATTTCAATCCATCTCGTTAAAGGCCTTCCCCTCTTTCGTCGACCCTCCACCTTAATAAGCATGACATCCTTCTCCAGGGAATGGTCCCTTCTGACAACATGACCAAAGTAGGTGAGATGAAGTTTGGCCATTCTCGCTTCTAAGGAGCATTTTGACTGCACTTCCTCTAAGACAGATCTGTTTGCTCTTTTAGCAGTCCACGGTACTTTCAGCATTCTTCATCAGCACCACAACTCAAAAGCATCAACTCTTCTTCGGTCTTCCTTATTCATTGTCTAGTTCTCACATGCATACGAGGTGATTGGAAATATCATGGCTTGTGTCAGGCGCACCTTAGTCCTCAAGGAGACATCCTTGCTCCTCAGCACTTGAAAGAGTTCTTCATGGCCGAAATGCCCAGTGCTGTATGTCATCTAATGTCCTGACTGCTGCTTCCATTGGTATCGATTGTAGAACCAGGCAATGTGAATTCTTTGACAACCTCAATCTTTTCTCCATTTATCATGATGCTGCTTATTGGTGCAGTTGTGAGGATTTTTGTTTTCTTATATTGAGATGCAATCTATACTCCGGACTGTATTCTTCAATCTTCATCAGTAAGTGCTTCAAGTCATCCTTACTATCAGCAAGCAAAGTTGGATCATCAGCATATCTCAGGTTGTTAATGATTCTTCCTTCAATCCCGATGCCACGTTTTTCTTCCTATTGTCCAGATTCTTGGATTATTTGCTCATGATATAGATTGAATAATTATGGGGAAAGGATACAATCCTGACACATTCCTTTCTTGATTTTAACCATGTAGTGTCCCCTTGTTCCATTTGAACAACAGTCTCCTGGTTAATGTACAGGTTCCTCATGAGTACAATCAAGTGTTTGGGAATTCCCATTCTTTTTACTGTGATCCATAATTCATCATGATCCACACAATCAAATGCTTTAGAGTCATGGGACAGCCAAATTGTCAGACATCCTTAACTACCACAATGGACATCAGAAGAGAGCCTGAAACTCGGTCTTGAATGAAGAGTACTTAAATCCAATGAAAGAAATATTAACATAAAGAAGTTGAACAGAAGAATGCAAAGGGTAGTTTTGAAGACACAGTGAATAATTATCACAATGTGAAAAGACCTTGAGTTAGAAAACAAACAGGAAGAAAATGATCATCATTTTTTTAAGTTGAAAGTACCACAGAAAAAAAAATCAAACTCGATTAGCAGTACTGAAGGAAATATATTTAGCAAGGCAAGAAGCATCATAAATAAATAAATAAATAAATAAATAAATAGATGGACAAATAAATAAATAAATAAAATTTAAAAAAGGAAGAAATACAGAGTCACTGTGTCAAGAGTGAAAGAAAATTTGTTGACATTCAACAATTTCAGGATGTAGCATATGATCAAAAACCAATGTTCCTAAAGGAATAAATCCAAACTGCAATGAAAACATTAACAAAACACAAGTGTACAGGAATGGATGGAATACTGATTGAGATGGTACCACAAACAGATACAATGCTGGAAAGGCATGCTCAACTATACTAAGATATTTGGAAGACACCTACCTTGACAAGTTCATGGAAGAGATGCATATCTGTGCTCATTCCAAAGAAAGGTGATCCAACTGAACACAGAAATAATCAAAACTATATCATTAACATCATATGCAAGCAAAGATTTGCTTTAAATAATTTAAAAAGAGCTGCAGCAATATATAACTATGGAAATGCCTAATATTCAAGGTGGATTCAGAAGACAATGTAGAATGAGGGATAATTACTCATTCTTATCCTCATTACTGATGGCAGATGTATATTGTTTGAAAGCAGAAAATACCGAAAATACATTTATGAGTGTTTTAGTGACTATGCAAGACATTTGATTGGATGGATCATAACAAATTACAGATAACATTACGAAGAGTGACAACTCCAGAATGCTTAGTTGTGCTTAAGTGGATCTTGTACCTACACCAAAAGGCAATTATTTTAACTGAACAAGGGGATACTGTATAGTTTAAATCAGAAAAGATACATGCTAGGGTTGTATCCTTTCACCATACTTATTTAATATGTATGCTGAGTAAATAATGTGATAAGCTGAGCTATATAAAGAAAAACATGACATCAGTATTTGAGGAGGCCCCAGTTACAACCTGTGGCATGCAAATGACGTGACTTTGCTGCCTGAAAGTGAAGAGGACTTGAAGAGCAAAGACTACGCTCCTCAGTATGAATTACACTATTATATGGAAAACAAAAATCCTCACAACTGGACCAATAGGCAACATCTTGATAAATGGAAAAAAGTTTAAAGTTGTCAAACATTTCATATTACTCAGTTCCAAAATGCTCTTGGATGCAACAGTCAAAACTTAAATGATATATTGCATTAGGCAAGTCTGTTGTAAAAGACCTCTTTAAAGTGTCAAAAGCAAAAATCTCACTGTGAGAACTAAGGTGTGCCTGATGAAAGCCCCATTCATATTCATGCAAAAGCTACACAATAAATAAGGAAAATTGAAGAAGAATTAATGCTTTTGAATTGTGATATTGGTGAAGATTACTGAATATACCAGAGGAACAAACAAATACGTCTTGGAATAACTTAGCCAGAATGCTTTTTAAAAGCAAGGATAGGAAAACTTTGTCTCAGGTACTTTGAACATGTTATCTGGAGGGACCATTAAATAATGAGAGATATTATGTTTCATAAATTTGAGGGTCTGTGAAAAAGAGACTCTTAATAAGTTGAATTGGCATAATGGTTGTAACAATGTGCTCAGACATAGGATCAGCTGTGAGATGGTGCTGAACAGTGCAGTGTTTCATTCTGATGTACATAGGGTCAGAGTTGACTGGAAGACATTTAGCAACAACAACAGGTTATAAGTCACTGTTTCAGTTTAGCCTGTCGTGCTATAAAGTGTTTGATGACTATTATATCTGTAAGTTACTTTCCTTTATTTTTATAAGTAATTTACAATGTTATCATATTAATTTTATTATAAGCATAAAGACTTTAAAAATGGTTATGCTTTATGTATGTGTTTTTTATTTCTCCTCAAGAATGGCATATTCTAATTCCATTTATCACAGCTAATTTTCTTCAAATATATTAGAAGAGTGATTCTTTGTAAGTTTTCAAACATGAAGGAAATGCCACTCGTATACCTGTCTATCAAATCTTAATTCTTCCATCAGTATTTCTTCTACAATGAAAAATAACTTACAGAATGAGCCCAGATGGCACTATAGCAAGTTGTAGAATTGCATCTCTCTGCAGCAATGTCAGACATAGACAACGGAGAATTGATGTAACTAAAGCTATTGGAACTGCTGACAGCAACTGAAGAGTAGGAAAATCAAAGGTAAAGCTTCATGAAGAGAAAGGTGAGTATACAAGGTAGAAAAGTAGCATTTTGCTTGGCAGCTGTGTTCAGTGTGACAATCTTGTAAGGAGACAAAGTGTAACTCAAAGCAGAGAGAAACAATGTGGGAGCAACATGGAGAAATTAGAGTGGGTCAGAAAGTTAAGAAACCAGTTCCAGAATGTAGCAATAAGTTGTGTGGGACTTGTAAAGGTACTAGGAAGAACTGGAAGAGTGTGTGGCTTTGGTAGCATGGAGTGTAGCATAGGGTGGAGTTGTGGTAATTTTAAGAGAGCTACTACTCAACAAGAATGGTGTAGAATGAACTGTGGGGAATCCCAATCAAGAAACAGAACATTTTGTAAGAGTTTCACAATGGAGGGACACAAAGCAAGTATGAGGACACTGCTTGGGATTGTGCAACCCTAGACTGGTGAAGTGTAACAGTATAATCACTGGAAATTGATCCCCAAAACAAGTATAACCCAGGGAACCCATCTGTTGGAGTTGGCTCAAGGCCATCTATAAGGGGCTAGCCCAGTAATCTATGGCAGGAGGCCTTGATAGTTTAAGTCTCATGCAGAGCCAACTGATCTGCAGTGAGAATTCCTCCTGGACATTCATGGCAGGAACACCACCCAAGTGACACACTCCCAGTTCAAGTTATCGTTCTGTGGTGCAGCCACCACAATTTGATGTCATAAACTTCTCACATCATCCCAATGCTGCAAAAACAACTTCCCTGAGCCTGTGGACAAGACCACCCAAACCTGACCACATTTGCACATGTTCTGCCCAGAAACCTGAAATGCCAGAACAGATCAGCATAGCATGTGTGAAACCATGCTGGACCATAACTGCAACCATAGTCATGCTTCTGGAGTAGCATGAAGGCCTAACACCTTTACACAACTGCACATTTCCAGACCATTGTGCTGAAAGGTCATATAGACTGGATCAACACCTATGGCACTGCTTCTAAATTAAGCACAACCAAAGTCCTCACCTCAAGACCTGTACAGTGCCTGTGGTCCTGCTCAGGTTCAATGCATCCCCTTAGTCCACTGCTAGAGAAGTGCCTTAATAGTTGCCCAGCCCCTGCCTGGTGCAGCAGCCATGCCTCATCCCCACCTAGAACTACTGACACTATCATACATGCCTGACACCAAAATCACACACACCTTGCTCCAATGCCAGAAAAGCCTGGGCAGAGAGGTGATGTTAAAGTATTACAGACCAAAGATTTCAGCAAGGTGCAGTAAGACTCCGATGACTATCATGGGAATCTCTGTGATCCCCAGAATGAAGCAACCAGCAGGAAGACTAATCTAAAGAGAAATGTCATACTTAAGGTTTATGTTAACTTGGCTGGGCCTGGTTTTGAGGGGGTGGGCAGCTGAATGTAGTTATTCCCCATGATTCCAACTTTATGGTGGAATCTAATGTTAGCAACCTTAGGGATGTCGTCTGCATCTAGAACACGCTTTGAGAAAGGTCTTTAATCTTTTTGGCACATCTAGATGCTGTATTTGGCTGAGTCTTCATCTCAGTGGCCTGCCACTTGTCTGCCAATCTTGATACTGTTGCTGGATTTGAACTAGTGGCCTGAAATGTTTCTTGATAATCTTGGGAATGTGCCATTTTACTTGTCAACCATGGGTTTGTCAGCCTCAGAAGCCAACAGCTGCCTGAGTTAAAGGATGCCTCCAGCTCCAGTGGGCTGGGAGTAAGAGGCAGAGCTGGGACTTACAGATGAGTGGCCTTCACCCAGTCCCTAGAGCTGGCACTTTGAACTCAGACTTCTAGCCTTCTAAACTATTTAAGTGTTATTAAAGTGTTAAAGAGCAAAGATGTCCCTTTGAAGACTAAGGTGCTCCTGACAGAAGCCATCATTTTTTCAACAGCCTCATATGAATGTGAGATCTGGACAATGAATAACAAAGAACTCAGAAGAACTGAAGCATTTGAATTCTAGTGTTGGAGAAGAGTATTGAATACACCATGGACTGCTATAAGAACAAAGAAATCTGTCTTGGAAGAAGTACAATTGGAATGTTCCTTAGAAACATGAATGTCCAAATTCTTCTCTTGTATTTTGGTCATATTATCAGAAGAGACCAATCCCTGCAGAAGGATATCATGCTTGGTAAAGTAGAGTATCAGTGCAAAGGGGAAGACCTTCAAGGAGTTGGACACAGTGGCTTCAATGATGGGCTCACAAATAGTGATGATGGTGAGGATGGTGCAAGATTAGACAGTGTTTTGTTCTGTTGCATATAAGGTTGCTGTGAATCAGAATTGACTCAATAGCACAAACAACGGCATAATGAGAAAAGGTCCAATCCACTAGAAGATATCAAAACTCCAAACTCACTGCAATTGAGTCAATTGCAACTCATAGCAACCCCCTTTGGATTTTCAAGGCTATAAATCTTTATGGAAGCAGACTTCCTCATCTTTCTTTCAGAGCAACTGGTGGGTTTGAACCACTGTCTTTCTGGTTAGCAGCCAAATGCCTTAACTGTCAGACCACTAGACCTTCTTATGAAGATATAACAAATATGAATATCTATGCATCTAATGCAACAACTCCAAAATTTATAAAGCAATCTTGAACAGAATTAAAGGGAGAAATAAAAAGATGTATAGCAATAGGATACTTTAATATTTTACTTTTGATAATTGATACAACAATTCAAAAATCAATCAAAAGGCAGATTTGGATAATGCTATTAACCAATGTATCTAACAGACATATATAGATCACTCCACCCTACACCAATACAATGTTTATTGTTTTCAAGTGTACAAGGATCACTCTCCAAAACAGACATTATTTCAGAACACAAAACAAATCTTAATAAATTTAAAAAGATTGAAATAATACCAAACATTTTCTCTAATCATAATGGAATGAAGCTAGAAAACAGTAACAGGTAGTAGATTAAGGCTAATAAATAAATACATACATACATACATATATGAAAACTAAATAAGATGCTACTGAAAAACCAATCACTCATAGAAGAAATCAAGAGTGGAATGAATATACTTAAATAAAAATGAAAAACTAAACCAAAAATGTATAAAATCCATGAAACACAGTTAAAACAATGCTCCGAAGGGAATTCATAGCCATAAATGACTAGATTGAAAAAGAACAAGAATTTCAAAACAATAATTTTATTTTACAACTTGAGGAAATAGAAATAGAAGAGCAAAAGAAGCCCAATGACACCAGAAAAAAGAAATAATAACGATCAGAGCAGAAGGAAACAAAATAGAGACTAGACGCACAACAGAAAAAAACAACCAAACCAGAAGAGGGCTCTATGAAAATACCAATAAAATGGCCACACACCACTGACTATACTGACAAATGGAACAATAATAATACACAAGGAATAAAATAAGAAGTGCAACTGAAGACATTACAAAAGATCTAACAAATAAGGAGTATCATAAAAGAATACTATGGAAAATTGAAAATGGAAATGAAACGGGCAAATTCCTGGAAATGAACAACCTATCTAAACTAACACAGATAGAGGCAGAAAATCTCAATAGACCCTTAAAGGAAGAGATTGAATCAGAACATTCAGAGAATTGACAGTCTTACTCAAATTCTTCCAAAATATACAAGAAGAAAAGATATTCCCTAGGCATTCTATGAAACTAACATTATTTTGATACCAAACCACATAAACATATCATAAGAAAAGGAAATTAAAGACTAAAATCACAAATGAATACAAATGCAAAAATTCTTAACAAAATTCTAGTGAACAGAATTCAACAACATATAAAAGTATTGCATAGAGTGACCAAGTAGGATTTCTTCCAGGATAATATTAGAAAGCAATTGATGTAAGACACCACCTTAATAAAACAAAGGAAAACAACTACATGATAACTTCAATACATGCAGAAAAGGCATTTAATAAAATAAATAACTATTCATAATAAAAACTGTCAGAAAAATAGGGGTTGATATTTCATTCTGTTTCAGAACCAACTCAGTGGCAACTAACAACATACATTTGCATGTAGTCTCCCCGAATTACGTGGAGTGATGGAGGACCAGTTCCATAGTAAAAGACAGAAGGCACACGAAATATGTCTGTCACACTAAACTATACACAGCAAAAGGAAAGGAGTTTATGATCTAGGAGGAGACAGTACTTTCCATGAAACATAATAGTTAAGTGCTATCTGAAAACTGTTGATAAACATCCACTTTTATTTTTTAAAATTAATAAGCTAAGAACTATAATTAAAAAATCTGCATCATGTAATATTCTTGATTTTGGAGTTAAGTTTAAAAGATGCACTGATGTCCAAAGGTAAGATAAGTTGTTGTCACACTTAGTGTTATAATATATGTGTTAATTGATAAAATCTCTGCATATGATGCTAATTGAAAAGAAAAAGTAAAGAACTCTCTTCCTACCTTAAATAATTACACATGCTCTGCTGTCTGACCTTTTTTTCAGTGGTCATATTTGTTACAATTGTATTGCTTTTATCAAGATTATTATATTTTTGAAAAAAATCATGGATCACTTAGGTTAAAGCAGGTAAGTTTTTAGCTATCTTCAAATACTATTAATACATTTTACATAGGAGTTCTTGTATCATAGCACCTAAGGCATTTGACTGCTAATCAGAAGCCTGGTGGTTCAAACCCACCAGCCACTCCTCAGAAGGAAGATGGGGCAATCTACTTCTGTAGTGATACTGCCTTGGGAACCCGAGGATGGTTCGCTATGAGTCAGGTCCGACTTGATGGCACATAACAACAACAACATTGTTTTTGTTGTTAGATACCCTTAAGTCAGTTGCAACTCACAGTGACCCTATGTACAACAGAACAAAACACTGCCTAATCCTCTGCCATCCTCACAATCATCGCTATGTTTAAGCCCATTGTTGCAGCTACTGTGGCAGCCCGTCCATTGACAGACTTACTTTTTTTTTTTTTTTTTCATTTACACTCTACGTTTTCAAGCATGATATCCCTTCAAGAGGTGAAATCTCACCATACTCACTTCTAAAGAGAATTCTGGTTGGAGTTCTTCCAAGACAGACTTGTTCATTCTTCTAACATTCCAGAGTATATCCAAAGTTCTTCTTCAACACTATCCTTCAAATGCATCAATTCTTCTTCAGCCTTTTTTATTCATTATGCAGCTTTGGCATGCATACGAGGCAGCTAAAAATAATGTGGTCTGAGTCAATTGCTCTCTAGTCCTTAATGTCATATCTTTGCTTTTTAGCACTTTAAACAGGTCTGGTCTTTTGCAGCAGATTTTCCCAATGCAATATGTCATTTGATTTCTTGACTGCTGCTTCCCAGGGCACTGATTGTAGATACAAATAAACTGAAATTCTTGACAACTTCAACTTCATATATCATGATGTTCCTTATTGGTCCAGTTATGAGGATCTTTGCTTTCATTAAAACAAGGTGTATTCCATATTGAAGGCTTTGATCTTCATCAGTGTGGTACTTAAGCTGTGATTCAATTTGCCTGGGCCATGATTTTGAGTGGATGGGCAGCTGGATGCAGTTATTTCTCTTGATGAGATTGGATGTGGTGTCATCAACTCATGGTGAAATCTGCTGTAAACAGCTAAGTAGTTGCCTTCAGTGTGTGGTTTGCTTCCAGTATACAAGGAGAAACTTTTGACATATTTGGATCCTACATTTAGCCAAGTCTTCATCTCCAGGTCTTGAACTTGAACTGGTGGACTGCTGTGTGCCTGGTGATCTCGCGATTGTGCCATTTTTCTTGCCTACCTTGGGTTCATCATCCTCAGCAGTCAGCAGCTGCATGAGTTACAAGATGCCTCTTGCTACAGGGGGGCCTAGAATAAGAGGCAGAGCTGTAGACTAAGGTCAAGGGCCCTTCACCAGGCCCCTAGAGCTGGCATTCTGAATTTGGACTTCCAGCCTCCTAATCTATAAGAGAATAAATTCCTGTTTGTTAAAACAATCCAGCTGGGGTACTTATGTTATAACAGCACTAGAGAACCAAGACAATAAGAAAGAGCTCCAAGTCCTCTTCACTTTCAGCAAACAATATTATATCATTTGCTTATGTTAAGTTGTTAATGAGTCTTCCTCCACTCCTGATGTGTTCGTCTTCAAATAGTCCAACTTCTTGGATTATTTTCTAAGCATACAGATTGAATAAGTACCCTGACACACAACTTTCCTGATTTTAAACCATACAATAACTTTATCTCTTCAAACAACTGTATCTTTACCCAGATACTGGTTCCATATGAGCACAATTAAGTGTTCTGAAATTTCCATGCTTCTCAATGCTATTCATAATTGAATATACTCCACACAGTCAAATGTCAATTTATCAGTAAAACATAGGCATATACATTTCTGGCATCCTATGTTTTCAGCCAAGAACTATCTGACATTAGCAATGTTGTTCCTCATTCTGTGTCTTCTTGTCAACTTGGGTGGAATTTCTGGTATTTTCCTGTAATGTGCTGTAAATGTTTTTTGATTACCCTCAGAAAACTTTGGCATATTTGTGGTAGAATGGCAACAAATATGGACCCCTTCCAGTAAGTTGACCATTTATCTATCTCCCAAATTTCTTGGCATCGATTAAGTGAGCACTTCAAGTGTTCCATCCTACTGTAGCCTAAGGCACTTGACTGCTAACCAGAAGGCTGGCAGTTCAAACCCACCAGCCACTCCTCGGAAGGAAGGTTGAGCAATCTACTTCCATAGAGACACTGCCTTGGAGGGTTCTCTATGAGTCGGGTCCAACTTGATGCCACATAACAACAACAACAACATAGGGTTTAAGATACAAGTATCTGAAAACTGCTATTTTATAAGATCTCCTGGTAGCTGAATTAGATTGGAATTGGGTTCATTTATTTCTTTTTCAAGCTTAATATAGAAGTTCCCAAATAAAATTGAACACCTTCCTTTGCTCACCAGACATTTGACAATTGATGGACTGGGTACAGACTTGGGATCATTTTGCCCTCCAGTAGCTGTGAACATGTCATTAATGAAATGTTTTCTGCTTTGCAGTATGATATACTATTTCACTAAAAGCAAGAAGACATTCTATCTCTGATGACTCATACCCTGTACATATGCAGAAGTATGATTTGCTTGGCAAAGAGTTTATCTATTTTTCAAAGTAAGAGATTTGGGGAAGATGTTTATATTTTTTCCCACATAGTTTTTGTTCTTAGAATATACTTTTTGTTTGTTTCTTTGTTTTCAATCTTGAGTTTAGAAATATTTGATTTTGAAATCTAAGCAATGTGATATCTCCTGAATAAATTAGTGTGATTTCTTTGAAGGTATGGAAACTAACTGAAGTCTAGTGACAGTTTTCATAAATCTATCTGCAAATAAAACTTCTTATGAAACCATTTGAAAATAGAGTTAAAAATCTTATTTTTATGACTCAGCATGTTTTTTAAGAGACATAGAATTTCTGTTTGTATTGTAGTATTATTTGTTCACATTTTTTTCCCCTGTTCTCTTTCTTTCTTTTGAAGGACTATCATACCAAATGTAGAATAAGAATAGAAGAACTTCATATAATGATTTGATTATAGCTTGTTAAGAATAGAATTATTTTCCACTCATCATTCCCTCTTCAATTTTTCACTGAGCTGTGCTCTTTTTGAAATTCTGTTGAGTGGGAAGATGTGAGCTTATGTAAACATGCATTGAACAGCTGAACCAAAATATTCATAGCCTCAAGCAGGAGATTACTCATTGGCACTAGTACAATGCACAGACATTTTAATGCTAGTCATGTAATTGCAATATTGTATTTGAGTGAAAATGTATTTGATAAAGAGTGAAAACAACTCCACAGTTGCTCAGGGAGATGACACTGTTTCCATGAAAAACTCAATGTTTCATCTACTGGTTTTTATTTCATCAGATTTATCAAATATTATGTTATAAATTTTGTTGAAAACATAAATGTAATTACATAAGATATGGAAATATTTAATTCTGACTCATTCAACAGAAAGTAAAAGAGGGCAACTTTAAACTGAGTATATGTATAATAGTGTTATTTATAGTATAGAAAAGACTCAGTTATTTCAACACATAATTTCTATTTTCCCCATTAGTGAAAAAGGTATTATTAATTTCAGTCACACTATTTTTATCAATCTATCACAACATTTTGCTCTGTAAAAAAAATAAAGAATTGAATACTATATTATTTTAGTTAACTGGAGTGGTCTATTGATAATTTGAAGATGGCGATGATGATGACATTTAAGTGTAGAAGTAATTTGTAACATAATTTAAAAAATTGATTTAAAAATTAAATAAACTTTAAATAGGTGATTTTTGTAGCTTATGTCTATTTGTTACATAAAATAATTAGCTTCCTTACAAATTCTCTTTAATTTGATCTTTTAAATTTTAGAACTTTTATAAAAAGTTAAAATCATCTGTGATGCTTTTGATAAATTTACTTATATTATAACATATTAATGAAATACTTTGAAAGCTATACCAGAAATATTTCATATTTCCATTTCATAATTCTTCTGCTGAATAAATTATAGGAATGGAAGTTCAGGAATAGATACAGTCCTATTTTCAAAACATAAAGAATGTCTAGGAGATTCTATAATTGTGCACACCTTTACATTGTGGATAACTTCCCAGACCAATGAAGTTCATTTGTTTGTATCTTAAAAATTAATTTGAATAAGGCCTAACTTACTAGTTCCAATTTTAATGTAAATTTGCAGTAGTAACAGTATTTTTCCCTTACATATGATACTCTTTAAAGAAGGATACAGAATTCTAAATAAAACCAAAGCTTTAATTGCATCTCCCGTCTTGTTTAAATGGGTTGGGGAGATAAGTAGAATCTCTAATTTTAGATGATGTTGTTTTCCATCACTCTTAATATTAAAAGAAATCTTAAGAACAGGATTAGAAAGAAGCACAATGAATGCATAAATTGGTGAGTGAGACATTAGACAGTTCAGAAAAATATAAAAGATACCCAGTAACACAGATACCCAGATACCCTGAGTTGGTGTTTCCTGGTATGTTGGGAGATTCTGGAAATCCTGGTAAATGCTTATTTTATTATGGTACCAATTCTTTGTACTATGATCACTCTATTTATTGAGTGTGAAAGGTAGTTAAGGTAATTATTTTCCAGTAACTAACTAATGACATAAATACCTAAATCATACTTTTTTTTTAATCAATACCTTACTTATAATTCAAACACCTTTGACTGAAAGATTCAAATTGTTATTTAACAATTATGTTGTTCAACTAGTTTTATAAAAAAAAAAAATCCTACAGACATTAATCTCTTTAGCTAACATTGTTGGGAACTAAAAATGAAGTCTCATTATAAAAAGAATTGCACTCATTGCACAATCTTACAAAACTTATAATGATCACAATGCCTCAGGTGAAAGGATTTGAAAAAGATAAAAAGACAGTAGCTATAGATTCTTGAAAAATACACATAGAAAATGTACCATTAATTGTTAGTTAATATTTTAAAAGATGTGGGGAATGAAACAAACAAACAAACAAAAAACTCAAATATTCTTTATGCTCCCTAGAGCATCCAAGAGCTCTTTTATAAATCTACCTCAAAATATAATTCAGAGAACATGAAGACTAACCAAAAATAAAATCAGATTAAAAAATTGTACTCAAGATTTTGCAATGAATTTGAAAAAAGCCCACTTGTCCAAAACAGTGTAAATATTAGCTAAAATAAAATTTGAAAATAATTATGGTATGTGACCGAGAGATTTTAGTCAGCAAAGCAATGAAAGTTTAATCTTTAAAATATAAAAAAAAGAGATTTTTTTTTTAAAGGGACTTTTAATGGTAAAAAGGGACACCTTGCAATTAGAAATGATAATAATACAATTGGAGGCTGACACCATGGTTCTGTTTGTCTATTTGTCTATCTTCTATTTAATAGTGTTTTTAATTTCCATTTTAAAAATTTAGAAAAAATAAGTTTGTGGTTCAATAACTTTACTATGAAAGCCTATTCTTTGTATATTTGTATTCTAAAAGAATATGAGAAAATGAATTACAAGTAGTATTGTGATAACAATATGAATAATTCCACTTTCAGGTCACGGATTAAAAGAGCTGAGAGATAATGGGCTCCATATATAAAACAAGGAAAACAAAGCAAAACTAGGCCCATTGAAAATGCATTACTCCTTTTCAAACTGTCAAATAACTAATGGGCAAACAACTTACCTTTAATCTGAAGAAGGACAGACCTCTACATAGAGAAATAGAAACTGAGCATTGGTATACCTCAGAAAACCATCTCTTATGGTCATAAAATCTGGTAGAAAATTCAATTAAAAAATTTAAAGCACTCTCTTACAGGCTATTTTTCTTGTCCCTCTAAGTTCCAGAAAAAATACTTAGAAAATTTTGCTATGTGGTGTTGACTATGATTGAGAACAAGAAATATTGAATAAATGCTTCCAGACATGTCTTCTGTACAAAAAGCTTAATATTAAAACAAACTAACTAACAATAATAAAATGAATCAGAAATTTGAGTAACAGAGACAAAATAGGCTGAAAATAATGAAAAATCCTCACTGATTTTTGGGAGCATAAGAATGAATTCAATGTTTGTGTCCTTGGAGTTTTGGAAGAAAAATAAAATGAGTGGGGTTAAAAAAGTTAAATGAAGAAAAAATGGCTGTAATTTCTGAAAACTGGTAAAATATACAAACTTACAGATTTAACAAGTTGAGTAAATGCAAACAGGATAAATCCAAAGTATATGGTAAGACACATAATCAAAATGATAGAGACAAAGAAAAGAAAATTGAAGCCAGAGAGAGAATAAAAAATGGAAAAAATAAAAGAAAGAAAGAAGCTTCACCTACAGCAGAAAACAATTCAAATGGCAATAGATTTCTCTCATGAGGAATAATGGAAATAAGAAAGAAGGGACACAATATTTTTTAAGTTCTGAAATTCTGAAAGAATGTAACAGGATAGAATTCCACATTGAAAAAATATCCTTCAGAAATTAATAAAAACAAAAACAAAAACAAAACAAAACAAAAAAAACTAACTGCCTTCAAGTCTACTCAATTCTTAGTGACCTCTCCTTGGGTTTCCGAGGTGGTATCTCTACCAAAGTCCATTGCTCAGTCTTCCTTCCAAAGAGTGCCTGGTGGGTTTGAACTGCCAGCCTCCTGGTTATCAGTCAAATGCCTTAGGCATTAAGAGAAATTCTCATTTGTAAATGGTAAACATGGGGAGGAAGTGGGGAAAAAGTAAGCACTAGGAAGAACGTGGTAAGAGCGGTAATACATTTTGGGGATTGCCATCAATATAACAAAACAAAATACATATTAATTGTTGAATGGAAAACCAATTTTCTCTGTAAACTTCTACTCAAATCACAATGAGAAGTTAAAAAAGAAAGAAAGAAAGAAAAAATTAAACACACACATTTGGAATGTAAAAATAAAAGGTAAATTTTCCTAGTTTGCTGCCAAAATGACATACTCTAAAATAAACATTGATAAATTAAAAATGAGGTAAATAATTAAAAATAAGGAAAGGCAGATAGATAGATAGATGAGGGAGTAAATGGAATGAAAGAGAAAAATAAATCTTCTTATGGAAATATTTTGATTCATAAATGTAGAAAGAATGGTATAAATTTAAAAGAAAATCAATATTGAGTGAGTAACACAGTAATAATTGTTGCAGACAATTAATTTTAAAATTGTGGTTGAAAATTTCAAGGTGCAGAATAATGTTGTTCTTGTCAGTTGCTGTTGACTTGGATCTGACTCACAACAAAACAGAATGAAATACTGCCTCATCTTGTGCCATCATGACAAGTGTTGCTAAGTTAGAGCACTTTGCTGTAGCCATGGTTACCCTGAGTGCCATGACTTCAATTGAGGAGGAACAGCTACAATCTGAACATAGAATGTATGAAAAATGGAAATTGGAAGTTGTCAAAAATGAAATGTAACACATAAATATTGGTATCCTAGGCATTAGTGAGTTGAAATGGACTGGTTTTGGCCATTTTGAATGAGACCACCATATGATATACTATGCTGGGAATGAAAATTTGAAGAGGAATGGCATGACATTCATCATCACAAAGGATGTTTCAAGATCTGTTCTGAAATACAATGCTGTCAGTGACAGAATAATATCCATACACCTACAAGGAAGACCAACCAATTACTACTACTATTATTCAAATTTACACACCAACCACCAAAGCCAAAGATGAGGAAATTGGAGATTTTTATCAACTTCTGAAGTCTGAAATTGACCAAACATGCAATAAAAATGTATTAATTATCACTGGTGACTGGAATGCATAAGTTTGAAACAAAGAAGAATCACTGGCATTTGGAAAATTTGGCCTTGGTGACAGAAATAATTCTGGTGATCTCATAATAGAATGTTGCAAGATCAATGACTTATTCATTGCAAATACCTTTTTTCAATAACACAAATGGTGTTTATACATGTGGACTTTGCCAGATGGAGTACACAGGAATCAGATTAACTACATCTGTGACAAGAAGTATTGGAAAAGCTCAATATCTTTAGCCAAAACAAGGCCAGGAGCTGATTGTGGAACAGACCATCAACTGCTCATATACAAGTTCAAGTTGAAGTTGAAGGCAATTAAAGCAAGTCCACAAGAGCCAAAATATGACCATGAATATATCCCTCCTTAATTTAGAGACCATCTAAAGAATAGATTTGATGCATTGAACACCAATGACCAAAAACTTTAATAATTGTGGGAATACATCAAGAACATCATTATTGAAGAAAGCAAGAGATCATTAAAAATATGAGAAAGAAAGAAAAAAAAAAATGGATGTCAGAAGAGACTCTGAAACTTGCTCTTGAGTGAAGAGGAGCTAAAGCAAGTGGAAGAACTGACAATAAAAAGAGGTGAACAGAAGATTTCAAAGAGCAGCTTGAGCAGACAAAGTTAATTACTAAAATGAAATGTGCAAAGACCTGGAGTTAGAAAACTAAAAGGGAAGAAAATTTCAGCCTTTCTCAAGCTGAAAGAACTGAGGAAAAAAATTAAGCCTCGAGTTGCACTATTGAAAGATTCTATGGGCAAAAATATTGAATGAAAAATCAAGAGAAGATGGAAGGAATACAGAGCCATTGTACGAAACCATCTTCTTCTATTTAAGGGGGTGGGATATGTTCAAGAGCTAATGGTATTGAAAGAAAAAGTCAAAGTTGTACTGAAGAAATTGGTGAAGAACAAGGCTCCAGGAATTGAGGGAATATCCATTGAGATGTTTCAACAGATGGATGACCTGCTGGAGGCACTCACTTGGTTATGCCAAGAGATATGGAAGACAGCTACCTGGCCAACTAACTGGAAGAGATCCATATTGTACTCATTCTAAAGAAAGATGATCCCACAGAATGTGGAAATTATTGAACAATATCATTAATGCCTCATGCAAGTAAAATCTTACTGAAGATAATTAAAAAAATGGTTGCAACAATATATTCACAGAGAACATCCAGAGATGTAAGCTGAATTCAGAAGATGACATGGAATGAGGGATATCATTGCTGATGTCAGATGTCTCTTGCCTCAAAGCAATATACCAGAAAGATGTTTACTTGTGCTTTATTGACTACAAAATAATTTGATTGTGTGGATCATAACAAATTATGGATAACATTGAGAAGAATGGGAATTCCAGAACACTTGATTGTGTTCATGAGGAACCTGTACATAGACCTGGAGGCTGTCATTCAAACAGAACAAGGGGACACTGGTTGGTCTAAAAATCAAGAAGGAATGTGTCAGGGTTGTATCCTTTCACCATACATATTCAATCTGTATGCTGAGCAAATAATCCAAGAAGCTGCACTATATGAAGAAGAAACTGACATTGGGATTGGAGGAAGAATCATTAACAACCTGAGATATGCTGATGACACAACTTTGCTTGCTGAAAAGTGAGGATGACTTGAAGTGTTTACTGATTTAAATTGAAGAATACAGTCTGCAGTATGGATTACATCTCAATATAAAGAAAAAAATCCTCACAACTGGATTTATAAACAGCACCATGATCAATGAATAAAAGACTGAAGTTGCCAAAGACTTCACATTGCTTGGTTCTACAATTGAAACAAATGGAAGCAGCTGTCAGGACATGAGATGATGTGTAACACTGGACAAACCAGCTGCAAAGGGACTCTTTCAAGTGCTGAAGAGCAAAGATGCTCCTTGAGGACTAAGATGCACCTTACACAAGACATGATAGTATCCATTGCCTCATATGCATATGAGAGTTTGACAATGATTAAGGAAGACCAAGGATAAATTGACGCTTTTGAGCTGTGTTTGCTGAAAGTACCATGGACTGCTAAAGCAACTAACAAATTTGTCCTTGAGGAAATGTAGTCAGAATGCTCCTTGGAAGCAAGAATGGCCAGACTTCGTCTCAGCCACTTTGGTTATGTTATCCAAAGGGACAATTCCCTGGAGAAGGCTGTCATGCTTGGTAAGGTGGAGGTTCGATGAAAGAGGGTAGACACTCAATCAGATGACTGACACTGTGGCTGCGGTCATGGGCTCAAGTATAGCAAGTATCTTGGAGCTGGTGTGAGACTAGGTAGTGTTTTGTTCTGCTGTGCATAGGGTTGCTATGAGTCAGACATACAAGACTGCACCTAACAACAACAACAACAACAACTGTTAATACATCTCAATGAGGGTCTTCCCCTTTTTTACTGACTTTGTACTTTATCAATGATGAGTCTTTATTCAGGGCCTGGTTCCTCCTGATTACCTTCCCAAATTATAAGAGACAATGTATCACCATGCTTGCTTCTAAGGGGCATTCTGGCTGTACTTCTTTCAAGACAGATTTGTTTGTTCTTCTGATAGTCCATGACATATTCAACATCTTCAATAAAACCATAAGTCAAATGTTTAATTTCTCCTTTGGTCATCCTCATTCATTGGCCATCATTCACCCACATATGAGGCAATTGGAAATACCATACCTTGGGTCAAGAATGTCTTTATCTTCAATGTGACATCTTTGCTTTTAACATTTTATAGAAATCTTTTGCAAGAGTTTGTCCAATGCAATATGGCATTTGATTTATTGCCTGCTATTTCCATGGGCATTGATTGTGTACCTAAGTCAAATAAAAACCTTTATTCAATCTTGTCTCCATTTTTCAAGCTGTGGCTTATCTAGTTTTGATAATTTATGTTTTCTTTATGTTAAAGCACAATTCACACTGAAGGTTGTAGTCTTTGATCTTCATCTGTAAGTGCTCCAAGCCTTTTTCATATTTAGAGTAGAATGGTTGCACAATTCTAAAGTTGTCTGTCTCAAACTATTTACTAAATATTACGGTG
>NW_006922153.1:1156325-1192428 GCF_000298275.1 Orycteropus afer afer | reverse complement strand
TGCAACCATTGCTGTGGAGTCAGATATGACTCATAGCAATACTTCCTTGGGTTTCCTAGGTGGTATCACTATGGATGTAGATTGCCCAACCATTCTTGTGAGGAGTGGCTGGTGGGCTTGAACCATGAGCCTTCTGGTTAGCAGTCAAATATCTTAGGAACTATGCCACTAGAGCTCCCAAGTATAGTTTTAGTTGTTATTATTATTATTGTACTCAAAAAATTCACTGCAGTCGGGTCGGATGTGACTCATAATGACCCCTCCTTGGGTTTCCAAGGCGGTTTCTCTACACAAGTAGATTGCCCAACTTTTGAGGAATGGCTTGTTGATTTGAACCACCAGCTTTCTGGTTAGCAGTCAAATGCCATAGACACTATGTTTTAATAATTATAGAAAAGTAGTGAGGCTGGCACAGGACCAGGCAGTGTTTTGTTCTGCTGTCCACAGGGTCACTATGAGTCAGACATACTCGATGGCACTTAACAACAACAACAGCAGAGTTATATATGATTTTAACAATACTGCATGCTGGATAAAGAATATGAGTATTTTCTATGTTATCTTTGTTGGGCTTATGACATTCAACATTATTTCAAAATACATTTAATAAAATAAAATGAGATAAATACTTTTGATATTTCTATCTCTAACAATTCTCCCTCAGAATATTCTCCTTCCTGGTTCTAGTTTTTGCTACATCTCTAGTTAGGTATGGATTAGTTTGTGATATCTGAAATAAATACAAAACTAAACCAGGCACATACAATCCTAAAAGATTTTTTTTTTTTTTAAGATTTATATGTAAAGTACAAGCATACCCATGATTTCACATCCAGTAATGCATCCCTTCATATGAATTTAAACATAGATGGGTCAATAATGCAAATACAAAATACAAACATAGGAAAGTTTTTCCTGACAGTACTATAATTTTACCTAGGGAACATTTCCAAGGATTTCCTTCAACTAAAACAGCTATGTGTTTCTATTAATAGGGACAATGTTTTCTTCTGACCTTAACCTGTCTCTGGGAAGATAGCTTCCCACGTGCAACTGTGCTCGAGCAGTCCTAAATTCCCATTCTCACAATCAGTTGTCATGTACTGCTTTCTATTTCAACTACTACATTGTTTTTAATTCCCTCAAACAATATCAGAATTTGACAAAGAACGATGTTCCATATTCTTGTGATCTATAACTAGGAAAATTTCCTCTACTTCGGTAAGTGCCTGTAAAAGTTTTTACTTTATTGATGCGTAGTCTTCCAGATAATTGTCTCATATTTTATATTACTTAAGCATTGAGATAGAAATTAGCTAATTCAAAGTTATGAATTTGCATTCCTAGACATAATTTCCAAGTTTCTATAAGTCACAAAGTTAACTTAATTTTTACCTGAAAGTGTAAATCTGCTTTGGAAAGAGTATGAAAATGTTCAAATTTTTCTATGCTGATCTGTTACTCCTACCCCTTTCCACCACCCCTCTGTCAGTCTGTCATACTGTGGTGGCTCTGTGTGCTGTTGTGAGGTTGGAGTCTCTGCCACTGGTGTTTCAAATACCAACAGCATAACCCGTTGTGGAAAGTTTGCAGTGCAACCTCCAGACGAAGACAAACTTAGAAAAAGAAAGGGGCCATCTACTTCTCAAAGAAGTGGCCAGTGAAAATGTTATAAATAGCAGTGAAATTCTGCCTGATGCATTACTGGAGAAACTTATGATCAGCCCTGAAACATTGCCTGATATAGTCCAGGAAGATAAGCCCCTTAGGTTGGAAGGAACATAAAATATGACTGGAGATGAGCTAATTCTTCAAAATACACTCAACCTTAGTTATGTGGGTGGAATAAAGCTTTAGGGACATCCATTCATTTATGGGGCATGACTCAAAATGGGAAGAAACAGAAGCAAACATGCATTAATAAAAAGAACATGGAATGAATAAAGTATGAATGTAGGGAAATTTAAAGTTGTGAAAAATGAAAAGGAACACATAAAGACTGATACTCTAGACATTCTTCTTGTTGTTAGGTGCCATAGAGTCCTCTCAGATTCATACAAACCCTATGACAATAGAACAAAACACTGTCCCGTCCTGCACTGGCCTCCAAATACTTGCTATACCTGAGCTCATTGTCGCAGCCATGTGTGAATCCATCTCCTTGAGGGTCTTCCCTTTTTTTGCTGATGTTCCACTTTACCTAGTGTTCTGGTTCCTAGTGCCACTCTGGCAGGAATATACCATAAATGGGATGGCCTTAACAACAGGAGTTTATTCTTACTATTTGGAGGGTTTAAGTCCAAGTTCAAAGTGCCAAGCTCTAGGGGCTGGGTGAAAGCTCCTCAACCTTGTGGTCCAGCTCTGCCTCCTGCTCCCAGCTCACTGGATCTAGCGGTGTTTCTTCACTCAGACAGCTGCTGGCTGCTGAGGCTGAGAAGCCCCAAGGTTGACAAGTAAAAAGACACAGTCCCCATGTTACCAATCTACCCAGCAGGCCATCAACTTAAGTCCACTGTAAGTCTCAAGGTCGGCAGAGCATAGCAGGCTGCTGAGCAATGACATGGCTACATGCAGGGTCCAAGTGTGCCATAGGCTAGCAACCATTCTCAAAACTTCTACTTACATACAGGAAGCAGACCAAATACCCAAAGGCAGCTACTCAGCTGCTCCCAGTAGATTCCATCATGGAGTTGGTTCTCAGTCTCATCATGGAGTATACTACATCCAGCAGCCCAGCCACTCAACCTGGCCTAGACAAGTTGACATACAAACATAACCATCACAGCTAGCATGATATCCTTCTCCAGGGAATGATCCTTTCTAACAACGTGACCAAAGTAGACGAGATGACGTGTGGGCATTCTTGTTTCCAGAAAGCATTCTGGTGGCACTTCTTTCAAGACGGATTTGTTAGTTCTGCTGGCAGTCCATGGAACTTTGAGTATTCTTTACTAACATCACAACTCAAAAGCATCAACTCTTCTTTGATTTTCATTATTCATTATCCAGCATTCACATGCATATGACACAATTGAAAGCAACATGGCTTGGGTTAGGCTCACCTCAGTTTCAAAGAGACATCTTTGCTCTTCAGCACTTTAACGAGGCCTTTTGCATTAGATTTGTCCAGTGCAATACATTGTCTGATTTCTTGACTGTTGCTTCCACTGGTGTTGATTGTGTAACCAACTAATACGAAATATTTGATAACTCCAATCTTTTCTCCAGTCATTGTGATGCTGCTGATTTGTCCATTTGCAAGGATTCCTGTTCGCTTTCTGTAAAGTTGTAATCCGTACTGCAGACTGAAGTCTTTAATCTTCATCAGTAAATCTCTCAAATCATCTTCACTTTCAGCAAGGAAGGTTGTGTTGTCTGCATATAACAGGTTCTTGATGAGTCTTCTTCTAATTCTGATACCATCTTCTTCTTCATACAGTCCAGCATCTTGGGTTATTTGCTCAGCATGCAGATTTAATAAGTATAGTAAAAGGATACAACCCTGACACACTCTCTTCCTAATTTGAAACCATGAAGTATCCTCTTGTTCTGCTGGAAGGACAGCCTTATTTTAGCTCACCAATGCCCAGGATATCTATCTCTATGCATTCCATTTCATTTTTGACAACTCCCAAACTTCCTAGATTCATACTTTGTACATTACATGTTCAGATAAATAGTGGATATTTGCAGCTTTTTTTTTTTTTTCCCACGTTGTGTCATTTTACATCTGCAAATGGAGGGTCCCAATGTTTCATTCCATCCACATCAGTAAAGTCAACTCTTCTCTGAGCAGGGAAGTCTTTGCCAGTCATATTTTGAGTGCCTCCCACCTGAGGGGCTCACCTTCTGGCACTGTATCTGACAGTGTTTCAGGACGATTCACAATGTTTTCCAGTAATATATCAGACAGTGTTTCACTGCTATATGTGCTATTTCTTTGAGAAACGGATGGCCCCTTCCATCTTCCAAGTGTGTCTTACATTGAAAGCTCTGCTTAAACCTTTCCACGATGTGTGATCCTGCAAGTATTGGAAATACCTTTAGGATAACCTCCAGCCTCACAGCAACAAGTAGGCCACTACAGATAATAGTGGGCTGAAATGGACTGGTTTTGTCCATTTTGAATCAGATAACAATATGATCTACTATGCCGGGAATGATAGATAAAAACAATGTTCCAAGACTGATCCCAAAGTACAATGCTATGGGGATTTTATGCATACAAAGAAGACCAATCAATACTATTATTATTCAAATTTATGCATCAAGTGCTAAAGCCAAAGACTAGGAAATTGAAGATTTTTACCAACTTCTGCAGTCTGAAATTGACCAAACATGCAATCATGATGTATTGATTATTACTAGTGATTGGATTGTGAAAATTAGAAACAAAGAAGAATAACAGGTAGTGGGAAAATATGGCCTTGGTGATAAAAATGATGCTGGAGCTCGCATGATAGAATTTTGCAAGACCAGTGCCTTATTCACGGCACATACTTTTCTACAACAATGTAAATCATAGCTATATAAGTGGACCTCACCAGATGGAATACACAGGTATCAGATCAACTATATCTGGGGAAAGAGGCTGTGGAGAAGCTCAATATCTTCAACCAAAAGAAGGCCAGAAGCTGACTGTGGATAACAACATCAATTGTTTGTATGCAAGTGCAAGTTGAAGTTGACAAGAATTAAAACAAGTCCATAAGACCCAAAATATGACCTTGATTATATAGTACATGAATTTAGAGACCATCTGAAGAATAGCTATGACTCATTGAATACAGATTAATGAAAACCACATGAGTTGTGGGGTGACATGAAGAACATTATACATGAAGAAAGCAAAGGTCATTAAAAAGACAGGAAAGGAAGGAAAGACCAAAATGGATGTCAGAAGAGGCTCTGAAACTTGCTCTTGAATGGAGAGTAGCCAAAGCAAATGGAAGAAATAACAAGATCAAAGAGCTGAACAGAAGATTCCAAAGAGCAGCTTGAGAAGGCAAAGTTATTATCATGAAATATGCAAAGACTTGGAGTCAGAAAACTAAACGGGAAGCGCAAACTTAGCATTTCTCAAATAATAGAACAGAAGAAAAATTTCAAACCTCAAATTACTATATTGAAAAATTCTATGGGTAAAATATCAAAAGATGCAAGAAACATCAAAAGAAGATGGAAGGAACACACAGAGTCACTGTACAAAAAGTAATTGATTGATGTTCATCTATTTCAGGAGTTGGCATCTGATCAAGAACCAAATGTATTGAAGGAAAATGTTGCAGCTGCACTGATGGAATTGCGGATGAACAAGGCTCCAGGAATTGACAAGATATCAATTGAGATGCTTCAACAAATGAATGTTACGCTGGAGACACTCACTTGTTTATGCCAAGAAATTTGGAAAACAGCTACTTGCCCAACTGACATCAAGGGATCCATAATTATATTCATTCCAAAAAAGGTGATCCAACAGAATGTAGATATTATTGAATAATATCATTAATATCACACACAAGTAAAATTTTTCTGAAGATAATTAAAAATGGTTTCAGGTGTATATTGACAGGGAACCGCCAGAAATGCAAGCTGGATTCAGAAGAGACATGGCATGAGGGATATCATTGCTGATTTCAGATGGATCTTGTCTCAATACAACGAATATGAGAAAAATACAATTATTTGTATTTTGTTGACCATGTAAAATCATTCAAATGTGTGGATGATAACAAATTATGGATAACATCGTGAACAATGGGAATTCCAGAACACTTGATTGTACTCATGAGGAACCTGTACATAGACCAGGAGGCTGTCTTTTGAACAGAACAGGTGATACTTCATTGTTTAAAATCAGGAAGGGGGTGTGTCAAGGCTGTATCCTTTCACCATACTTATTTAATATACATGCTGAGCAAATAAGCTGAGAAGGTGGACTACATGAAGAACATAGAATCAGGATTGGAGGAAGACTCATTAACAACCTGCAATATGCATATGACACAACTTTGCTTGGTAAAATGAATAAGACTTGAAGCACCTACTGAATATTAAAGACTACAGTATGGATTACAATTTAACACAATGAAAAGGAAAATCTTCACACCTGGATTAACAAGCACCAGCATGAAAAAATGAAGAGAGATTGAAGTTGTCAAAGATTTCATATTACTTCATTCATCCATGAACACCAATGGAATTAGCAGTGAAGAAATCACATGCTGTATTGCACTGAGCTAATCTCCTGCTCCTGTAAAGCTTGGAGCCTTGTAACCCCTCTGGATAGTCATACTCTGTCCTACAGGGTTGTTTTGAGTGAGAATCAACTCGATGGTAGGGGATTTTTTTAAAATTAATATTCATGAGAAGGGGCTGGGAATGAAGCAAGGCAGCTTGGCAGGTTTGGAGTGGGCTGAGGGGGAGCAGGAAGTGAGCAGAGTAGCTTAAAACAGCTATGGGAGATGAATTTCTTAGTCAATTTGTCATACTGTGGTGGTTACTAAGGCAGACTCAGAAGAAAAAGAGACCATCTACTTCTCAAAAAATAGGCCAGTGAAAACCTCATGAATAACAGTGAAACACTGATGTAGTACTTGTTGTTGTTATATGCCGTCAAGTGGGACCCAACTCAGAGCGACCCCTCCTTGGGTTTCTGAGGCAGTGTTTCTACGGAAGTAGATTGCCCTATCTTCCTTCTGAGAAGTGGCTGGTGGGTTTGAACTGCCAGCCTTCTGGTTAGCAGTCAAGTGCCTTAGGCACTATGCTACCAGAGCTCCTGATGTAGTACTAGAACACTTTAAGAATACCCCTGAAACTTTGTCCAATATATGCCAGAAGATGAGCCCCTCAGGTCAGAAGACACTCAAAATATTACTGGGGAAGAGTTGCCTCCCCAAAGTACAGCCAACATAAATTACATGGATGGAGTAAAACGTTAGGGACCTTCATTTGCTGATGTGACATGTCTCAAAATAGGAAGAAATAGCTGCAAACATCCATTAATAATTGGAACATGTAATGTACGAAGTAAGAATCCAGGAAAATTGGAAGCTGTCAAAGATGAAATGGAATGCATAAGCATTGATATCCTAGGCATTAGTGAGCTAAAATGGACTGCTTTTGGCCATTTTGAATCAGATAGTCATATGATCTACTATGCTGGGAATGACAAATTGAAGATAAATGGCATGGCATTCATCATTAGAAAGAATATATCAAAATCCATCCCGAAGTACAATATTATCAGTGATAGGATAATATCCATACACATATGAGGAAGACCAGTGAATACTACTATTATTCATACTTTCACACCAAACAACAAAGCCAAAAATGAGGAAATTGAAGATTTTTACCAATATCTGCAGTCTGAAATTGATTGAACATGTAATCAAGATGTGTTGATTATCACTGGTGGTTGGAATGCAAAGTTGGAAACAAAGAATGATCACCAGTAGTTGGAAAATACGGCCTTGGTGACAGGAAAAATGCTGGAGGTTTCATGATAAGATTTTACAAGACTGACAACTACCATATTTCAACAACACAAATGGTAGCTATATATGTGGATTGAGCACACAGGAATTAAATTATATCTGTGGCAAGAGGTGATGGAGAAGCTCAATATCTTCAGCCAAAACAAGGCCAGGAGCACACTGTGGAACAAATCATCAACTGCTCACATACAAGTTAAAGTTGAAGCCGAAGACAATTAAAATAATTCTATGAGAGCAAAAATAGGACCTTGAATATATCCCTCCTGAATTTCAAGACCATCTAAAGAATAGATTTGATGCATTGGATACCAATGAGTGAAAACCAGAATAATTGTGGAATAACATCAAGACCATCATCCATGTAAAAAGCAAACAATCATGAAAAGGACAATGAGGAAAAATAGACCAAAATGTCTGTCAGAAGAAACTCTGAATTTTGCCGTTGAGCGGAGAATAGCTAAAGCAAATTGAAGAAATGACAAGATAAAAGACCTGAAAAGATTTTGAAAAGCAACTCAAAAAGACAAAGTCAATTATTATAATGAAATGTGCAAAGACCTGGAGTTAGAAAACCAAAAGTGAAGAACACATTCAGGATTTCTCAAGCAGAAAGAATTGAAGGAAAAATTTAAGCCTCAAATAGCGATATTGTAAGATTCCACAGGCAAAATATCGAATGATGCAGGAAATATCAAAAGAAGATGGAAGAAATACAGAGTCACTGCACCAAAAAGCATTGGTCAATGTTCAGCCCTTTCAGGAGGTGGTATATGATCAAGAACCAATGGTATTGAAGGAGGGAGTTGAAGCTGCACTGAAGGAATTGGCAAAGAACAAGACTCCAGGAATTGGTGGAAGACCCATGGAGAACTTTCAACAAACAGTGATGGAGGCACTCACTTGGCTTTGTCAAAAGATTTGGAACACAGCTACCTGGCCAACCGACTGGAAGAGATACATATTTGTATCCATTCCAAAGAAAGGTGATAAACAGAATGTGGAAATTATAGAACAATATCATTAATATCACATGCAAGTAAAATCTTATTGAAGATAACTCAAAAATGTTTGCAGCAGAATATTGACAGAGAACTTCCAGAAATACAAGCTGGATTCAGAAAGGGATATGGAATGAGGGATATCATTTCAGATGTCAGATGGATCTTGGCTCAAAGCAAAGAAAGCCAGAAAGATGTTGACTTGTGTTTTATTTATTGACTTGTTTTATTTATTTATTCGATTTATTAATTGAATGCAAAAGCAATCGATTGTGTGGATCGTAACAAATTATGGGTGATATTGAGAAGAACGGGAAGTCCAGAACATTGAATTGTATTCATGAGGATCCAGTACATAGACCATGAGGCTATCATTTGAATGGAGCAAGGGGATACTGCATGGTTTAAAATCATGAAGGAAGTGTATCAGGGTTGCATCCTTTCACCATACTTACTCAACCTGTATCCTGAGCAAATAATCTGAAAAGCTGGACTGTATGTGGAAGAACATGGCATGAGGATTGAAGGATGACTCATTAACAACGTGCAATATACAGATGACAAAACTTTCCTTGCTGAAATTGAGGATGACTTGAAGCACTTACTGATGAAAGTTGAAGACTGCAGTCTGCAGTATGGATTTTACTTCAACATAAAAAATACAAAAGTCCTCACAACTGGACAAATAAGCAACATCACAATGAATGGAGAAAAGATTGAAGTTGTTAAAGACTTCATATTACTTGGTTCTATAATCAACACCAAACATTGTTTCTTTGCTATTCATAAGGAACTGTTTCAAGTGCTGAGGAGCAAGGATATCTCATTGAGGACTAAGGTGCGCCCGACACAAGCCATGTTATTTCCAATCACCTGGTATGCATGTGAGAGCTGGACAATGAATAAGGAAGACCGAAGAAGAGTTGATGCTTTTGAGTTGTGGTGCTGGCAAAGAATGCTGAAAGTCCATGGACTGCTAAAAGAACTAACAGATCTGTCCTGGAGGAAGTGCAGCCAGAATGCTCCTTGGAAGCAAGAATGGCCAGACTTGGTCTCACCTATTTTGGTCATGTTTTAAGAAGGGACCATTCCCTAGAGAAGGATGTCATGCTTGGTAGGGTGGAGGGTCAACGAAGGAGGGGGAGGCCTTCAAGGAGATGGATTGATATGGAGGCTGTGATGATGGGCTCAACTATAGCAGGGACTGTGGGGCTGGCGCGGAATCGGGCAGTGTTTCGTTCTGCTGTGCATGGGGTTGCTATGAGTCGGAAACGACGGCACTTAACAACAACAACAACAACAACATAATCAACACCAATGGAAGCAGCAGTGAATACAGCTGACAAGCTATAGCATAGGACAAATCCTTTGGAAAAGAACTCTTTCAAGGGCTGAAGAGCAAAGATGTCTCCCTGAAGACTAAGATGTGCCTAACCCAAGCCATGGTACTTTCAATCACCTCAGATGCATGTGAGACCTGAACAATGAACAAGGAAGACCACAGAAGAGTTGATGCTTTTGAGTTGTGGTGTTGGCAAGAATACTGAGAATGTGATAGACTGCTAAAAGAATGAACAAGTCTGTCGTGGAAGAATTGCAGCTCCTTGGAAGCAAGAATGGCCAGACTTCCTCTCACTCACTTTGACCGTATTGTCAGAAAGGACTATTCCCTGGAGAAGGATATCATGCTTGGTGAATTGGAGAGTCAGCAAAAAAGGGGAAGACCCTCAAATGAGATGGATTGACACAGTAGCTGCAACAATGTGCTCAATTATACAGGGACTGTGAGTATGGTGCATGGTATCACAGTGCTTTGTTTTGTTGTACATCAGGTTGCTATGAGTCTGAGCCAACTTGATGGAACATAACTTCAACAACATTATTGCTTCATGTAAGTAATGATGCAATATCCTATTAATATCATTTATATATTTTTCTCATTCTACCTAATTAGCTTATGCTTATTTCTATTTTCACTAATATTGATCACTATGCTCACAATGCGCACTAATTACCCAAATTCTATCTCTTTTTACAAATCTCACCTCTGAATCACATCATTTACAACATTTTTACTTGAAAATTGTTGCTGCTATTAAAATCACTTACATTGGTGTTACTAAAATTTAAACAAAAAGAAATATAAGAACACCCACACAAGGGTAATAATATATAAGAAAAAAAAGTTATTTTCACTGCTGTTGTTCTTGTCGTTATGTGTTGTTGAGTCATCTCTGACTCATAGTTACCTTATGTACAACAGAACAAAACACTGCCTGCTCCTGTGCCAGCCTCATCATCCCTGCTATACCTGAGTCAATCACTGCAGCCACCATGTCAGTTCATCTTTTTGAGGGCCTTCCCCTCCTTTTGTTGACCCTTCACTTTACCAATTCACTGTAGAAATGAAAATAACAGGACATTTATTGGACTTTAAACTTTACTATATTCTGTTAAATTTATATTGCCATTTTCTTAATGTTCTAATACAATTATATCTCATTCCAGAGTTAATTTGCCTGTAGTAAGTACAGTCCAGCAATCCTCCCCTATGGTCTTTATTTATCTAAACAAAGGAATGGGAAAATTTAAATGAGATACTATAAGATATTAATTGGTTGCTTGCTTGCTATTTTTTCTAACACGGTTGACTTCTAAATTTTCATTTATCTCAGTTGTGGTTACTTTATCCATCATATATATAGTTCAGTTCGTCTTCTCACAGTTGAGTTACTGGAGAGATGACAAGAAAATAAGCTTACAATGCATTGATCTGGCTTATCTTCATAGGAAATCTCATGTATTGATTAGTCCTTGCAAGAACAGCATCCTAAAACTTTTTACAGAAGACATGAAACTCTAGTTAACACCCATGGTGCAACTGAGGATAATGAGAAAGCAGTCTTAGTAGACAGTCTAAATCTAGTGTTGTCTTGACAACCAAGGGTAGTTCATGCCTACTCTCTATGTACCCTGCTTGGTCTGGTTAAAATTCTATCTGAGATTGATTGTTTTTTCTTCATTAAATATATTTCTCAGAGGTACACTACTTGGATATGCTGAAGACATTAGGCTTATATAACAAATGAATTATTGTTAAGATTTTTTTTTCCCTTTGCATTTCAAAAAAAAAAAAAAAGGGAAAAAAAATCTTAACAATAATTCATTCGTTATATAAGCCTAATGTCAGATGCTTAATTCTTAACTATCATCTTGCAGAATGACTATGCACCTTTTATGAAGAGAAAAAGACTCTTCTGTTTTGAGAACATAATTGGTATTACCTGGTACAGAGGATCTCAGTGTGTGAGACACTTTGCACAATGGAAAGACTACATATCTACATTAAATTCTGAAGAGAATTCTGCAACCTTCATTTTTTTAGAGCTCTATCGACAAGACTGCACTCAGCAATTCAGAACAAAAGTAAAATTGTAACTGCCAGTTTCCCTACACATTTTGCTAATGTGTAATTTTGCAAATTCCCTCTAGAAAAGTCTTCCAATTCACAATGTCCATTATTGCTATTGTTGCTAAATGATAAATTTTCATTATTAAAAAAGAACTACATAAATCTTCACATAAAAGGCTTTGTTTGGAAATTACAGAATTCAATAAGTTTATATGTGTCATAAAGGAGGCCTAGTTGTTCATGTTTTTAAGAATTCAGCTACCAACCAAAATGTTAGCAGTTCTAACCAGCTCTTCTCTGTAGGAGAAAAATGTGGTAGTCTGCTTCTGTAAGGAATTACAGCCTTAGAAACCCTGTGGTGCAGTTCAATTTTGGCCTATAGGGTCACTGTGATGGGAATCAGTTCAATGTTGTTGTTGTTGTTAGGTGCCATTGAGTCATGGCTGTCTCATAGCAAACCTATCCACCGCAGAATGAAACACTGCCTGGTCCCGCACCATATCTATGATCCTTGCTATACTTGAGCCCATTGTCACAGCCACTGTATCAATCAGTCTCCTTGAGGGCCTTCTCCTCTTTCATCGACCCTCCACCTTACCAAGCATGATATCCTTCTCCAGGGAATGGTCTCTTCAATTCAATGGCAAGGGGTATATATGCATTATAAGGTCACCAAAACCAAACCAAACTCACTGCCATCTATTGGGTTCTGACACATTGCAAGTCTCTTTGTGTTTCCAAAGCAGTAACTTTTTATGGAAGTACATTGCCCAGTCTTCCTTCTGTGGAGTGGCTCGTGGGTTTCACCCTCCAACCTTCTGGTTAGCAGTCAAATGCCTTAGACACTACACCACGAGAGTTCCTTATTATAAGGCTTACTGATAATTTATTTCCTTATATATCTGAAGTGAATAAGCCCTGTGGCAAAGTGTGATCAAAACCCTCAACTGCCCACAAAACATTGGTGGTTTTAACCTACCATATACTCCATGAGAGGAAGATGTGTCATTCAGCTTCTGTAGAGATTTACAGTGTTTCCTCTATAGGACAGTTCTGCTATATCCTATAGCATCACTATGAGTCAGAATCAATTCAACAGCCATGAGATATTTAGAGGGAACTTCACAGAGAATACGTCATCATCAGATGATGTCTATGAAACAACTATGTCAGTTACTTATATGACATAGGGATAATCTGTTAACAATCAGCTGTAGAGAAGACGAAGAGGACTTCTTTAAGTATATGTTGAAGGTAAGACCAACAGAACTTTTTCATTAAATAGAATCAGTGGTAAAATAAATAAATAAAGATGGGATCTTCTGGGATTTCTGTCTTTCTTAATTATGCAGATAGTGATGTTATCATTCACAGTGCTGGAAGACAGCAGAAAAAAAAATAGGGGAGATATGAACAGTCAAGTTTCAAAAACAGTATCATATGTGCTTGTTTATGTGACTGCCATATCAGAGGGCCACATTAAATAGGTGTGTAATACACATGGTTCGACTCTTGGAGATAAATCTGGGCTTGAATATGTAAATATGTGTATTGACAGCACATGGGATCCATATGTAGATAGTACAGTGATGATAACACTGAGTGGGAAAAAAATAGATACTGAAGAGAGCCTGGAACCAACCACTGAGGGACTCAGTGAAAATGACTGTCAGGGAAGCATTTACTTTAGGGGCTAATAAGTTCCAGAATTTGAACACTCAAATGAAAATTTATTGAATGTCCTGGACATTGATTTATGTGATGAACTCAAGGGAGAAACTGTGGTGCTTGATAAACTTTATTAACATAATATAACTTAAAAAAAAATTCTCACAACTGCATCAATAACAAACATCACAATAAATGGAGAAAATACTGAAGTTGGCAAGGATTTCATTTCACTTGGATCCACAATCAACACAATCAAGAAATCAGATAATCCATTGCACTGAGCCAATATGAACCACAAGACTTTAAAGTGTTAAAAGGCAGAGATGTCACTTTGAAGACAAAGGTGCACGTGACCCAAACCATAGTATTTTCAATAGCCTCATATGCATGTGGTGAAGAGAACTGAAAATGCCATGGACTGCCAGAAGAGGCAGTCTTGGAAAAGGTACAAATGGAATGTCCCTAAGAAGGGGGAACAGACAGACTTTGTCTCCCCTACTTTTGTCACATCATGAGACCCCTAGTTTTGTCAGGTCATGAGAAGGGACCAGTCCCTACAGAAGGATATCATCATCGTTAAACCTGAGGGTCAGCAAAAAAGGGCAAGACCCTCAACAAGTTGTATTGACACAGTGACTACAATGATGGGCTTCAGCATATTAAAGATTCTGAGAATGGCTAAGACTTGGCAGTGTTTTGTTCTGTTGTACATAAGAACTGACTGGACAGCACCTATCAACAACTGCAAATATTGTATAATACACAATGCTTTATAATTTCCCTAAAAAAAAAGTCTGGTGAGTTTCTGATATTTTAATGAGGTGAATATACACAGTATGTGACAGTGCTGTGTGGCTTTGTGGCCATATTGGCATCTGCAGTTCTTACCTCAATAAAGCCTGGTTTGAGACAACTGTGACCCATGAGGCCTGAGGTGACCTGATGGGTTTCCAATTGTTTAGTCAAAACGACAGCAGTAAAAGTATACAGACTTTATTATTGTATTCAGCATTCCCTCCCCTCTGTCAATGCTTTGAGGAAAGAAAGCATTGATTATTTCACACTATGACTACCCAACCAAACCAAACCAAACTCACTGCCATCAAGAAGATTCTGATTTACTGCGACTTTATAGGAGAGATTCTGACTCCTAGTGACTTTATAGAACTGCCCCCATATGATTTCTAAGGCTGTAAATGTTTACAAAGCAGACTGACTCATCTTTCTCCTGTGGAGAAACTGTTGTTGTTGTTATGCACCGCTGAGTCGGGCCTGACTCATAGCCACCCCTCCTTGGGTTTCTGAGGTGGTATCACTACGGAAGTACATTGCTCAACCTTCCCTCCAAGGAGTGGCTAGTGGATTTGAACCACCAGGCTTCTGGTTAGCAGTCAGGGTTTGAAACACAGACATCTTGATTAGTGGCCAAATGCTTTGACTATACCTCCAGATCTCCCATTTTGACTACAGTGACATAGATAAGCATGAAGTTGTCTGAGATTACATTAAGTCAATGCATGTATGTGATACAATTATGTTTTTTTGTGATAAATATTTATCAATGATATTCCTCAAATAATGGTATTGTGAACTAGACAAATATAGCATTCAAATGTTTTTTCAATTGAATATTGAATAAGGTTAAAATAAATATGAGGCAATCATTCATAAATTTCTTGAATATCCTATTGTACTGATGACTAATTTTGAGCTACATAACTTCTATAAATGTTCATTTATAAGTAACATTTATTTTGTACTCAAATTAACTCTTCTCCATCTCCAATATCATCCTATTTAAATTAGTAAACATTATATTTACAGGGATTTTGGGTTGTTGCTGCTATTTTGGTTTGGTCTTTTTTATTTCATAACAGAAAAAAAAATCTTCTAATTTTCCCAGTTCAGCAAATGTCATTTCAAATGGATTGACTTCACAAAATTAAATCAAACCTCCCAAAGATAACGTTACAGCTAGTAATTCTCTTGTTTCCGATTATGTAAAATTGAAAAAGCCTTTTAAGAAAGGTAAAAACAACAACACATTTAGCATAAAATTAAAATATAACTAAAATGAATGTAATGCTTAAACTCATGAAACTGAAAATAATACAAATACATTTTACAAGGTGAGCAGAAACATATCAGGAGAAATGAAATGATTAAATTGCACAATAATTCTCTCTCCATTAATTTTGAGTTTTGTTTTTTATTTAGTGTGAAAGCCAGAAATAAAAATGATATGCTTTTCTTCTGTAGGCACTAAACATTTGGTAGGGATGATTTTATGTCGCTTTCTTCTAAATTTAAAAAGGATAATAAACAAAGGGAGAACAGTGTTATAAATAAGGTCAAATTTCTGGTATTTGAAGCAGTCAGACCTCATGAAATCATGGGAAATCTATTAAGCTAAAGGGCATTCTGAATCTTCTCGCCTGTTATCTGTTTCACCTTCACCTGCCCAGCACACCATCAGGAAAAAAATATAAAGCCTTTTCTTTGCTGACCACTGATAATTTTTCTTCTAAATTCCAAAGCAGTGCATATGTTTTTGAGTGTTATTTTTAATGTTCAGTCTTCTGGCTATAGCAGAGCTCCCATAGGTCACTTTATTAGAAAGATAGATCAATCTAGGAAACAGGACTCACTCCCTCAAGGTTATCATTGAGAAGGAAGTGCACTGTTCAAAAAGAGGTGCCAGTTCAATTTGGCCAGTTATCTGAAGAGAGAGCAGTTCTTTGTGCAAATGCATCTTTTCTGAGATATTACTGGAAATAAAAATTACATGGGTTTTTTAGACTACACTTGTTGTTGTTGTTATTTGCCGTCGAGTCGGCCCCGACTCATAGCGACCCCTCCTTGGGTTTCCGAGGCAGTATCACTACGGAAGTAGGATTACCCAACCTTCCTTCCGAGGAGTGGCTCGTGGGTTTGAACTGCCAGCCTTCTGGTTAGCAGTCAAGTGCCTTAGGCACTATGCTACCAGAGCTCCTAGACAACACTATATTTGACATTTTCTATGTAATTGTTATTGCATATCGTCCAGTTGGTTGTGATTCATAGTGACCTTAGGTACAATAGAACAAAGACTGTTCCTGCACCATCTTCACAATCATTGCTGTGCTGGAGCCCATCATCAAAACACTGTATCAATCCATCTCATTGAGGGTCTTCTCCTTTTTCACTGAATATCTACATTACCAAGCACAATAGCCTTCTCCAGGGACTGGTCCCTGCTGACAGCATGACCAAGGCAGAGAGCAGTATCTGGCCATTCTCACTTCTAAGGAGTACTCCATCTGTATTTCTTCCAAGAAAGTTTTCTCCATTGTTCTAGAAATTCATGGAATGTTTAATATTATTTGCCAACAACACGAATCAAATGCATCAATTCTTAGTTAGCTTTCCTTATTCACTGTCCGGCATTCACATACATATGAAACTATTAAAAATACCATGATAGAGATCCAGCACACCTTAGTCTTCAAGGTGAGATCTTTGCTCTTCAACACTTTAAAGAGGTCTTTTGCAACAGATTTGCCCAAAGCAATATGTCATTTGATTTACTGATTGCTGCTTCCAGGTTTGTTGGTTGTAGATCTAAGCAAAAATAAATCCTTGTTAACTTCAATCTTATCTCCGCTCATCATGATGCTACTTATTGGACCAGTTGTGAGGATTTTTTGTTTTATGTTGAGGTATAATCCATACTGAAGGTTGTAGTATTTGATGTTCATCAGTAAGTGTTTCAAGTCATCACTTACAGCAAGCAAGGTTGTGTTATCTGCATATCACTGGTTGTTAAAGAGTCTTTTTGCAATACTGATGCCACCTTCTTCTTCTTGTAGTCCAGCTACTTGGACTACTTTCCAGCATAAATATTGAATAAATATAGTGAAAAGATACAACACTGACACACATCTTTGCTGATTTTAAACCATGCAGTATCCCCTTATTCTGTTTGAATGACTGCATCTTGGTCTATGTACAGGTTCCTAATAAGCACAATTTAGTGTTCTGTGATTTCTATTCTTCCTATTTGACATTTTCTGTACTCTAAAATAATTTATGCTGTGCTTTTACAACTATCTCATGTGTATTTTTTAAATCATCTGCCCTTCATGAGCTTAATTCTAGTCATATGTCTATACCTAGCATATGTCATTCAAATCACAGCTCAGAAAATCTAAGAATAACAATCTCTCAAGTAATTGTTTTATTATGACACATTTAAATTACAAAACACAAAAGAAATATAAACCTGTTCTCAGACAGAATGATTGCAGTAATGACGATTTCATACTTCACCAGGGGTTTTGAAACCCAGTCCTGTAATACAATATATTATATACAATTTACTTATTAAAAATTGTAAGAAAGGAAAAGAAGTGGCTAAGAAAATGTAAGTAACTTGTGGAAAATAACCCAGTTCATTGTAAGAGGTAAAGAAGCATTCATGAAATCTAGTATTATTTTAAAATCTAAACATTATATATTATATATAATATATTATGTATAATATATTATATATATTATATATTTTTTCATGAAATCTAGCATTATTTTAAAATCTAAACATTATATAATACATTATATATAATATATTTATATATATTATATATAATATATCATATATTATATATATATGCAATCTTTGAGCATAAATCTGTAAAAGTACAATTTTCAAACAATTGTTATTGTGTGTCAGATTTTTCTTACAAAGGATGGCATTTTGTTCAGTTGAGAGAAAGTCTGTATGTTGACAATTTCAGGATATCTTCGAATAGTTTATTTTTATACATTAAGGTTTCTGGGCACCGTACAATCATATTGCTATCTCTAGATATATTTACCGTACTCACTGCCATCAAGTTGGACCCAACTCATACAACCCATAGTGACCCCTCTTTGGGTTTCTGAGGCAGTTTCACTATGGAAGTAGATTGCCTACCCTTCCCTCCAAGGAGTGGCTGGTGGGTTTGAACTGCTAGTCTTCTAGTTAGCAGTTATATGCCTTAGGCACTATGCCATTATAATTTCATGATAAAGTGGATTTTTATAATTTTGGAAGCTAACTGTGTATCAAATTAGTTATTTATCACCCTTTAATAAGAAATTGAAGTGTTGGTGAAGAATACTGAATATACCATAAACTATTAGAAGAAAGAACAAATCTGTCTTAGAAGACGTGCAGGCAGAATGCTTCTTAGAACTGAGTATGGCAAGACATCTCACATACTTTGGACATGTTATCGGGAAGGATCAGTCCCTGGAGAAAGACATCAAGCTTGGTAAAGGAGAGGATTGGCATAAAGGAGAAAGGTCTTTAGTGAGATGGACAGTCACAGTGACTGTAACAATAGGCTCAAACAGAGCCACAATTGTAAGGATACACATGACCTTGTAGTGTTTCTTTCTGTTCTATATGGGATTGCTGTAAGTTGGTACCAAGTGTACCTAACAGTAAAAGCATCCTTTTAATAAGTGCTTATTGATTTGTTTTAATATTAACAGCCTAAAAACTCATAAACCCATCATTAAACTTACTTTTTAATGCTATCCATATTTGTGTAAAAGATTAGAATAACAAACATGCATGGTCAAAGCATGTAGGAATAAACTCATTTTGTAATAAAGTATTCAAAATCTCTGGTGTTTTGTTTTGTCTCCCCTTAGTGATCTAGAGCTCTGGGTTATCATCATGTGAGATGATAGAACATTTGAGGGAGCCACAATCAATTTCCCCATGGATAGTTCACGGTATTACTATGTACTTAAACCGAATCCAGTATAAATTCAGTTTTACATAATTATTTCTGATTAATTAAGTTTATTCTTTAAAACTGAGATTTTTGTCAAAGACACAGTGTAACATAAAATTCTATAAGTCTTTGAAGGAAGAGTACATTTTATCTGAAGTTCTGTTTTGTCATGTATAATTTATGATATTAGACAAATGATTTAGACAAATCAATTATGCTATTTAAACCTACCTACTCATCTGAAATAAAGGCCTCCTGTGACTTTTTGGATTACTGTGAGGATTAAAATATTAGAAATACAGCAAAGGCAGTCTCCTTCCCCAGGTTGCTATGAAGCACTATGTTCCACTGTCTCCTATGAAAGAATCTCAGTTTCAAAGACTTGTGATTATGTCTCTGAAACACAGTAAGTAAAACTCACACTAAGAATTATTGTTGTAAAGTTAAATGAAATGAGAGAAATGAAATAAGTTTTGAACAAAGAATAATGGTTAGATTTTAAAATAATGCTAGATTTTCATGAAAGCTTCTTTACCGCTTACAATCAGCTATGTTATTTTCCACAAGTTACTTACATTTTCTTGGCCACTTTGTTTCCTTTCTTATAATTAAATAAGTAAATTGTGTGATAAGGTTAAGAGATTAAATAAAATAAATTGTATATAGAACACAGATATAAATAAGTATTTAATAATAGCTCTTTTATTAGCAGTAGCAATATTTTCATCACTATTATCATGAATATTTGGAGCAAAATTAACTTTCTTCATGATCATAAATAGACCCATAATATTTTAAAAGTGGTTATTAACCTTAAGCTTCATATTTAAAATACCTTTTTGTAATGAGGAAAAGAAAGTTTAAATAAATACATATATACAATTTTAGGATTAGATTATTAACATCCAACATGTCTCTTAAAAATCACCACGTTCTTCAAACTGAGGATTAGAGGACCAATATATCTTATCTTTTTATTAAAATATTTGGAGGAGTTGAATAATTTATTTTCTTAGTTCTTAAGGATAGAAAGCATACTCTTTATGATAGTGTATGATTTATCTTGGTCATACAATAACATATGCTGAATCAATTACTTAATGAGTAGATTATTTGAGAAAATGGAGAGAATTTAAAAATTATTATTCTGTATTAATTATAAGATATTTCTGGTGTATTTTCCTTCAGGTGTCAAAGAAATAAGGAGCTCTGGTGGCACAGTGCCTAAGGAATTTGACTGCTAACCAGAAGGCTCGTGGTTCAAACACACCAGCCTCTCCACGGAAGGAAGGTTAGGCAATCTACTTCCATAGTGATACTGCCTCAGAAACCCAAGGAGGGGTTGCTATGAGCAGGGGCTGACTTGATGGCAGTGAGTTTATTACCCTCCAAAAATATCAGCCTTCTCCATAGTTTATTTTTTCCCCTTTAATTGGCCATTTAAATTTCATATCTCCATACATCAATGCTTTTACTCTGTCTGTCCAACTATGTTTCTTTTGGGATGTTTCTCCTCTACAAATTGTGTATGTTTGTTTGGTTTGTTTTAAATAAAATGTTATTTAAATTAATATATTTTTCAAAGCATATAGTAAGCTTCATTTATGAAATAAGAATAAATTATTTATTGTGGACCTTCAAATTATGCAAATAACAAGATTTATTTGTATGTAAATAGAAGATAATGGAAAGAGTTAACTAAACAATGGATAAAAGAAGGAAAAAACATTAAAGATAGATATGAATGAAGTTGTTAAGGATTTAATTTTCCCTGGATCCACAATCAATACACACTGAAGCAGCAGTCAAGAAATCAAAGGACATATCGCATGGGACAGATCTTCTGCAAAAGACCTCTTTAAAATGTTAAAGAGCAAAGACATTACTTTGAAGAACAAAGTGCTCCTGAATTATTTATTCATGGTATTTTCATTGGCAACATATGCATGTGAAAGCTGGGCAATGAGCAAGGGAGACCTTAGATGAATTGATATATTTCACTTGGGGTATTGACAAGAATATTGGATGACCATAGATTGCTAACTGTAAAAATAAACAATTTTGTCTTGGAGGAATTCTAGACTTCTTAGAAGTAAGAACGGACTGACTTTGTCTCTTGTACTTTGCTCATACCAGAAGGGACCATTTCCAGGAGGATATCATGCTAGGGAAAGTAGAGGTTTAGTGAAAATGGAGAGGACCCTCAACAAGATGGATTGATGGAATGCCTGCAGAGATGGGCCCAAGCATGGCAATGACTTAGAACCAGGCAGTATTTTGTTGTGTTGTACGTAGTTACCTATGAATCAGAGTTTTTAAGTGTGGAGAAAACTTAAAAAAAACCACAAATATCTATTGGGAGTCAGTTCACTTTTTTTTTTTTTTTAAATTAGGATTTGGGTGAAGATTTACAGAGCAAATTCACTTTTCATACAGCAGTTCACATATACTTTGTCTCATGTCATTGACCAAAATTTACAATGCAGCAGCTCCCCTCCCACTTCCTCCCCATAGTTACCTCCTCCCAGTGTCCATCCCTTCATACTCTTCTGCACCCTGAGCTATCTCCCTGTGCATAAACAGCCCTTCCTTCTCCCATGATTGTTCTCTCCAGGGCGTGTGTCTACTTGAGGTAAATGTTTAACTCACATGCCTGTACTTTGTTTGGCTGGAGACCACAGTTGTGGGTTCAATTCCAGACCTGAAGGGCAACTAGGGGCCATAGTCTCAGTGGTTACACCAGGCTCTATTGGACCAGCAAACCTGGTCCCCACCTTCTTTTTTTTTTTTTGCCTCCAAATGATTTTGAGTTTTGTTCCACATTGTTCTCCCTCTTTATGCAGGATCTCCTACATCCCTTCCAAGTGGATGGCAGTGATAGCTGGGCACCATCTAGTTCTTCTGGTCTCATAATTGTATAGGTTGCAGATCAGATGGTGTACCAGTCGCTAGGACTGATTGTTTCCATTAATTTTGGTTTTCTTCTTTCTTCTTGACGAAGAGTTCACTTTTAAGAGAAGTGTAAGGTTCAGTGCTTTTGAATGTTAGCACAAAGAAATAATATTTTGTCAGTATCCCCCTGTTGTTTGCCAATTGATTCTGAAAGCAGCTAAAACAGCTATAGTATGGAGAGAATCTTAAAATCACTCTTCTTGGCAGAGATACTAATAGATGCTATTGTTATGGGAATATTATTGTGGAAAAGAAAAGACAATGATCATGTTATTCAAATTTAGAGTTTAGTTCTGTTTAGGCAAAATGCAGGAACTGTTTTTTTTTTTTTTTTTTTTTTTTAGGTCAGCAGCATCTGTGTTTGAATAGAACAGATAACAGACTTAGATATAGATTTGGAATTGGTAGAGGAATGAGTGTAATTCTAATGGGCATACCTAATGTGCCTGGATGTTCAAAGATCTCAAGTTCCTAACATCCACAAAAAGCCTGCCTATAGGAAAAATCAAGAAATACAAACAGCATGGAGAGGGCAAGGCAGAGTAACATTTATCTTATCTCTGGAAGTGTACTGGTCAAAAATGAGTTAATTCCTCTAAGAGAGAAGATTGAAGGCAATAGGCAGGTTCTTGTTTTACGTCTTTTTCTTTTAATTATTGGAGTTACTGATTCTTGCAATGGTTAATCCCAATAAGGCAATTAACTCTTTTGATTTATTACTCTTGTTTAGCTGAATATAATTCATTTCAATTTAAAGTTAACCTCTATTTTGCATCTGTATTTGTGTGTTTTTTTTGTTTTGTTTTATATCCAAAACCCAGGGATGAAAAGAAGTGAATTTTAATTTTCTGAACCATCTCTGTGATCAATATTGTATGCAATGAGTGGAGAAATAAACAATATTAAGGGTATGTATCATTATATTTTAGACATATTTGAATTGTTACAAATACCACACACAGGTAATTATACTTAATGAGAATGTTTTTAGATTATTTCACCACTCTGTGCAATTTTGAATGCAGACACATAACTCACTTAAGTGCTTATTTTGTTATTACAAAGTAATATTTTATAAACTTATAGATTTAAATCAATTTACCAAATGTTGTATTAAATATCTTTGTCATTAATTTAATAATAGACTTGAAATATTTCAATCTTATTTTGTGTGGAGATTGGAAAAACCTTTCTTTCAAAGCTAAATATCAATAATTATGGAAAATAGTCTTGACCTTAAAAATAAATAAAATTATAAATAAATAAATAAATAGATAGATAGGTAAAATAACTTTCCTACAATCCAAAAAAAAAAAAGAAAGAAAAATGAACAACACAAAATTTAGTACTACAGAACTCATAAATAAACCTAAGGCAATTTCTGTATACCAAATCTGGAGAATACGGAGTGGGATTAAAATTAAATATGTAAATATATAAGTAACATGAGGTGGAACAATCAAGAATGTAACAGAAGACAATGCTTGTTTAATTGCTTAAATATTTCATAGATATTAACAATAAGAGCTAAGACGAGAGTGCAATTCTCTGGTGAAACTAAACCATTAATTTTGTAGGTTTTGAACTGGAAATTGAAGACTGGATATATGTCAGAAAGCCAAATAAAATCAGAGAAAGAAGTACATGAGTCAAGTGTTAGATATGAGGAATAATGAACTAATTATGCCACCAGGGATAATTAATCATTTAGTCCAAAAATAAGAGGTACACCGAGAAATGATTGGAAATGTAGGTCAAGAAAAAAGTGAATCTTGGTGGCGGGGAGAAGAGTTAGGTAGATTGTGAAGTAGATTTTGTCTTCTAAGGAAAAAAACAAAACAAAACAAAACAAAAACTCTTTATTATGATCCTTACAAGTTTTGAATACTTGAAAAAAACATTTATAATTCTAAGTTGGAGTTTAGTTGTTAGAAATTAAAAAAAATAATAATAAATACAGCTTAGATAGTGAACAAATATAGTTGTCATATTGTTCATAGGAGCATTAAAGACTATTCAAAGAATGATCTATCACTTAAGTCCAAATGACAGTCTTCGTATTTTTTATTAGTTGAGTTCCATCTGACCTCAGGGCCTTTACCAATGCTGTTCTCCTTTCTTGTGCCAACATTTCTCTTAGTTTTTACTTGACTAGTTCCTTATTACTTTTCAATCCTCAGCTAGAATATCACCCTTTCAGAGAGGCATACTCTGATTACCCTCTTCTTTTTACTCTTTAATAAATTGTTTTATTCAATAGAACTTATCAAATTAGTGATTTTATATCTGTTTATTTGTTCATTACTGTATTTCCTATCAAAATGTAAGACGCATGAGCCCAAGAATCAAATAGTTTGTATTCATTATCCTTAAATCAACATCAACAACACAATCGAAGATAGAGATAATATATTTATAAATACAAAGTAAATTTGATCAATGTAATTCCAATTTCTAGCAACCATTGTACAACAGAACGAAACACTGCCTGATCAACCACCATCCTCTCAATCCTTACTATACTTGAGTTCCTTGTTTCACCACTCTGCCAACCCATCTTGTTGAGGGTCTTCTTTTTCTCCGGTCCTCAATTTTACCAAGCATGATATTATTCTCCAGTTATTGGTCCCTTCTGATCACATGACCAAAGTAAGTGTGATGAAGTCCAGCCATTCTTGCTTCCAAGGAGCAGTCCAGCTGCACTTTTTCAAGTACAAATATGTTCATTCTTCTGGTAGTCCATGGCACTTTCAATATTCTTCACCATTGCCACAATCAAAAGGCATCAATTCTTTGTTCTCCCTTGTTCATTGTCCAGCTTACTCATGCCTATGAGGCGATTGACAGTATTTTGGGTTGTGTTAGTCACACCTTAGTCTTCAAAGTGACTTATTTGCTGGTTAATACTTTAAAGAGGTATTTTGTAGCAGATTTTCCCAGTGCAATACATCTGATTTCTTGAATGGTGCTTTCACAAGTATTGATTATCAATCTAAGTAAAACTAAATCCTTGTAAACTTCAAACTTTTCTCCATTTATCATGATGTTGCTTATTGGTCCAGTTGTGAGGATTTTATTTTCTTTCTGTTGAGGTGTTCTAATTCAAATAGTCCAACTTCTTGGATTATTTGTTCAGAAAACAGATTGAATAATTATAGTGAAAAAATACAACCCTGGTGCACTCCCATCCTGATCTTAAACCATAGTTTTGGTTGTTAGTTGCCACAGTCATTTCTGACTCACAGAGACCCCATGCACAACAGAATGAAACACTGCCTGATCCCGCGCCACCTCCATGATCCCTGCTATACTTGAGCACATCATTGCAGCCCCATTTTATGTTCAAACAACAGCCTCTTTTTTGATGAGCACAATTAAATGTTCTGGAATTCTCATTCAGTGTAATATTATCCATATTTTGTTAAGATCTGCATAGTCAATAAAACAGAGGCAAGCATTATTTGGTATTATTTGCTCTCAGCCAAGATCCTTCTGATATTAGAAATGATTTCCTTTTTCCATATACTCTTCTGAATCCAGTTTGTATTTCTGGAATTTGCCTGTGAATGTACTCCTACAACCATAATTTTTTAATTATCTTCACCAAAATTTACTTGTATGTGATATTAATGGCATTGCTTGATAATGTCCACATTCTGTTTGATCACCTTTCTTTGGAATGGGCAGAAATATGGATTTCTTCCAGTAATTTGGCTAAGTAACTGTCTTCCATATTTCTTGGTATAAAAAAGTAGCAGTCTCCAGTACTGCATCCATTTGTTGAAACATCTCAATGGATATTCCTTTAATTCCTGGAGCCTTGCTTTTTACCCATTCCTTCAATATAACTTGGACTTCTTTCAGTTCCATTGGTTCTTGATCGTACACCACCTTCTTAAATAGTTGAACGTGGACTATGACTTTTTTGTACAGTGACTCTGTATTTTGTACAGTGGCTCTGTATATTGCTTCCATCTTCTTTTGCTGCTTCCCACCTTGTTAAATATTTTGTCCATTGCAACTTCAATATTGCAACTCCAGGAATGAATTTTTCTTCAGTTCTTCCATCTTGAGAGACATCAATTATGTTCTTCAATTTTTTTTTAAACTCCAGGTCTTTGCACATATCATTATAATAATTGACTTTGTGGTATTGAGGTGCTCTTTGAAATTTTCTGTTCAACTCTTTCATCTTATAATTTCTTCTATTTTCTTTACTTACTCTCTATTCAAAAACAAGTTTCAGAGTCTCTTCTGACATCCATTTTGCTTTTCTTCCTTTCCTATTTTTTTAATGACCTTTTGCTGTTTTCATGTATGATGCTCCTGATGTCATCCCACAATTTGGGTTTTGGACATTTGTGTTCAATGTGCCAAATCTATTCTTAAGAAAGTCTCTAAATTCAGATGGGATATATCAAGGCCATATTTTGGTTCATGTGGACTTGTTTTAATTTTCTTTAGCTTCAACTTGAACTTGCATATGAGAAATTGATGATCTGTTCCATGATTAGATCCTGTTCTTATTTTGGCTGAAGATATTGAGCTTCTCCTTTGTTTCTTTCCATAGGTGTAGTCAATCTGATTTCTCTGTATTCTATCTGGTCAAGTAGATGTGCATAGGCCCCATTCATATTGCTGAAAAAAGGTATTTGCAAGGAATGTCATCGATGTTACAAAATTCTATCATGCCATCTCCAGCTTCCTTTCTATCAAGGAAGCCATATTTTTCAACTACCAAGAATTGTTTGTTTCCAACTTTTTCATTCCAATTATCTGTAATAATCAATAAATACTGATTGCATATTTGATCAATTTCAGACTACAGAAGTTGGTAAAAAATCTACAATTTCTTCATTTTTGTCTTTAGTGATTGGTTGGTAAATTTCAATAATACCAATACCAACTGGTCTTCCTTGTATGTATATGGATATTATCTTGTCACTGAAAGCATTATGATTTTTTAATAATGAATGTGATGCCACTCCTCTTCAATTTATCATTCCTGAAATAGTAGAGCATATGATTTTCTGATTCCATATGGCCAATTTTTTTCAGAAGTAAATAAGTAGCCCCGTTGTTCTGCCCAATCTTACTCTGCAAGCACTACTGAAACCTGTTCACCCTGTGGGCCCTGCAGGTTCTTGAAATGCCAGTGGTGTGGCCTCCAACATCATAGCAACATGCAAACCACCACAGTCCAAGAAACTGACAGACAAGTGGTGGATTATTGAAGTATAGATGATAAAAAAATTGACTTTTTTAGGAGCAGAAACCAGTGAAATTCTCATCAAATAAATTACTTGTTTCATATTGTTCAAATATACTACATATCAATAAACATTTTATCCTAATACTAAGCCTGACGCCATGTGTATATCCAAAGACAAAAGATAGCACCAATTACACAGACAATTATAGTTGGACTTAGAGTTATTGAAGGATTTTTCTTGGCCATCAAGAACCCCCAAGCATATTTTCCATATGTTATCAGAACACTCATGTAAGTTCCCAAATCACATACATAGATTTATTCTCACAATCACATTCACAAAATTACAGATGACATTCTACAAAGTCAGTCCCACTGATATGGTGTGGTGGCATAGAATATATGGGTAACATGCTTGAGGAAGCACCCACCTCCTCAAGATTAGGAATACTCAAGCCTTTAACTCTGCTCATATTTTCCAAGATTTGTCATGATCTAGAATAACAAATATCTGAGGGATTCTAAAAAAGCCAGTTAGAATGGTAAGGGACTAGAAATCATGCATTTCATATGTCTTAGGTTCTCTAGAGAACCACAACTAGTACATGTATAAATGTAGAAATATAGTTAAAGTGAATGGCTTGCAATATTGTAAGGACTTGCATGGGTCAAATCTATGGGCTAGACAGCAGTCTAAATACTTCTGCTTGCTTATGTGGTTGTAGGAGCAGAGAACACAAAATCAGCAGGTTACATGACAAGCTACAGATTTCTGCATGGTGGCATCCCAAGAACCAGAGGTCAGGCAACAAGAAGAGTGTAGGACCCCAAAACAGAGAGAAAGAGAGAAGCTTGAGAACAGATATTTATACTCAAGGAAACCCACCCTTTCAACTGATTGCTTGGTTATATCATATCATATCATGGAGATGATTACTTTATATTACATTCTGGAAGAACATTAGGTCCAGTATCTACCAAACTGAGAATTATAGCCTAGCTAAATTGACAAATATCACTACTTACCACAAAAGCAAATTAGTAAATAGTTACATTGTCATTAACAAGGTATAGTCTGTTCTTTCACTGAATTTTTATCACTGTATTCTCAGAATCTAATATTCTGTCTAGTATAGAGAAAGTTTAAAAACAAAACAAAATGAGACAAAAAACAGTAAACAATAAACCATATTGGCAAAGAATAATACATGAGTGAAATGAAAGATAACAAGAACACTTGTTAAGAAGAAATATAGTATAACACAACAACAACAAGGGAGCTCTAGTGGTGTAGTGCTTCAGACATTTGATTGCTAACCAGGAGGCTGGCAGTTCAAACCCACCAGCCACTTCTCAGAAGGAAGACTGGATAATCGTCTTCCATAGAGATACTGTGCCAGAAGCCAAGGAGTAACTATGAGTTGGAAATGACTTGACAGCAGTGATCTTGGTAAGAAATATTAAAAATAGTCTAATAATGATGCAAAGTTTAGAGATCAATCAATTCATCAATATGTAAATTCAAGATACGGATGAATAGTTGTTGTTGTTTTTAGATGTCATAGAGTCGGCTCAGACTCATTGAGACCTTATGAACAACAGAACTAAACACTGCCTGGTTCTGTGCCAGACTCACAATCCTTCCTAGTCTGAGACCATTGTTGCAGCCACTGTGTCAATCCATCTCTTTGAGGGTCTTGCCCTTTTCACTGACCCTCCACTTTACCAAGCATGTCATCCTTCTCCAGGGAATGGTCCCTTCTGACAAAATGACCAAAGTAGGTGACACTAAGTCTAGCTATTCTCACTTCCAAGGAGAATTCTGGAGACACTTCTTCCAGGACAGATTTTTCCATTATTCTGGCAGACCATGGTACTTTGAGTATTCTTCGCCAACACAACTCAAAAGCATCAATTCTGCTTCTGTTTTCCTTGTTCCTTGTCCATCTTTCACATGCATATGAGACAATTGAAAATAATGTGGCTTGGGTTAGGTGCACCGAAGTCTTCAAAGAGACATCTTTGCTCTTCAGCACTTTAAAGAGGTCTTTTGCAGCACATCTGCCCAGTGCAATATGTAGCCTAATTCCTTGACTGCTGCTTCCCTTGATCAGAACTTTGGTGGCACAGTGCCTAAGGCATTTGATTGCTAACCAGAAGGCTTGAAGTTCAAACCCACAAGCCACTCCTTGGAAAAAAGTTTGCATAATCTACTTCTGTAGTGATACTGCCTCAGAAACCCAAGGAGTTATCCGCTATGAGTCGGATCCAACTCAACATCAATGAGCTTGGTCTTTTGATTTTGCTTCCATTGCTGTTGATTGTGGAACCAAACTATATGAAATCTTTGAAAACTTCAATCTTTTCTCCATTTATTGTGAGGCTGCATATTGGTCCAGCTGTGAGGATTTTCATTTTATGTTGAAGTGTAATCCACAGTGCAGACCATACTCTTTAATCTTCATCAGTAAGTGCTTCAAGTCACGCTCATTTTTGGCAAGCAAGGTTGTGCTGTCAACATATTGCAGGTTGTTAGCAGTTTTCCACCAAACCTGATGCTGACTTCCTTTTCATATAGTCCAACCTCTTGGGTTATTTGCTCAGCAAAGGGGTTGAGTAAGTATGGTGAAAGGATACAGACCAATAGTACTAAAACATGAACAAACAATGCAAATAAATAGAATACTATTTTATTCAATATGTGTATTAAATAGTTTAAATACAATTAAAATATAATAGAAATTGCAATAAGTTTGAGTTTTCAAATATGCAGTATTCTGTGTTTGGCTTTACAAGCTAGATTCATTTATTCCATAAGGACGCATCTGTATCACCTGTTTTGTTAAGGCAGAGTTTTGGGCTTCCCTCTGTTCCTAGGAATTCTGATTGATATACTTTAAATGAAACCTAATAATTTGGATTTATAACAAAGGTATCACATTTGAGAGCTACTGTTCTATATAAATTCTGCTAAATACAAAACAGATTCTTTAAGATGAACTTAAGGACCTACATTACTTTGTCACTTAAATTTTGCTTAGTTCTAAAACATCATCAATATTTCTCTAAATATCTGATGATACTGATAATTCTGAAAAAGCCATCACTATAATTATTTCACATAAAAGATTTATATTTGTGTATCTTGAGTCTATTAATATTATAAAATTTGATTAAAATGTCTGTCAATGATTTTTAGCTTTATGGTTTTATTAAGATGCTTGTTTCCCCTATTGACAATGATTCTATGTATGGCAACACATTTATTATTCCTTAAATTGTTAAATGACATAGTATTTCCTCTAGTCAAAATCTTCTCACACATATACTTAGGAAAAAAGTGATTATTATAATATAAAATTTATTGAAATATCATCCTTCCATTGAATGTTGAATAATGATGTCTAATATCATATACTGGATTAAAGATATTTTTTGGGTGGTGGGAAAAATGTTAACATAATTATCTATTTTTTGTTCATTTGTTTATTTTAGCTTGTGTTCTCATGTGCAATAATGTGATTGCAAAAAAGGCAGTTCTTAGAGATATTAACATTTATGTGTCATAATCTGAATGCAGCACTTAAAAATAAATAGAAAATCAGCTTGATCTGTAAACTTTCATCCAAATCACAATAATAAACAAATAAAAAATGTAAATGAAACACAGGGAGACTTATACATAAATTATACAGAGAAATTTAAACATGCCTTTTTTATTATCTGGAGAATGTTTTAAAAAAAGAAAACTGAAAACAAAAATATTTTATTGTATATTTATAAATAAACTAAAATAAGTTTTGCAGTTAATAAATATACAGTACATCAGAAGGGATGGTAATAAAATGTTATTTGACAGTATAAACTATTTGAAAGTATATAAATATATGTAAGGCCTGGCTCTTTTCATACTTCAAACTGCGCACTTATGAATTACTTAGTGAAAATTAGGTGGTTTCACTTTCACTTTTCTATATCAGAAAAACATTAATATAATTTTAAGTTGACATAATTTTAGATTTATAATGCACGCATAAATCTGGAATATAGATTGCTAGATTTGTTTCTGAATGAATGAAAGGTAAACATAAACATTTTGTTTTTTAAAATGAATAATAGAGAAAGCATATATCCAAGTGAAATTAGTAGTAATCTTGAAAAGAAAGCCTTCAAGCCAAAAATCCTCATATATTCTTAGCCATTGAATTATGAGATACTGAGAAGGAGCATTCTGGACAAAAGTCACCTTGTGATTTGATTCCTTTGGCTTCTTAAGATGGTTAAAAAAAAAAAAAAAATCCTATGAACAGTTCTACATCCTTATTAACTTTTTTTTTCCACTCTTTTGAGAATAGTGTTAAGAAATGGCAACATTACTTGGAAATGTTGTTCTGATATTTTGCAGACAATTGTGTACATATATGCTCTTTAAATCTTTAAAATGGTTTACAGGAACATTCATTTCAACAGAGCTGGTAATGGAAAATGTAGATATATGAAATAAAGTTAAGAAATATTTATATTGATTTGGTGCTGCATAAGCTTTACTTTAGTAAAAATAATTAGCAGTGGATTTTAAAAAGTACCTTCCACATGACAACAGTTGTTTGTATTCTGTTTTCCTTTTAGACATCTCTGACTCATTTTAGTTAATTTGAGTGAAGCAAGTTGCAAGTAGCACTTTATTTGAAGTGGAATTTTTGAATGTCAAGAATAAAAATCACCTCCCAGTTGGTTGACAATTTATTAAAGCAAGAGAGCTCAGGAGAATAGTATACATAACGTTGTAAAACATAATGTCATTGGGCTTGCCATTAGAAAACAAGCAATTCAATATGAGCCTCTCTTTAAAAGTCAAAAAAGTATTTATAAAGATGATAACTGGTAAGAATATGAACTTCATCTCTCGTCTAGAAAGGAAAACAATCTGAAAAAAAAATGAACAAGTTCAAATATGCATGGATTAAAACCTATTCAAATAAATAAAAATCGAATATGTTTATACCATTAAAAATAAGTAAAGTGGAGAAAATTAACCATTTGTGCTACCTTGGGTTTTTTTCCATTCAGGAATTTAATTGTGCCTCACCAGTTGCTTTTGCCAAGACAGTTCTGAAATATTTGGCATGTTTGATTACCAGTCAGCTCAGATGTCTTTAGAATGAATTGGATATGATGATTATCATACTCCAACTTCTCTTCTGGTACTCAAGTAGCAAGTAGAGTTTACACTGAAATGTAATTTGAATTTGAATGTAGAAATGATTGAGTTGCATAGGCAAGTATTGTGCTGTTATGTTTTAACAGATCCTCCTTCAATGTTAAGTTTGATACAGCAAAAATTCCAATAAAATATCCAGCCTTAAAATAGGGATATAAGGAGATTTTACCTACACTTTGAGTAGAGAATGTTAAGATTTGGGAAGAAAATGGAATCCATGTTGCCAGTTTAATACTAGACAATAAATTGTATTTGCTTTCTTCATATGTAGAAATCAAGTTATACACACAGACATATGGACACACACACGCACACAAACACATTATTGTTGGATGATGCCAAGCCAATTCTGACTCATAGAGGTCACATTCACAACAGAACACAATGCTACCCAGTCCTGCACCATCTTCACCATCATGCTGTTGTTTCAACCACTGTGTCAATCCATCTTGTTGAGAATCTTTCTCTTCTTTGCTAACCTGATAACTCAACAAGGCAGATGTCCTTCTCCAAGGACTGAAGTTTCCTTATAACATGTCCGGACTACTTGAGTCAAAGTCTTGGATCCCAGTTTATAAGGTGCATACTAACTGTACTTCTAAGACAAATGGGGTTGTTCTCCTGGCAGTCCATAGTGTATTCCATATTCTTTGTCAACACTATAGTTCAAATTCATTGTCCAGTTTTCACATACGTATGAGATTATTGAAAATATCATAGCTTGGGTCAGAAACTTCCTTCTCCTCAAAATGACACATTTGCTTTTTAACACATTAAAGAGGGTTTTTTTTTTCTACCCCCAGCAGGTTTGCCCAATGCTCAATACAATATGTTGCTTGATTTCTTGACTGTTGCTTCCATGGGTATTTGTTATGAATCCAAGTAAAATGAAATTATTGACAATTTCAACATTTTCTGCATTCATCATGAGTTTTCTTATTGGTCCAGTATGAAAGTGTTTGTTTTCTTTATGTTGAGATTTGATCTACAGTGAAGGTGGTAGTCTTTGATCTTCAAAGTGCTTCAAGTGCTTCAAGTTCTCTTCAGTTTCAGCAAGCATATTGTTATTTGCATATTGCAGGTTGTTAATGAATCTTCATCCAATCCTGATGCCATGTTCTTCTTCATATATAGGCTTGCTTCTTAAATATTTTCTCAGTGTGGTATAGTAAATTACATAATGTGGCTTTTCTAACCATATGTCTTTGTAAACTCCATGATGGAATTTGCCATGAGCAACTGAGTAGCTGCTGATTGTTAAAGGTATTCACCTAGGGTATTTCTATTGGGAGCAGCACCAAATAATTTTCTGGGAAGTTAGGCATTGCTAAGCTGAAGTGCACTGGTTTTGGGCATATTGAATCATACAACCTTATAATCTACTATGCTGAGAATGACAATTTGAAGAGGAATGGAGTGCCATTCATCATCACAAAGGATATTTCAAGATCTGTCCTGAAGTACAATTCAGTCAGTGATAGGATAATATCCATATGTCTACAAGTAAGCCCAGTTAGTAAGACGATTATTCAAATTTATGCATCAACTACCAGAAAGAGATGAAGAAATTGAAGATTTTTATCAACTTCTGCAGTCTGATATTCACTGAAGTGCATCAAGATGTGTTAATTATCACTGGTGACCAGAACGCAAAAATAGGAAACAAAGAAGAATCAGAGGTAGTTGGAAAATTTGGCCTTGGTAACAGAAATAATGCTGGAGATTGCATAATAGAATTATGCAAGACCAATGACTTATTCATTGCAAATACCTTTTTTCAACAACACAAACAGCAGCTATACATGAGATTTGACAGATGGAATATGCAGAAATAACACTGACTACATTTGTGGTAATAGGTGATGGTAAAGCTCAGCCAAAACTTCAGCCAAAACTAGGTCAGGAACTGATTGTGGAAGAGGCCATCCACTGCTCATATACAAGTTCAACTTGAAGTTGAAGACAATTAAAAAATTCCGCAAGAGCCAAATTATGACATGAATATATCCTTTTGGAATTTAGAGACTACCTAAAGAACAGACTTGATGCATTGAACAGCAAGGACCAAATACCAAAAGAATTTTGAAATGACATCATGACCAACATCCAGGAAGAAAGAAAGATGTCAATAAAAAGATGAGAAAGAAAGAAACAAACAAAATGGATGTCAGAAGAGACTATGAAGCTTGCCCTTGAGAGGAGAATAGCCAAAGCAAGTGAAAGAACTGGCAAGATAAAAGAGCTGAACAGAAAATTTCAAAGAGCAGCTCGAGCAGGCAAAGCCAATTAGTATAATGATATGTGCAAAGACTTGGTGTTAGAAAACCAAAAAGGAAGAACATGCTCAGCTTTTCAGAAGCTGAAAGAGCTGAGGAAAAAAATTAAGTCTCGAGTTGAAATATTGAAAGATTCTATGGGAAAAAAATATTGAACAATGCTGGAATTATGAAAAGAAGATGGAAGGAATACAGAGTCACTGTACCAAAAAGAATTGGTAAATAGTCATTCATTTCAGAAGATGCCATATGATCAAGAACCAATGATACTGATGGAAGAAGTCAAAGCTTCACTGAAGGAATTGGTGAAGAACAAAGCTGCAGGAACTGATGGAATACCCACTGAGATATTGCAACAGATGCCCACTGGCAGCACTTACTCAGACAAAGAGATTTAGAGGACAGCTACCTGGCCAACTGATTGGAAGATATCCATATCTATACCCATTTCAAAGAAAGGTGATTCCATAAAATGTGTAAATTATCAAAGAATATCATTAACATCACACCCAAGTAAAATCTCATTGAAGATAATTCAAAAACTGTTGTAGCATTATATTCACAGGGAAATTCAAGAGGTGCAAGCTGGATTCAGAAGAGGACATGGAAGAAGGGATGTCATTGCTGATGTCAGATGGATCTTGGAGTGAAGCAAAGATTTGAGAAAGATGTTTAGTTGTGTTTTATTGACTATGAAAAAGCATTTATTTATGTGGACAATAACAAATTGTGGATAGCATTGAGAAGAATGGGAATTCCAGAATAAGTAATTGTACTCATGGGGAACCTATACATGCACCAGGAGGCCATAGTTCAAACGGAACAAGGGGACACTGTATGGTTTAGAGTTAACTTGAGAGTATGTTAGCATTGTGTCCTTTCATCATACTTATTCAATCTATATGCTGAGCAAATAATTCGAGAAGCTGGACTACATGAAGAAGAACATGGCATCAAGATCAGTGGAAGAGAGAGAGTGGAAGATGGTAGACTAGGTAGAAGGACTGCACAGACCCTCTTCAACAAAGAAAAGGGAAACCAATTGACACAGACACAGAAGTTAATCTTGGACCCCTGAGCCTTGAAGGGAAGGATACAGA